>NC_092086.1:42580935-42948435 GCF_045679555.1 Salvelinus alpinus
ACTGGGAGAACACACACACACACACGAGCTGGCCTCAGATGAGGAGTTGTTGAAAGAGAGAGAGACTGCTGTTTACCAGCATGCTGATTGTTTAGATTCAGACGTACTATACTGATTTACTCATGGCCGTCTGTTCTGTAGCCTGCAGCTTTGTTGCTCACTGTTGCACTCTATTACAGAGAGCATTATCCGCCTTAGTTGTAGTACTTACTTGTAGTTAGCATGTTAGCTTTACACTTCACAACAGCATATGACAGTAGCACGTTACTGTTGATATTTATACTTTGCATGCCTCCTGTGTGCAGTGCCATGTCACACCAACATTCATCAGCTATTCCCAGCCGTCACCACACACACACACACACACACACACACACACACACACACACACACACACACACACACACACACACACACACACACACACACACACACACACACACACACACACACACAAACAATAACAGTGAGCCACATCTGGCCAGCTGTTGTGTGTGTGTATGTGTACCTACTTCCTGTCCTCCATCTGGCTATAATATTTGTGTGTGTGTGTTCATTTTTTCATTTGAACCGGGCCACTGTGTGGCAGACAGAAGCAGAGGGCAGCCGGGTCAACCAAGTCTAATCCAGGACTGTCCTCCCAGAGAGGGAGAATGAGAGAGGTAGAGAGATGGGCAGGGAGAGAGAGAGGGAGAGAGAGAGAGAGAGAGAGAGAGAGAGAGAGAGAGAGAGAGAGAGAGAGAGAGAGAGAGAGAGAGAGAGAGAGAGAGAGAGAGAGAGAGAGAGAGAGAGAGAGAGAGAGAGAGATGGGGAGGGAGAGAGTGGGAGAGAGAGAGAGGTCATAGAGAGAGCAGAAATATCTAAGTCAGAGACAGTAACAGCAGTCAGAAACAAAGCAGAGAGAAGAGAAAATAAATAAATGCAGAGAAGAAGAGATGGAATCCAGGACTGTTATTGTACATTAGAAGGAGAGAGGGAAAGGGAGAGAGGTGAAGAGAGACAGAAGTGAAGAGAGGGAGAAGTGAAGAGACAGAGCTGAGCCCTGGCTCAGAGCACAGTAGCCTGCTGAGAGGCCATCCACACTCCTGTCGTCAAGTTTGACTGTGGAACCATTGGCTTTATCTCTGCCATTTGACTCAATGTTGATCTTTCACTGTGCCATGTGAAATCCCCTTCCAGTTAATGCACATTACATTAAAACATGCTGTTTGCTCATGTGTGCCTGTAATGCATAAACAAATGCTCTAAGCCGGCTGGTAAATAGGCAAAAAGTGCCTATTTGTATGTACGAGCGCATTCATTTATGAATATGCGCATGGCAAATGAGTCTATTAGACCTAGCACAGTGAGAGTGTGTTTATCATATATTGGTGTGTGTCTTTTTGATGCATCCAAATCACAGGTGTGTTTGATTAGCAGAATAATGACACCTACTGTATGCTTGGTCCGCGCTGAAAGCATGTAGGCCCATAGAAATCAGAATGAATAGAAGGGCCTTTGAACCCTCTAACCCTGGCAATTTGACTGATAAACTCATGGGTACGCTCGCAATGGCGGGCTGGTATTGTGATGCAATCATTTCCATGGTAATGTAGAATGGTCTTTTAAATTATGTTAACTGATGTGGCTCATGCAATGTAATGTATTTTTTGTAATGTCAGTTGAGCTGATTCAACATATCACAGCACAGATTAATGGGTACACTTCCTGCTTTTATTTCCTGCTTTGCTCCTATGGGTACACTCGCTATGACCGTTAGTCCACCCATTATGTCATCATTGTCTTGAATGGGGAAGCCCATTCTATTCATTCTACTTCTGTGTGTAGGCCTACGTTCAGTAATAGTAATTTCCTCAGTCTATGGGGTATAGTATTTTAACTGTATTTAAGTGTTGTAGCCAGAATGTCAGTACATTGAGTGTACAAAACATTAGTAACACCTTCCTAATATTGAGTTGCACCCCCTTTTGCCCTCAGAATAGCCTCAATTCGTCAGGGCATGGACTCTACAAGGTGGCGAAAGATGTCCACAGGGATGCTGGCCCATGTTGACTCCAATGCTTCCCACAGTTGGGTCAAGTTGACTAGATATCCTTTGGGTGGTGGACCATTCTTGATACACATGGGAAACTGTTGAGTGTAAAAAACCCAGCAGTGTTGCAGTTCTTGACACAAACCGGTGCACCTGGCACCTACTACCATACTCTGTTCAAAGGCACTTAAATATTTTGTGTTGCCCATTCACCCTCTGAATGACACACATACACAATCCATGTCTCAAGGCTTAAAAATGATTCTTTAACCTGTCTCCTCCCCCTCATCAACACTGATTGAAGTGGAGTTAACAAGTGACATCAATAAGGGATCATAGCTTTCACCTTCACCTTTCACCCAGGTCTTTCTAATGTTTTGTACACTTAGTGTATATGTACTGTATGATGAGGAGACTTAGTGACAAATGTATGTAGTGTGTATGAATGTGATTGGCGTGAGTCTGTTAATGTGTATGTACTGTATGTCTGTCTAATGGAGTGTGTGTGATGCATTATCTCTCCAGAATGTGTACAGAGGCCCTTGGGGTGACTGTGTGCTGGAGATAAGGATGAGCAGTGTAGGGCTGGTGTGTGTGTAACCCTGGGAATGGTACGTGGTGATAAGCGGCGTGGTGGCAGTGATTCTCCTCCCAGCCCTGTTGGCTTGTAGAGCAGAAGCACTAATAATGGGCAGCCTCTCCATTGTTTCAGAGCATCTCCTCTCTGTTTGATGAGCTCTCTCCTGTTCATCCCCTGTTCATCCCTTCATCATCCTCCCTTTGTTCCTCTCCAGCACCCTGGGCCCTCCAACACACTCCAGCACCAGGAAACAAGCCCTGCAAATGTGCCATGCAGTAGGATTGGAGGTTAATATACCATAGGCTACAGTAGACAGCAGCTATTAGAATTTAACTGAAGCTGTTAACACTCCACCAGACCTCCAGGGGGCCTCAGTTAGATTAGACTGGTGATCTAACAGTGGTCTGATTTAAGGACAGTTTTTCCTGACCACATGACCTGACAAGGAAAAACTCTTAACTATAGACCATAACAAGGATCCAGGGTTTTCCCTGGCCAGGTGAGTAGTTAGGAAACCCCCTGGCCCCAGTCTGATTGGGTGTATAGTCCCCAGGTGGCCCGCAGGTGTAGAGCTGTATTGATCACAGATGGTGTGTCTGGGGAGAATGAATGAGGCAGATCTGGGCTGTCAGGTTCTATCAGAGTCAGTGTGACCGCTGTGACAGCTCAGCTCACCCTCTCATTAAACACCTGAATGGAGGGGTATCCTCATTGTTGTGATGATGACCCAGACTCTTTGTTTTACTGTTTCAAAAAAGGAGGTCCATAATATATAGGTTCAAGTTCAATTGCATATTAAGATGTTTTTACATAGTGAGAGTATGCCCAAATTAGGTTGTATTATTTTCAAAATAATACAGACTTAGATGATCCCCTTATACACCATCCTACAGTTGAAATGTTGGCTTGCACTCTAGTTCACCTTATTTACCTCTTACAGGAATGTAATAATGGTCTCTGTCTGGATCTTTTCCTTATGTTTCCTCCTATTTTCCTTGATGATTTGTCAGTGCGGCTCTGCTGCCGTCGTCCAGTCTAGCTTTTCATTTAGCAGCTTGCAGAGGTCCAGTAGCACGGCAGACAAAGACTGGAGACAAACATCCCGGTGGTTTTATTTTCACTCCATTTGCAGTGTATATCCTCTGTAGATCTTTTATCTTTCATACCACTGGGTTGGGTCTGTGTGAGAGTGTGTGTGCTAGCGAGTGTGGGTGCGCCATCAACTAGCAGGAATGTATTGGTACCGCCAAAGCTAAGATGGCTGCCAAATGCTAAAATGGCTGCCAGGATTCCACAGAGCGACAGCGTGAGTGAGGGAGAAGCAGAGAGAGTAGAGAGAAAAAGCGAGAGAGGGACTGAGACTCCATTCAGGGAGAGGGAAAAAGAGACTCCTTTTAGACCAAAGTGATATGGCGATTCTGTCCTTTTGTTTTGGTTTTCTCGTCTTTAGCGGTGGGGTGAATGGTGCGGCAGGACTAGCCTCCCCAAGATGAGGATGCTGATGGGCTTAGATGGAGCGGAGGGAGGGAGGGGCCTAGTAGTAGGGCTAATGGGGATACTTGGCGCACACTGCCTTAAACCATACAGTGCTGTGGGGGTAATTGGCTTGAATGGTATATATGATCCAACCATAAAGCTCTTCAAGGTTGCATTACGCAGCAGAGAAAGAATGGCACCAAGCGGGGCCAAAGCAAACTAGCACAGGCCTCTCTGTGCACAGTCGTTAAGGTAAAGAGCTGAGTGAGACGCAGTCCCAATGACGCCTCGCGGACCCGGGCTTCACATTTACACTCCTCAGCTTACACTAGTCATCAGTGTGGAGGGAGAGAGAGGCTGCAAGCTGGGGTTACATGGGAACTTCACCTGCCACACTGTGCCAACGGCCTGCACTCAAACAGGACTCCCTGTGTGTGTGTGTGTGTGTGTGTGTGTGTGTGTGTGTGTGTGTGTGTGTGTGTGTGTGTGTGTGTGTGTGTGTGTGTGTGTGTGTGTGTGTGTGTGTGTGTGTGTGTGTGTGTGTGTGTGTGTGTGTGTGTGTGTGTGTGTGTGTGTGTGTGTGAATGTTCACTGTGGCTCCCTGGGCCTGAGAGAGAGGGATGCTGAAGAAGAGAGTGGGGAGAGTAAGGGAGAGAGAGAAAAAAGTGAAAAGGAAGGAGTGCCAGAGATACAATGGGGCAAGAAATGTCACAAACACACAGTTGTTTCATCTCTCAAACTGGAACACCAAACCATTCCTCTTTGATACTTGATGCTCTCTGGAGAGAGTATTAGTAGTGATTCCTCTACTGTGAATGCCTCTGGAAAGTAAAGTCTTTGGTGTTTGATTTGCCATTTCATGACTCTAATGTTAAACCTGAGCGGAAATAGCCAACCTTTAATCTAAGACCCAATTCTGCCTCTGGAAAGAAGGGGTTTTAAAATACTTTCCAATGTGTTCCTATGCCGTCCTCCGCCCACTGCCCCCTCACCTTGGGTACCGTCCAGGCATCTGTCTCCTGCCTAACCTCCACCTCTCTCCACCATCTCTCTCTCTCGCTTTCTCTCTCTCTCTCTCTCTCTCTCTCTCTCTCTCTCTGTCTCTCTGTCTCTTTTCCACAGAATCCGGACAATCAGACAGCTCAAACCAGCAAGGAGACACAGACATCAAGCCACCACCCAATGGTGAGTTCACAGTGTGAATATACACACTGTCATTTATACATGCAGATGCATGTTTAAACGCTTTCACACACACACTCCAAACACACACACACACACACTCACACACACACACACAAACACACACACACACACACACACACACACACACACAGGCCAGTATAGAGTGTATAGTGTGTCCCAGTGGAGTTGGGCCTGGGTTTATTATAGTAAGGCGAGCTGATGTTGCTGGGCCTGGCTGTGAGTGTGGCACCCCACTCATAAATCACCCTGACGTTATTGGAAGATGGGAACCACATGGCCGTGCTGCCGACTGGAGCTCTGACCTCATACAGCCGGCCCCGCTGCGGTTAACCCAGGCTGAGGCAGGCTGAGGAGAGGGTGTGGAGTAGGAGCACCACTAACCATGGAGAACCTGGACATCCTACACTCTTACACAAAAAGGTGCTATTTAGAACCTTAGAGGGTTCTTCGGCTGTCCCCATAGCAGAACCCTTTGAATAACCTTTTTTATTGCAGGTAGAACCCTTTTGGTACCAGGTAGAACCCTTTCTACGGAGGGTTCAACTGTACATGGAACTCAAAAGGGTTCTAGCTGGTACCAATAAGGGTTGGTGTATGGGTGTATACACATTATATGGGTGTGTATACACAATATGGGTCTATACACATTCCTTTACACCCGGCCAGGGACCTATAGACTGAGCGGACACTATAGACTCTACACTACACACTAAAGCACTGTTTCTTAGTCATGCTCCTGGGGAGCCAACGGGGGCACATTTTGACCTAGCACTACACACCCGATTCCAGTAACTAAAGGTTTGATGATGAGTTGATTAGTGGAATCAGGTGTGTAGTGCTAGTTCCCCAGGAGCAGGAAACACTATACCATAGCCTTAGATAGAGAGCCTTGGTCACTCTATACACTGCCCACTGCCAGGGCCTGTACACACAGCATACACTAGAGCTCTTAGAAAGCTTAAACACACAAATACAATCCACAATCTATAGCAGTAATGACATCATACATGTTGCAACAAGCTCTGACATACTGGATGCCCACTGGACACCATGTAAACAGTGTGTATACAACTTACACAGGGCACAATCTGTGGAGCACATTAAGGCCTGTTGCTGGACAGTGTTTTGACATGCTTGACTTGAAGCAGTCATGACATGAGTACCTGTCCATAGGGCTTTTGATAAGTGCGTGATACGTCCAACCAATGCAATTTCCTATCTTATAGAAAACACATGCTAGTGCTTTCCACTGTGGTTTATCTGTTTTTCTATGCTCCCTCTGTGTGTGTGTGTGTGTGTGTGTGTGTGTGTGTGTGTGTGTGTGTGTGTGTGTGTGTGTGTGTGTGTGTGTGTGTGTGTGTGTGTGTGTGTGTGTGTGTGTGTGTGTGTGTGTGTGTGTGTGTGTGTGTGTGTGTGTGTGTGTGTGTGTGTGTGTGTGTGTGTCCTAGCATCTTCTCATCATCCTCATTGCTCTCATCTCTGTTTTACCAGGGCACTTGAGTTTCCAGGACTGCTTTGTGACTTCAGGGGTGTGGAACGTGGCCGAGCTGGTCCGAGTGTCACAAAGTGAGTCACTGCCTCTCCTCTCTGTCACTGTCACTCTCACTGTCACTCTCACTACACACTCACCAGTACACACAAACCTCAAGGTTCTCACATGCATTTTCCTACTATACTCTCTGTTTAAAGAGTTGTGTAAGAGTCACATGTATCTGTGTGTGTGCTTTAGCTCCAGTGGCCACAGCGTCCGGCCCCAACTTCTCCCTGGCCGACCTGGAGAGTCCTGGCTACTACAATATCAACCAGGTGGCCCTGGGACGCCGCTCCATCACTTCCACCCCCTCCACCAGGTACAAACACACACATTACCTGATTATTTTGTAGCCTACTAATACTAGCTTCTGTACGCTTCAGTCTATGCTGTCTAACCTTTGTGAATGCTTTCCTCACTCTGCTATGATTGCGTGATGGGACCTTTCTTCTCCTTCCTCTCTCTCCCCTCTCTTCTCTGTGGAACTTTCTTCATCTGGTGTTTTTTCCACCTATCCGTCAAACTGTCTGTCTGTGTTTTTTCTGTCTCTTTTTTTCCCCTTTCCTCACTCACTCTCTCTCTCCTTCTATCTCTCTCTCTCCTTCTATCTCTCTCTCTATCTCTCTCTCTCCTTCTATCGCTCTCTCTCCTTCTATCTCTCTGTCTCACTGTTTCTCTCTCTCTCACGCTACAGGACTGAAATGGAGCTTTATGCAAGTCTCCCACGGAGGTAGTTATATTCACTCCACTATATTTCCCCTGACACTACTTTAATATAGACACATTCAGACTCAGCTAGACGGACAGCCAAAAACACATACAATTCTTCATTTGGATCCACTTATGAAACATTGTGCATTTAAGGACCTATGTTTTTACAGGTCTCGTATGGACTTGAATCCAAGGAACACTCTCACTCACTGTACACACACTTACGCTCTACAATACTTTAGTCTAAGCCAGGGGTAGGCAACCCTGTTCCTGGAGTGCCACAGGTACTGCAGGATTTTGTTCAGGACTTTTGTTCCAACTAGGACTTTTGTTCCAACTAGGCACCACACTTGACCACCTGAGCTAATTGATCAGTTCAATGATTGCCTAAATTCAACACACCTGGTCTTCCAAGTGGGTTAAATCCAAAACAGGACCAGAGTTGCCTACCCCGGTCTCGGTACATAGTCTAATCTGAGGGATTAGAAACATGGCCATGTTCAGATAAAGCATGGTGAATAAAGCCTCTAGCCGCACTTATCTGTCTCTCAGCAGACTGTACTTTGTCTCCCAAGTAAATAATATTCCTGCCTCCACACCCATTAAGTCCCTTTCTCTCTCCCTCTCTCCAGCTCCAACAAGCGCAAGTCCATTGACGACAGTGAGATGGAGAGCCCGGTGGACGATGTCTTCTACTCGGGCCGCTCCCCTGCGGCCGGCAGCAGCTCCCAGTCCAGTGGCTGGCCCAACGATGTGGACGCAGGTTAGATACCCCTATAACCCCCCCACCCCATCTAACACCCCCTGCTGTGTTTTATGGTACTGTATCCCCCTACTGTCTGTCAGACCTGTTTTCCTCCCTCTACCCTCACTCCTCTCCTTCCCTCCCCCTCCTCCTCCTCCTCCTCCTATCCACCTGCTCTGTAGGCCTGTGTTTACACCTTTTCTAAATACTTTCAGTGTGCTCTGCAGTAGTAGTATGTAGTAGTATACCAGTGTGTCTGCTGCTCGGCTCTGTGCTCAGTAAAAAAAGTATTAGATTCAGGCTCCTAGATTGTTTTTTTTAACCTTTATTTAACCAGGCAAGTCAATTAAGAACAAATTGCTATTTACAATGACGGCCTAGCAGGAGGCAAAAGGTCTTCAGTGGACGTCACATTCTGTGGTTAGAGGTTCTTTGACTGGGTGATGTGTGTGTGATGTGATATGTGAGTCACAGAGCCTGCTGACAGACTTGACTTGACTTTTTTTGAATTTCTATTTTATTTAATTTAACCTATTTAACTAGGCAAGTCAGTTAAGAACAAATTCTTATTTACAATGATGGCCTACACCAGCCAAACCCGGACGACTCTGGGCTAATTGTGTGCCGCCCTATGGGACTCCCAATCACTGCCGGTTGTGATACAGTCTAGACTTAAGCCTCTATGAAAAGCTTTGTATTAAAGATATAATGTGGATAGCTTTCAGCATAATAGTTTCCAAGAAAATATGTCTACAACCCCCCCCCCCCTTTCTTGAAATCACAAATTCTCTCAAAGTTGTGACTATGCACAGACTCCCATAGACGCTCCATTCTCTAAGCTGCACCCTCCAAACCTCCCTGTCTCCTTATGGTTTTACCCTTCAACTCCTCTGTTGTGTGTTCAGCATCACAGCACAGCATCACCACTCCCTCCCATGTGCCTGTATCCATCACCTCATATTCAACCTGAATAATGGTCCCTTTAGTATAGTTGATATCTTCTATCAATTATCAATTCAATTCTATAATAGATCATGTTCATGAATGAATGTAATGTATGCATCCCTTTCCATCCCCAACCCTCACAGAAGCCTCCTATTCTATTGGTGGCCAATGGGAAAGGTGGAGGGAGAGCAGTGAATGTATTTGTAAAATGTGTCTTCTTTAATGTGGCCTCTATATGGATGCAATTCATTTACAAACACGTTATAACAACATAATATTCCTAATTGTGCCACTGTTCTTATTTCATTACATGTCAATCATCCTGTACTTAGCTCTCATGTCATCAACTGAGTGGATTGTGGTTAACGTTCCACCCTGCTAATTCCCCCTCCTACGTTGTTAACTGTGCCCTTCTCTCCTGTTTGGACTTCCAGTGCAGCACCATTTGGCCAGTGTGCAAGAGAGGAAGATAAAGCATGAAAACGATGGCGTGCAGTTCCCTTACCATGGTTAGAAAACATTGCACTCATATATACGTATTATAATCTATACTGTACATTAACTCATGCCGCCCTCAACTTGTACTGTATGCATCTCTCTGTCTCTCTGCTTGTCTATTTTTCCACACTTCCTAGCGAGAGTGTTCTCTCCACCCCTCTCTCCATCCCTCTCTCCATCCCTCTCTCCGTCCCTCTCTCCGTCCCTCTCTCCGTCCCTCTCTCCGTCCCTCTCTCCGTCCCTCTCTCCATCCCTCTCTCCGTCCCTCTCTCTGTCCCTCTCTGTCCCTCTCTGTCCCTCTCTCCGTCCCTCTCTCCATCCCTCTCTCCATCCCTCTCCTCTCTGCTGCTGTTGGGTTGTTCTTGTTTCTCTCCCAGATATCTGTTGTGGTTTGTGGAATTACCAAAGCCTTTTGGTAACCCAGTAGCTACACCAAGTATATTACTACCTCTCAAACACTGTGTCCACTTGCTCAAGTTAGAGGGCTTGATTAGGGTTGTATATTTTCTGACTCAGGCTGCCAGAAAACTGTAACCTATTGTTCATTTATTTAATTGATTTCAATGTTTAATTGATTTCAATGTTTAATTGATTTCAATGTATTTTTTGCACTCTTTTTGCATTTGCTCATTCAAAATTCAAATGTCAGTTAATTTACATTGCAAAAGAGTTTTGAATCGCAGTAATTTAGTAATTTAGTCAGCAACACATGCATCAATGGTATAGCCCTGTGAGAGTGGGTAGAGATTCTAGAGTGAGGCCCTGTCTCCTGTTGAGTTGCTGTGAGATGCTTCACCCAGTCAGTTACTGAGGCGGTGCTGTTCTGTGTCCCCCCCACCTGTCATAGCCTCCACTCAACAGTGGACACCTCCTCCAACATGCAGGACAGGAAGAGGAATACAACACAAACAAACAAGACTAAATGCACTCAGGTGTGCCGTCAAGGCACAAGGCACCGTCTGTCTCTAAAATATTCCACACACACACACACACACACACACACACACACACACACACACACACACACACACACACACACACACACACACACACACACACACACACACACACACACACACACACACACACACACACACACACACACACACACACACACACACACACACACACACACACACACACACACACACACACACACACACACACACACACACACACTCCCAATCTGGAGAGTAGCAGCGTTCCGGTCCAGATGGTGCTTCCATGTGTCTACAGCAATGGGAGCTACTGGGTTACAGCAGACATCTGTTCTGGTGGTGGTGGTGGTGTAGGGGGAGGAGGGGGAGAGGGAGAGGGTCTCAGCTCCCCTCCAAAGGTGATTCACTACCTGAATGGAAGGCTCTGAGGCATATGAGGTGATCATGTAATTCATCATTACTTTTGCTGTCTCCTGCTATGCTGTCTCCGGTGCCTGCTGAGGGGACATTGATACGCCTCTATGCATTTTCATTGGTTGTTTCCTTCTCCTCTCTCACTTCATTGCAAGCTCAGTCCATCACTGTACTGTAGTCAACATATTGGTCTGAGATAGCTTGTGGAAGGAGATATGTGTAGTAGGGAACATTGTGTTTTTGATGATGTGTACGTGTGTTGATGGGAGTGAGCGGTATGTATATGTGTTTGTATGTCTGTGTTCTTCTTCCTGGTTGTGGGGGGGGGGGGTCACGGTCCTCTGACAGTTAGGGTTTTTTGTGGCAGCCAGCTTGTTAGCGTGGCGAGGCTGGAGGGTCATGGGAGCAGTTGATTGGCTGCCAGTCTGCCCAAGCCATGTGCCAGGAGTTGGTCTGAGAAATAGCACAGAACAATCGATCGTGCTCGCTCACGCATACAAACGAGTGCAAGGAAACACACACACACACACACACACACACACACACACACACACACACACACACACACACACACACACACACACACACACACACACACACACACACACACACACACACACACACACACACACACACACACACACACACACACACACACACACACACACATTCAGAGAGAAACAGAAACTGAAAGAGAGAGATCAGAGTAACTTCTGTTAACTCTAACATGCAAATCTTTCCTTGGGCATCTTGGCCTTGTTCTCCAGCCCAGCTCTTCACCCAGACGTCACATTTGTTACGATAACTGAATTAAATCTATCACAGAGTGCCCAATCCCCCTTTAGCCTTGGTGGTTATATTCAGCATGTCCACCCTGAACATTTGTCTCATATAGCCAGTAGCGGTTCACTGGGTGAGACACATTCCTATTTTAATGTCCCAATCCTCTTAAAGTGCCAGAGTGCCATGCTGTGTTTTTATCATCATTAATACCATGCCACCAAATGGATCATCACACTCCCCACTCCCACTTGGTGTCACACATTCCTGCCTAGCAGAACATACGTGCCCGCCTACCCATTTCTATACTTACCAATGCCCACGCAGGCCCAGCTGCAACGCTGCAGTCAGAAGCATTGTGGGTAATTGTTGTGATCAAATGTTTCCCGAAGTAACACTTCAAAAACGTATTTCAGAACGGCTGCCTCGTTAGAGTTTATATGCTCAGCTTGTAAAAGCTATTTCAGCATCTCCCAGGGCCGTACTGAAACTATCCCCTTTTTATTTGATGTGTTTGTTTTATTTGTGTGAATATGTGTCGTTTAGTCGTTTATGGGACTTCTTGCTAGTCAGGTTTTTTTTCTGCTTGTGAATTTGTTAAAAATAGTTTTTGTGTGCGTGTGTGTGTGTGTGTGTGTGTATATGCACATAATGTCACAAACTGTGCAGTATATGTTTGTGACTCAGGACATGCAAGCATGTAGAAAAATGTGTGTTTGAGTGCAAAAGTATTTTTATTTCTTATTTTGATAATTATTCTCTCCAATACTTAATTTCATTCTTTGAATATCGTGGCTCCCTGAGGTCAAACACACCACTTGGCAATGGTCACAAACCCTACAATTCTAAATTGCCTGTTCCGATTACCATACATCAAAATAATTTCCCTCAAACCCTGCCTCACGAGGCCTTGATCATAAAACAGTCTCTTTACTCTGTAGCTCATACACATTTGGCCATGTTTCTGGGCCAGTTGGTAAGCCTGGCCTATACTTAGTGTGCCTGTTTTTACCAAACTGGGGAATAGTTCATAGTCCTGAAGCCTCAACTGACATTTATAGAAGTAGGAGGACACATTGATATGTTGTTAAATATATGTGGAGGCTATGCCGTCACTCTTCCACTCCCTTACTTTCTCTCACTCTCTCTCCCCTTTTCCATCCATCCTTCATTGGCGTTGGGCCGTCTGCTTGCCACCCTGACTGAACAGCTTGTGTGTGTGTGTTCTGTATCTACCATATCTGTAGGAGATGCATTAACACAATGCAGCCGAGTCTCCCTCCCACCAGCCCAGAGTTACATACATCTGACAGACTGACTTACAAGCAGTAGGCCACTAAATTAAAGGACATATTGATATATCTGTTGGCAGGCTGCAGCTACAGTATATCTGAATATAGCTACACACAGTCAATGTGCCACAGAAACACATTCTGGCCAGTCAATGTGCCACAGAAACACATTCTGGCCAGTCAATGTGCCACAGAAACACATTCTGGCCTAGTTGTGAAGCAGTCCAAAATCACACTCCTTGTAAACAGGCACGTTAACAAGTGCAGTCTGTAGGGTGTGTGGGAGGGAGGATGTATTCATAGTGTTGTCATATAGCTGGAGGTCCTGCTGTCTATAGGGATGCTGGGTGCTGAGATCACTGCTGGTGTGGGATTGGTGGTGGGATGTTGTGGTTTTTTATTTGATTTTCCTATACCCTGAGACAAGCACTACCAATGGTGAGGTTGGGAACTGGATGCTTGCTCATGGACTCCACGCAGAGGACCAGTTACCATAGCAAGGCACAGTAGAATGCCAGTGATCAGAATCCTGTCTTTCGCTCATATACTCCAATGGTGGCAGCAATTCTAATGCCATTGCATTTCCCAGCTCTCTCTCTCCCCTCTGACACTGTTCCCCAAGCCTTCCTCTGAACCCCCCACCCCATCCTGCGCCGCTTAAAAACAACTCCCTCCCCCCTGGACCCCTTTACTCTACCCTGGTTCTGATATGCTACAGCACAGAGACCGTACACTAACAGAGAGATATGGAGAGAGAGAGGTTGATCCATCGGTGTAATCAATCGATCCATTGATTTCAGTAGATCACAATTATAAAACCCATTACATTTTTTTAAGTAGAAGTCTTGAGTCTAAATTTAAGTCTACAGTTAAGTTGATTTGATAGAGCAAATAGCCACCAGCCTGTTCATTAAACCCAAGTCTCTGTTCTGCCATTTTGTTGATCCCATTTTTGCCAGGACTCTCCTCGCCTGGTTCTCTTAAGAAGCCGGGGAAATTCGATTTCAGCGCCCTGTCGCAGCAGACGAGGTCGCCTCGCATGGCGTTCACCCACCACCCGCTGCCAATGCTGGCGGGAGTGAGACCAGGTGAGACCCCCTGACAGCCCTCCCAACCCCCTGCCCATCCCCAATCCCCTGACCCAGACCCAGTGGAGGGGTGGCAGTGAGTGGTGTCCGTTGGGGAAGGCTCTGCTGTCCCACCCTGTGAGGGACAACAGCAGTAGAGCTATGTTTTTGAAAGAAACCTGAGGCACAGAATATACAGTGCATTCGGAAAGTATTCAGACCCCTTTGACTTTTTCCACATTTTGTTACATTACAGCCTTATTCTAAAATGGATTCAATGGTTTTTCCCCATCAATCTACACACAATACCCCATGATGACAAAGAAAAAAATGGTTTTTAGAAATGTTTGCACATATAAAAAAAACTGAAATATCACATTAACATAAGTATTCAAACCCTTTACTCAGTACTTTGTTGAATCAAGTCTTCTTGGGTATGATGCTACAAGCTTGGCACACCTGTATTTGGGGAGTTTCTCCCATTCTCTGCAGATCTTCTCAAGCTCTGTCAGGTTGGATGGGGAGCGTCGCTGCACAGCTATATTCAGGTCTCCAGAGATGTCCGATCGGCTTCAAGTCCAGGCTCTGGCTGGGCCACTCAAGGACATTCAGAGCCTTGTCCCGAAGCCACTCCCGCGTTGTCTTGGCTGTGTGATTAGGGTCATTGTCCTGTTGGAAGGCTTACCTTCACCCCAGTCTGAGGTCCTGAGCACTCTGGAGCAAGGTTTTCATCAAGGATCTCTCTGTAATTTGCTCCGTTCTTCTTTACCTCAATCCTGACTAGTCTCCCAGTCCCTGCCACTGAAATCCCCACAGAATGATGCTGCTACCACCATGCTTCACCGTAGGGATGGTGTCAGGTTTCCTCCAGACGTGACGCTTGGCATTCAGGCCAAAGAGTTAAATCTTGGTTTAATCAGACCAGAGAATCTTATTTCTCAGCTGGCTGTCATGTGCCTTATACTGACAAATGTGTGGCTTTCCAAATCATGTCCAATCAATTGAATTTACCACAGGTGGACTCCAATCAAGATGTAGAAACATGTCAAGGATGATCAATGGAAACAGGATGCACCTGAGCTCAAAGTCTCATAGCAAAGGTTCGCAGCAAAACCCCATAGGTTTTTTATTTATTTAAAAAAAAACTGTTTTTGTCTCGTCATTATGGGGTATTGTGTGTAGATTGAAGAGGAAAATAAGGCTGTAACGTAACAAAATGTGGAAAAAGGGAAGGGGTCTGAATACTTTCCGAATGCAAATTAGGCTAGAGTATAACATACCGTTGTTCCTTCCTGCTCCCTGTAAAGAGATCAGTCTCTGTCAGTCTGTGGTTGGGTGCTTGGGTGACTGGGTGAAGAGCCTCCATTCTGTACCTCCATTTCTCTGACCACCACCTTCCCTGATCACCACCTCCCTGAGCCACACTGACCCAACCCACAACTATAGTCTTACAACCTGTACATGTAGTTAGTTCATGAAGGGCACATGATTCATTGGCTTCAGAACATTATTGTACAGAGCCTGATAGAAACTTGGTGTACAGCCCTACATTCTCATGAGTCCTGTATTTTTAGAGAAGACGTTCTTGTTCTGTTGAGTATTTCTCCTGGCTCACGGCTGACAATGTCTTGCCATTTTCCCTTAAAATGCTTTATGCTTATGCCGTTCACCATCAATTATTATAGTCATCTATCTCTTTCTTCTCCTCTCTTTCTCTCTTTCTTCTCTCTCTCTCTCTCTCTGACTGAGACGCCTATGGTCGGGGAACCCAGGGAGTGTGTGAAGAGCTTACTGTTATTGTATCTGGCAGTGGAACAGAGTCATTGTGTGAGCCAGTGGTTATTTCAACCCCCTGGGGGCATCAACAAAGATCTCATGATAAAATCAGATATCAACAGTTGCCACAGGGCTATAACTGGGACATTTGCATTCTCAATCGTATCATCACTATGAACCAGCAGTTCTGAAGTCATTGTGAAGGGTGAACAGTTCACCATAGATAATGAGCATCTGAACTCATCTGAACTCCCAATTCAAAGCTAAAAGTTCCTAAATTGATCAGAAGCAGTGAGGTTGACCACCATGTAATGACATCTACCTCAGAGATGCTGAGATTGCCTCCTACACTCTTAGAAAAAAGGGTTCCAAAAGGGTTCATCAGCTGTACCCATAGGAGAACCCTTTTTGGTTCCAGAGAGAACCCTTTTTGGTTCCACGTAGACCCCTCTATTGAAAGGGTCCTACATGTAACCCAGAATAATTATTCAAAGGTTTATCCTATGGGGACAGCCGAAGAAGCCTTTTAGATAGCACCTTTTTTCCTAAGAGTGTACTCTGCCTCTGGAGCAGTTAGGTAACGCTCCCTTGACAATACTGAATGGAGCACTGTATTTTGTCTCTTCAACAAACTAGTTATGTATGTCATTCCCATGCCTGTGTGAAAGTGTTTACTGCGTTGTTTTGTGTCGTAGATCCAGGGGATACGGAGGGAGGGGTTTGGGGTATAGCCCCCCCCCCCCCCCCCCCCCCCCCCCGAGAGAGCTTGGCCCTAGCCCAGTACCTAATGGGATTAAAGGGGACTAAAGGAGCGGGGAGACGGCTCCGCCGGGGTAGCATGGATCCTGGCAGGGAGCGATGTGCTGCTTGGCTGGGGGGCACAGGGCCCTGTCTGGGGGTAACACACTGGAGTTGGCAGCCTCACGCGGGCAGCTGGAGGCCCTGCCGGGTGGGGCAACACTTAAGGGGGTAGACTGGCACACCAGAAGAAAAAGGGAGAGGGTGCGCCCCGCTAATACAAATCAAGGAGATTTGGTAATGGATATACATCTGACAGAGAGGGCTTTGTGTCCCATTCAAACGTTCATTCACACCTCAGTCTCCATATTCAGCTCGGCTGGGTGACTTAAAGCGAAATACTTTCTCACCCTCTCATGCAGGCACAAAAGAGGGCTTCTGTATTCCCTTACAGACGCAGCAACACTGGGACATTTAAACCCCCACACCTGCACACAACCAAATAGATATCATCCAAGTGTAGACCACTAACACATGCACATAAACTCACACGTACAGTGTGAACATAAAGATTAGTCTTGTCATAGAGCATCGTTGGAAAGCAGCTTGCCTATTTAAATGCCAAATTGCTGTGGCGCCTGTGAATCACACCCACAAAACAGCACACAGACGCACAGGCATTAAGACGTTCTAATTTAAGACAGTGCTCAATGATCTCTTTGTGCTTTTTATTTTTTTGTGTTGTTTGGGGACTGCTTTTGTAATGTAGACCATTGCGTTTGTGTGCTTGTTTATGTGTAAGCATTTCCTGTAAAGCCTCATTTTTTCTTGTAATACATTTTCACCCTCAATCTATCATGATTTGATGAAATTAAACTCCTATTTGGACCGATGTCACTCAATGTGCCTGTCCCTTGGTCTTAAGATGTGGCCACTGTTGACTGTTAAACTAAAAGCCCTTGTGAGTGTTCACTGCTGAACTGCATGTCTCGCTGTTAATCTATGTTTCTCTCTTATTCACTCTTCCTCCTTTCATCTATCTAACTAACGTATGTCTCTTCTCAGGGAGCCCCCGTGCCTCAGCCTCTGCCCTGCACTTCCCCTCCCCCTCCATCATCCAGCAGTCCAGCCCGTACTTCACCCACCCCACCATTCGCTACCACCACCATCCTGGACAGGACCCCCTGAAGGAATTTGTGCAGTTTGTCTGTGCTGATGGCTCGGGACAGTCTGGCGGCCAGGTAAGGTTTGATGTAAGAGGAAAGTTCAGGGGCTGAGTGACACCAACCACTTGTACACTAATGTAATCACTCATGGGCACAACAAAAGACCAATGAAGGCAGTAAGAATAGAATTCCACGAACATCTAATGTGTGGCCATGCAAACGACACAAGCATGACTAAATGAAGTGGTGATTATTAACACTGTATAGACATGTACTGTTTTTCCCTGTGTAAACACTACACTGAGTACAGTACTGAGATAGAGACCACAGGTTTGTTTGTGTTTCATCACTGTGGACACCATTTGCTGTGAAGTATAGATACAGTATGATGATAGAGGAGTGAAACTGTAACAGTGAAAAACATGAAAACCTTTAAGTTATGTAGTATGCAAGGTAAGGAAACAGGGTTGACTTTGATACTTTTTTTTATTTTTTTTTTTACTTAAACCAATTGCCAAACTTTTGCACAAGTGAGGAGAGAAAGCAAAATACTACTATTGACAATTTCCTGTTGGTCCAGGGTTTTCTGTACTTAATCTTTTTTCCTTGTCCTGTGCTCTTCCAGACCCTAAGGTTCCCTTTTTTCTTTTGCTCCGCCCACCCCCTCAGATTATGTAATCATCAGCACGAAAGCCTACAATCACAGCACATTTCAATCGAGCATACATGTTCTGTCTTCCGTTTTTATTGTAATTATTATTTCGCGTGTTGTTGGTGTCGTGTTTTCTTAGTAGAGTGTTTTCCCATGTTTTGATTTGTTGCCATGTTATGGACAAACCCCACCACCAATTGTGCTCTCACCCCCCTCCCACTCACCCCTCCACCATGGACCACCCGAGAACTCCCCTCTGCTCCAAATCCCCTATCAACCCTTGTGGTGATTATTATTTTGTACACCTCCATAAATGACGCAATGCACATACATCATTCGTTTGGCTGTTGTTTCCAACACCCCCACCTCTCCCACCACCCATCATGAATTTTTTGGGGACCTGGTCTCTGGAGCTGCGTCCTCTCATGCCGTGTGCGGGTTGTCACATGTCGCCCTCCTGACCCTGTTTGTGTTGTCCGCAGCCAAACGGGAGCGGCCAGAGCAAAATGCCGGGCTCCTTCTTGCTGCCTCCACCTCCCCCAGTGGCCCGCCCAGTGCCCCTCCCCATGTCCGACTCTAAATCCAGCAGCACGCCTCCCGACGGCGGACTGACCTCGCCCACATCTCCGTGTAAGTGACCCCACAGACCAAGTCAGAACCAAAACCAAAATCAACCAATATTTTTTTTTTTGTTGCTGGAGCTGCCCCTCTGTATCTTAGGGCCCTGGCCATCCATCCTCTGCCCGCTCCCATAGTAAATACCCCCCCCCCCCCCAACAGCCAGCTGACCTCTCACCTCCTTCACCGTCTGGAATCATACCAACCCTAGAGTTATGACAGAAGCCTGTCACCATTCTCCTCTGATGACCCTTCTGTGGTGTCCTCCAGGGCTCTATATTAGGCCCATCCTGTTTCTCTTAGAACACCCATCCTGCCTTGAATGACACTAACCCTTCCTCGATACCCCTGTGCCTCTGCGCTCACAGATGTTGACGCAGAAGATTGCCATCCTGGTTTTCCTGCATTTATATGTTTTATTTAACTCATTTGGCCAGCCCCCGAGATGTCATTTGAGATCGGAAGTAGTCTAAAATAGAAATAGAGTTTGATCCATTTCCTTTTTGTCAATTGCTCACTCTAAATCACATCTTCTTTTTTTTTACTAGTGGCACATATTTAGGGCAGTTTATGTGGACTCCAAAACATCATGCTCCAGTTATTCTGCCATTTCCCCCAAAAATATCCAAACATGAAAATAATATTTGGAGTTATATTTAACTTTTTAGTTGATTTTTTAAATATATTTTTTTTACTGAGTTGGTGGTGTTGTTGCTTTGAAGGTCAGACTTGGAGTTCTGCTTATGTATGTGCAGTTTTAGACTGAAGGGGTGTGTCCATTAGAAGGGTGTGTCTAGCTATGGGGCGTGTCTGCCAAAATGTTTCTCACCTATGACAGGAGGGGCACTGGACGGAGCACTTTTCTTTCTTTTTCCTTCTCTTTTTTATATTTCAGATTTTTGTATTATTTTGTTTTGTTTTATACATTTTTTCAACCCCCTCAATCAATGTCTCAAAGTCTTTTATGTATTTTGTCTATGTTACTGATTCTCAAACACGAGGGTTCCAAAAGGGTTCTGCATCTGTCCCCATAAAAGGACACTTTTTGGTTCCAGGTAGAACTCTTTTGGGTTCCATGTAGATCCCTCTCTGGAAAGGGTTCTACTCCATGTAGAAAATATTTATACCTGGAAACAAAAGGGCTTCTTCAAAGGGTTCTCAGCAGAAGAACCCTTTTTGGTTCTAGATAGCACCTTTTTTTCCTCAGTGTGCTTAACGTATGTGTATGCTGCTAAATAATACAGACTTACACACACTACACACACACTACAGCAATTTTCCATTATCAGATTCTTCACATGTTAGAAGGGTTTGTAATAACAACCTTTGTGTTGCAGTCCATATTGACCTCAAACTGCCCTAAATTTGCTTCAACCTTTAGCCCCAATGGAACCAGGGTTATAGTTTGGAGAGGTCCGGCTCAGTTCAGTAGTCCTACTCTATGATGCTTAGGGGGACTTACAGTAACAATTCTGTGTGTGATGTCAGGTTGAGAGCTTAAAGCAGTATTTTCATTGCATTATTTTCTGGAATTGTTATGAAACTTAAGTAGGATGCTCCGTAATTTTCTTTTATTGAACACAGGCTGTGGTTTGTGCTGAAATGGTTTGACCATCCCTCCTTTCTGTGTCTGTCTGCAGCTTACTCCACGTCAGGGGCCCCAGCTCCCAACAGGTTTGTCAGCATCGGATCACGGGACAACAACTTTCTGAACATCCCGCAGCAGACACAGGTGAGCAAACAGCTTGAGGGCTCGATTCAATCTGTATCGCTGAAGTTTGCGATTGAAAGTGAAAGGTAATTTCCGATTGAGTCGACATATGCAGCGTTACCATGACTACAGTCTCTGCTAACGCAGGAACATTGCCTTTACATTTCTATCGTGCTGTAGCACAGCTCTTCAGCGCTAAGGATTTAATCAAGCCCTTACTCTCGTCAACACTAGTACCAACACTACCAAACTACTGCATTAGCACATTAGCGCTTTCTGCTGCTTTCCACAGTGTGTGAGTATGTGCTTCCGTGCGTGTTTTCATGTGGTGTGCATGCGTGCATGTGTATTGTTTGTGTGTAGGAAACCTGTCTGTTTTCATTGAGATTATCAGCCCAACTCAGGAAACTTACTTAGGTGAATGGATACATGCCAAAATATTTCTTATTCCCAAACTGCCTAACTACTCCCTAAATCTCACTGGTGTATTTCCTCTCCCTCTCCTCATCCCATGATTTGTTGTGAATGTGTGTTTTACCGTGTGTATGTTTTACCGTGTGTGTGGTTTACCGTGTGTGTTAAACTGACCTACTGTTTATTTGGCCCATCTGGAGCCTGCCCCTCAGGCAGCGGGCTCTCTCTCTCTCCACCGCACTGCCTCTTGCTCATATGCCTCCTCCATTACCCACTGCACTTTTCTCATTAGCGTCCAACCACACCCGCCCCGAGCCAGCTCTGCTCCACACTCCTCCCCACCACATGGAAACCATCTGAATCCCTCTGCTGCTCTCACCCTTCCTCCCTACACTCCCTCGCTTCACTCCCTCTATGCTATCCCTCAGTTCCCTCTCTCTCTCCAGCTTCGTAACATGCCCTGTTTGACTAACCCACTCCGCTCATGAGGCTCACCTTACACCACCGTGCTAACTCTACGCCATTTTGTCCCTTCTTTACCCTCTCTTTCTGAACAAACTCAGAACTATTCACACACACACACACACACACACACACACACACACACACACACACACACACACACACACACACACACACACACACACACACACACACACACACACACACACACACACTTCCTGTGTAGCCCTCCAGTACTCTGTGCTATTGAGTATATTGTGTTTACAGTATGGTTTTAGTTTGCACTGGAGAAATGAAATTGTATAGGGAGCTTTAATTGGTTGCATTGTAGCTCAGAAAGTACATTGTTAGCATAATGCTCAATCAAAACATTAATAATGTGCAAAGGCCTTGTGAAAAGTCTGTTTGCTGTGACTGCAGGGCCTGAATTGAACTCTCACTCACAGAGCAGAGATATCTGGTCTCCAAGTGCCCTCTGGTGGCAGCAAGGGGGTTCTACGGCCAGAGGAGAGAGGAAACAGGAGAATGAGGGAGGGAGAAAAATAGTGAAAGAGGGGGAGAGGGAGAGTTTCAGCACAGCCCTCCTCAGAGAAGTCACGTCCCGACTGTCTGGTTGCCCGCAGCAACCAGACATGATGTCATAGCCACTTGAACTTGAGAGGGGATGCTGGGGGGAGGAAGGCGTGGGTAAGGAAAGAGGGTGGTCATTACTGCCAAGGATTCCAGAGAGAGTGTTAGAGGGAGATAGATGGAGAGAGAGAGAGAGACAGAGAGATAGTGTAACTGACAGGGGAAGAGTTACGAATCCCATAGGCTGCTGGGACAGAGCCTGTGGCAAGAGGGGGGAGAAGGGAGGGCAAGAGGCAGGAGTGGGGGGGTATTCAGGCGACCTGTTAGTGTCAAACAAAACAAACTGCACCTCCCCGGAGGCCCAGAGTTTCCAAGGCTCCAGAATGTTGGCCAGTGTTGACTGGTGCCAGATCCCGGCCGGCGACCCAGTTCTGCTCTCTTTTCACACTGAGCGGGAGAAACTCAATCTGAATACAGGGAGCGTCAGCCATCTCTCCCCCCGCTGACTGTGGACTCTTGAGTCCAGTCAGGAATAACAACAGCCTTTAGCAGCAGAGCCAAACCATACTCCCACAGCACTATAGTACAGTACACTACAGTACAGCCATGGACAGTCAGTCAATATAGCTGGGAGTATTTCCTCAATATGACAAGGGGCTGACAACTGTTGACCATTGTTAGTGTAAGGAACGTGTGGGGGCCTCTAGTGGTCAATTGTGGAACTTAGTGTTTACTTATTTTCAATGGTACACATTTTAACTTAAAACTTCTTCAGGATTGGTGGGTCCCCCACGGGACGGTTGAGGTAAAGTAGGCTAATGCGATTAGCATGAGCTTGTAAGTAACAAGAACATTTCCCAGGACATAGACATATCTGGAATTGGCAGAAAGCTTAAATTCTTCAGTCTAAAACTTTGCACATACACTGCTGCCATCAAGTGCCCAAAATCTAAATTGCGCCTGGGCTGGAATAATACATTATGGCCTTTCTCTTGCATTTCAACGATGGTACAAAAAAATTGAATATGCATATCCTTGCTTCAATGCCTGAACAGTTAAGATTTGGGTATGTCATTTTAGGCGAAAATTTTAAAAAGGGGCGGATCCTGTTAACAATGTCCTCTTTTTTTCTATTTAACAGTCTTGGTTCCTCTGACATGACCTGTCTGCAAACCAGCGTCTAGAATCTTTCTTTACAATTGGGAATTGAAACATGGAAAACAGAAAAATAACCCACAGGAAATTGCCCAACGATCCTTATGTCTCACATAAAAAGTAAAGCAACCCAGGAAATCTTAGCATGATACTAGTAGAGGAACTCTGGACCCAATTACTTAAACAGAGGGACCCCCCCCCCCCATTTTTAAGACGGGAGGATCATAGGATTTGGGAGAGGCAGAGGACAAGTCATCATCTCTCAAAACCACCGAACCAGCAAAACACGGCAACACAAAAAGAGGAACCTGAAGAGAAAAAAGGTCACCTTCTACTTCGGAACAAGGACACATTGTGCAATGGCTGGGAAAAGCAACTGTTCAACAGTCAAAAAAACTGATGTAGGAGTGGGGATTGAAATTGAAGGGACATCCAATCACTCTCTTGAAGGCACAAAACACGCCATCATTTAAATGAGGTACGCTCCCCACTGTCAAATCACCCACAAAACAAACCCATTAGGTTCCAGTGAAATACGTAGCAGTCCATGCTACTGTGATGTCTCCCTATCACTCAACACACTGTTAATTGACCAATATTTCCCAGTCTTATAGCCATTAACCTAATCAGCCCCACTACTAACAAGACAGAAACCATGTCAAAACATATCCTAAAGGTTGCACTACAAGCTGAATTAACACTAATCTCATGTCCACTATTACACCTACATGGCATGGGGGGAAAACAGGCTTACCTATGATTGTATTGTTATTATTAGTGAAAGAGAAAAAAAACATGACATGAAAAGTCTCAGCCTACAGTTCAGCAACACCAAGGCCTCCACTCTAACCAGCATCCCAGCAGAAGAACCCAAACCCAAGTAAAGCAAAATGCAATCGCCCAGTTCACTCTTGCAAAACTACAACCGCGACAATAATCAAGTGCTAAGTATACCCACTTTCATTTGAATGATGAATGCCATTTGTAACACACATATATACACACACACACCGGGCCCAAGTGGTGTTATTACGTCTATAACACATGCTATTCACACGTTTCCAGTACACTCTTTTTGCCCCTTATAGTAGACACAGAACCCAACACACATACTTAGTTAAAAACACAGGCCTCTGCATTAACACCCAGAACTACACAGCTACAGTAGTAATATTCCCTTTTGCACAGAATTGTTTTATTTTTTGTTTCTTCTCTTATTGGACTTGTCCCTCTGAATTTGTCCGCTTTAAAAAATGTTGTGTTTGAATGACAGCACCTTATTGAGAAATACAGCGGGTGGGAGCGAGACTTCGAGTGGTATTGCCAGGAAGGGTGATTCAGTCAGTGTTCAGTACCATGTAGTGAAACAGTGACATTAGGTTGCTGAGGACCCAGAGTCCACCTCCCTCCCATCTCCCTGAAGTTTACCCTTTTTGTTTACACTCCCAGACTGCCCCTGTTCCAAGAGCAGAGAGCCACGCTGCGGAGCAAAATGATGATGTGACATATTTGTTCCCATGTTTGGGGAGGAGAGCCTGGGTTGAAGTCTGAGGCCATATTGAGATGGTCTGGCAGGGTGCTATGGTCGCCTCTTTACCCTAACACGATCTCAGCTCCCCATCCTATCCAGCCTGTTCGTTCTGTTCAATCAGCCCTTATAGATCAAACTGCCCTAAAGATACCTTACCAGCCAAAAGTTCAACCTTTTGAAATCAAGAGGGACAAATTAAATGAACACACTTAGCACAGCGCCACTTGACACACTCACACACTCACATGCAAACTTACAGTATAAGTAGCAGTCACAACCACCAAGCCCAGGCCAGATTGACTGTAAAGGGAAGTCTTAACATAGGGCAATCTCTGAGGAAACCTTTTGTTTTTAATCATTCACTTTTTATTTGAATTCCTAACATTACTAAGATTCAGTTTGAAAGTGATTTTTTATTAAGGAACATCAGCTCAAATCACCAACCTCACAAAATAACTGGACTGCCTGGCCATGTACTTCACTGCAGGGAAACAATGTTGCCAGACGGCAACCATCTCATCAGCTTGATAGAGAACTAGCACTGCTGAATAAGAATTATGATGGCTATGGTGATTTCTTTTCTAATCTATGGAAGTGCCTCTGTATTCCCATTATGCAATTTGTTAAACATGAATTCAGGTTCTTTTTCTCACATATAAGCTAATAGTGAATGGTGGTGAAATGCTATGTCTGGGGAGAAAAACAGTGACAGCTCACTGAATAATTGCAATCATCTTTATATATACACACATATATATTTATAGATATATACATTTTTTTATTTGCAAAATAAGCTCTGTGGCAGTCTAGTTATTTTTTGAAGCATGGCACAGTCAATTGATGCATCTTAAATATCAGATTAGAGCAAAAGTACCAGTCCCTACACCCACACCTACATCTAATAGCAAAAAGTGTCCATGGCAAATACTCTAGATACATGATTTATATAGCAAACAAAGTGACATTGTAGTCAAGGAAAATAACAGATTAGATGTTGGTTATTCTTTCTTGTTTGGGAAGTATTGTTGTTGAAAAAAATGTATGTATGTTGATTGAGCCATGTGCAATGCCTTGGGTAGAAAAATTGTGTTTGTCTGTTAGAGATTGTTTGAGGGTGTCATGAGAAAAGAGAGGCTAAACCCTCTATTTTTTTGTTTTAAGTCCACTTGCTCCGGGACTCTAAACACGAGGGCAGACAAAAAAAATCCCAGTCTTTGTAAATTGAAAATGAGTTTTATTTTTTTTTCCTTATTCCTTTAAAAAAATGTATTTGTAATGATTTGTTTTCTAAATCTGGGAGGGCTGAAGGAACAATTTAGCAAAACAAAAATATATATCACTAAATGAAACTGGTGCTTTTTACGAAATAAAGTACATTCAAACTCTATTATACATAAATAGTAATAAACAAAATTAAGTGTTATCATAAAGCACATTTTAGGAAACATGCATTATTCTATTTCTCTTTTTGTATTTACCAAGGGGGAGGGGTTCATTATATGAAAAGGTTGTGACAAAAGGCATTTTTCTTCAACCTTTATCCCATAGCAGGAAGAGGACCGTTCTGTTTAGTTTGATTAGATGGTTATCCTGACAATGGGATGATGAACTAGTGGAAAAAGGCCTGACGTAATGGACGTCTGTGTCATGTCAGTATCACCAGAGAACTGACTAAAACATGACCTATTTAATAGATGAATTGCAACTTGCATTCAATTTTCTAAACTGGCCAACCGAAGTAATCAAGTTTGGGACACAGACAAGATCTTCCCCATTTTGGGAGATGCTTCAGATATGGAATCCATTTTTCTAAGTGTTAGCTCAACCACAAAGTGATTAACAGCGTTTGGAGAGATGGGAGGTGTAATGTGAAATACATTTTGGTAGGTTTAGTTGATTAGTAGACTCCTATCTCAAACCCAAACAAGAGGTGAGGGAGTATAAGGTGTATTTTGAGCACAGAAAGGATGAGAGCAGGTTTAAATCAAAGTGAACCCTTCCCCCTTCCACTCCCAATCCGCAGTGTAAATTATTCTAAATATTTGTTTGGTGATGTAGTGTTAGAATCAGAGCATCTTAAAGGTTGTCCCTAAAAAGTGCCTTTTGTTCACAGACTCCATCTTGTAATCCTGAGTGCACGTCTCAAAAAAGTCCCCTCCTTCATATTTCTTCTATATCCTCTCCTTCTTCACGCTTTTCAAAGCAGTATATATAGTACTAAAGGAAATTGGTGTGATTTAGTTATTTTTATTGTTGAATAATTAAGAAAAGCACAAAAAAAAATCTGTCTTGCTTGTCTTCCTGTATCTTGTCTTCTGTCTCTCTTGGACACTGGAGTAGTCTGTAGCTGCGTTACCCTCCTTATCCTTCCCCAAACCCCTTTTCTCTGAATGGAGGGGTAAAAAAAAAAGCTAAACTTTGTCTGAGCAGAATGCAGTTAGCTCACATGTTATTCTTGTCTGTATGCTTCACATTGTATACCATACCGATCTCTTCAGCTTCTCCATTGAACAGCTAATGTAAGTGAACAAGTTACACCGGTGGGCTCTTGGGATGTGGCGAGGAGAGGGTCTGTGAGGGTGTCTAGTTTTTCACTGGGATGTATTTGATGACATATCACAACGTGGAGATAAAATACACATAGGAATTTCCCTCTGAATGGGCAAGGGAGCTGCATGGCAACTGGGGTAGAATAGGCAGGTTTTTAATTCATGTTTTTATCAAATATTTTTATTTTTTACAGAATTTGGATTTTCGTATCTTATGCAGCAATGCTACATTGAGACCATTTAATGATGCACCTTTCTAGTGGTTGTCTGAGACCAGCTATTAAAACAAGTGAAAAAAGTACCTGAAATGACTAAGCACCTTATAACGGAATGGTTCCAGCCCAGGTAGACTGGCAGGCTCAGATCCACAATCAAGAGAACCATTACACCCATTTACTAGAACCCCAAATGAACAATTACAGACTAAAGTCATATGGTTCTATACACTGTATGTGACGTGGTAGACAGTTAAAGCACCTTGAAATTCCACCAGCAAAATCAAGAGCGGGCTTGATAGAGGGCCTACTTGTTTCCCACAAGAATATGCACGTTTTTATTGTAAGTGATTGAAGCCAGCAGCAGTATTAGCCTTGACAAGTAAAGCGCCAGTCGAGAAGCCAGAGTGACAGGTTTCGCAGTGTGTGCTTTGCTTGGGCAGAACGTTGGTAGAACGTTGGTCCCTACCCATCTTGCCCTGCAGCACCAGAGAGCTGTCTCTCCCTGGCCCTCCATCTTTTTATTTTCCTTCGGGTTTGTTTTTAAAAGTGTGTAGGGCCGTGTTTAGTGTTGTGTAGAGTGAACCCCCAGCTGGCCTTGCCCCCCACCCCCCTCAGTGCAGCTTCCCTCCCTCAGGAATACACCTCCCAGAGCCCATGGTGAAATGCATGTGTTAATTACAGTTTCTTTTCCATAATAATAAAAACAGTTTGAAAAGAGCAACACTTGAATAAAAGGATGTTCTTGACTGTAACTCACCTGTTTCTGTCTGCTTATTTTCAGATTGCTGTTTGATTGGGTAGGGGGTTTGCCTGTGCTGGGGATGAGAACCCTAGAGTTGCATCATGTTATAGAGTGGGGTAAGAGGCCAAAATAGTTTCACTGCTTATCAGAAAATCTACTTACCAATACTGATAATGGAGGGTCAAGTCCACAGGAGTAGCACTACTCATTCCCACATCATACCGAAATGCCTGGACTTGAACCGGACTGTCTATAAATTACATTTCCTGTAATACTTTGTATTCCATAAGATCAAGTTGAGTTTAATTTCAGTTGGCCTCATTCATTGTCCAGACCAAGAATGTGGTGCATATGGGAGTGTTTGGCATGAAATAAAACATAAGAAGCCATGATATATTGATGATGTTTAATGAAGCTGAGCATTGAAGCAGACCATGTTGATGCTGTAAAATGCCAGTGTCAGTGAAAGCCATGTTCACAAAAACAGATGCAGTCAAACATATTGGCATGATCACTTATTCATGATTCACTATTCCTTTAAAATAAGTTGAGATTGAAAACTTTGTGTTCTCATGTGTATTTGTTTCAAAGGTCCAATAAATAAATAAAAACTGAAATTTTTCACTTAAGTCAAAAATGGCCTGAACTAAATGCACAATTAATTTGGTTTGAGGCAAGTGATTCTCGGCAAGTGTAATTGATCCTACTTGTGGCAAGTTGAAGGTGCCTGCAGGGTAAAAATAGGAAAACAGGAAATTCTGTGCAAGGGAGCCAATACATTTGAATGCATCTGTTCAATCTAAACTCATAAAAGCTTGTCTCTTCATAGACCCATTAAACTCCTGCCATGTTAAGTTAAAGAGAAAACATACCTTGATAAAAGTGAGTATTGATAAAACCACACATTTCTTGGTACCCTCTGTTCCCTCAGAAAACCCACAATAGCAACATCTCAAAACACTGAGAATCCTTAGTGTAATAAGGCATGTGTCAACTATCTCAGTTGGAAACAGGTGGTTAAAGCTAGGCGATAGCCGGTTTAATCTTCAGATTCACCTCATCACTAAAGACTGTTGAATAGTCTGAATAGGCTCATTCAGGCTGTGGATGATGACAATGATTGGCTATGACTGGGTCCTGGTTTAATAATGACTTTATACAGACAACCTTCATGTGGACCCTTGTTCTTACTGGACATTTTGGGCTCTATTCAATCCGTAGTGCTGAATATCCGCTTTATAACGCTATTGACAATTTAAAGGCAATGTTCCCGCAGTCGCCGAGACTGCATTCATGGTAAATGCTGCATATGTCGGCTCAACAGGAAATTACCCTTACATTTTTACACGATACGGGCTGAATCCAGCCCTTAGTGTCTCATGACCAGCTGGTCCCATTGTATTTGAGCTGCCCTTCGTGTGTACTATTAATCAGATCCTTTGAGAAAGGTGGTGTGTCTACACCTCAGCCTTGGGAAAGAGGTAAGTGAGTAACTCCAGCATCCCAGGACTGGTCCCTACCATCTCCCCCCTCCAGAAGATTATATGTAAAGGTAAGGTCAGCGTTGCTCAGCTCATCAGAGACGTAACACTAGAGAGGACTGTGCACCTTTCAGCAAAACCTAATTTTCAGACACATATCCACACAGTAATGTACCTGTATGGTTATGTGAGCATACACACATCCATTTGTCATTTTGGTTGTTCTATACCGCTCGTTTTACTCAGGATGTTGAGCATTTCCACACCCAGAGAGATCATGGATATCTGAGTGAAAATTAAAAGCGCTAGCTTTGAGGTGTAGTGAGGGGACCCCATAAATAACTTAGCCTGGCCACTGGTGAAATGTGCTTGCCTATATGACAATATCATGGGATGAGAAATGTGTTTTGCTATGTGGTTGGTTTTGAATGGCAAAGGAAATGTGAGGGACTGGTGCAATCAAATGAACAGACCACAAGCGGACTCTTCATGACCGTCAGTTTAGTTTCCCTTTCCCCTCTTGCCTCAATACACCAACATTGTAGAAGTGCATCAAGGAGAATGTGCTTCCAACCAGCTACAGCATTAACAAGCTTAGATATGCATATAAATGACTTTGCACCTTAATTGAATGGCATCCACCTGTACACACACACACAGACATGTACACACACACAGACATGTACACACACACAGACTCCACAAACCCTTCAGCCCCCTCCCTCCCATTCCCAAAGCTCTTCTAAAATCTCAATATATATCTGCCCTAAACAAATCCCAGACATTCCATTGGAATTCAAATGGATTTCATTATTCCTCTTTCACCCTTAGATCAACATATACATTGTGTAGCTTGTAAGTACTCCCACCAATAACTCTCCCTCCCCCCTCTGAAATGACCTGAAGATCGTTGCTCTACAGTGGGGTGCAGTCCTTGTGCTGGGCTGGAGAGGAGGACAGGCCAGCGCCTCTCATTCATCCTCAAAGCCCTGGTTCAGGAGGAAGTTGGCCGCTAGGTTCTCGTTCTTTTCACAGGCAAAGTAGGCCTGGATCACCAGCGCCTCAGGGAAACCCAACGCTTTTAACTGAGACAGGAGAGAAAAAAAAACATAACATTTCACCATTACTATTTCTCACCAGAAAGGTCACAATGTATGCATTTCTTAGCTAGTCTTCTAGTCAGTTGAAGCAATCTTATGCCCTAAACAGTGCATCGAGAGGTCTTTAGCTCCCCTCACCCTCTCGATGGCTTCCTTCTCCTGAGGCGTGACCTGAATGTAGTTGACTGGAGCTCCCTCCTCCACTGCAGCACCCAGGTCCCCCACCTCAGGCACATCTCCTACCTCCCCCGCCGGCTCATTCAGCATCTGGATGAACAGCTCCTGGTACTGGCTGATTTGCTGTTGAGTTTTATCAATAGGGAAAGATAGGTAGACAGCAATCAGCAACAGGCAGAACATACATTGTGAAATCACAAAACCTGGGAGGTGTCACTATAGGGAGTGTGTGACGCAAGCTAGTATGAGTGGTGGTGCCATCAGTGTGTGTAGTGCATGGTGTATGTGTGTTACCTGTAGGAGCTGTGGGTTCTCCCGGCCCAGCTGTTGGAGCAGAGCTGGCAGCAGTGAGGGGTTCTGCTGGATCACCTGCCTCATGCTCTGGAACTGAGGCTGGGAACGCAGGAACTCCAGAGGGTTTTCTCCTGCAACACAAACAGAATATTTACAGAAGAGAACCCGTTGATACATACAGTAGATATAGATACAACACTTACTAGGGAAAATGCACATAAACCATGCCCATCTTTCCAACAATCTCATCTGATATGCAGTGCATTTGGAAAATATTCAGACCCCTTGAGTTTTTCCACATGTTGTGTTACAGCCGTATTCTAAAATTGATTAAATAAATGTTTTCCTCATCAATCTCCACACAATACCCCATAATGACAAAGTGAAAACAGGTTTTAGAATTTTTCTGCAAATGTTTTAAAAATAAACTATTATTTTTCAGACCATTTGCTATGAGATATGAAATTGAGCTCAGGTGCATCCGGTTTCCATTGATCATCCTTGAGATGTTTCTACAACTTGATTGGAAAGGCACACACCTGTCTATATAAGGTCCCACAGATGACAGTGCATGTCAGAGCAAAAACCAAGCCATGAGGTCAAAGAAATTGTCAGTAGAGCTCCGAGACAGGATTGCGTCGAGACACAGATCTGGGGAAGAGTACCAAACAAGTTCGGCAGCATTGAAGGTCCCCAAGAACACAGTGGCCTCCATCATTCTTAAACGGAAGAAGTTTTGAACCACCAAGACTCTTCCTAGAGCTGGCCGCCCGGTCAAACTGCGCAATCGGGGGAGAAGGGCCTTGGTCAGGGAGGTGACTAAGAAACCGATGGTCACTGACAGAGCTCCAGAGTTCCTCTGTGGAGATGGGAGAATCTTCCAAAAGTACAACCATCTCTGCAGCAAGCCACCAATCAGGCATTTGTGGTAGAGTGGCCAGACGAAAGCCACACCTCAGTAAAAGGTACATGACAGCCCACTTGGAGTTTGCCAAAAGGCACTTAAAGGACTCTCAGACCATGAGAAACAAGATTCTCTGGTCTGATGAAACCAAGATTGAACTATTTGGCATGAATACCAAGCGTCACGTCTGGAGGAAACCTGGTACCATCCCTACGGTGAAGCATGGTGGTGGCAGCATCATGCCGTGGGGGTGTTTTTTAGCAGCAGGGACTGGGAGACTAGTAAGGATCAAGAGAAAGATGAACAGAACAAAGTAGAGAGATCCTTGATGAAGAGCGCTCTGGAGCAGGTTAGGACCTCAGGACTGGGGTGAAGGTTCACCTTCCAACAAGATAATGACCCTAGCGTCATACCCAAGAAGACTTGAGGCTGTAATCGCTGCCAAAGGTGCTTCAACAAAGTTCTGAGTAAAGGGTCTGAATACTTACAGTTGAAGTCGGGAGTTTCAATACACTTAGGTTGGAGTCATTAAAACTCGTTTTTCAACCACTCCACAAATGTCTTGTTAACAAACTATAGTTTTGTCAAGTCGGTTAGGACATTTACTTTGTGCATGACACAAAGATTTTTTCAACAATTGTTTACAGACAGATTATTTCACTGTATCACAATTCCAGTGGGTCAGAAGTTTACATACACTAAATTGACTGTGCCTTTAAACAGCTTGGAAAATTCCAGAAAATTATGTCATGGCTTTAGAAGCTTCTGATAGGCTAATTGACATAATTTGAGTCAATTGGAGGTGGGACCACGCAGCCGTCATACCGCTCAGGAAGGAGACGCGTTTTGTCTCCTAGAGATGAACATACTTGGGTGCGAAAAGTGCAAATCAATCCCAGAACAACAGCAAAGGACCTTGCGAAGATGCTGGAGGAAACCGGTACAAAAGTATCTATATCCACAGTAAAAAGAGTCCTATATCAACATAACCTGAAAGGCTGCTCAGCAAGGAAGAAGCCACTGCTCCAAAACCCCCATAAAAAAACAAGACTACGGTTTGCAACTGCACATGGGGACAAAGATCGTACTTTTTGGAGAAATGTCCTCTGGTCTGATGAAACAAAAATAGAACTGTTTGGCCATAAAGACCATCGTTATGTTTGGAGGAAAAAGGGGGAGGCTTGCAAGCCAAAGAACACCATCCCAACCGTGAAGCACGGGGGTGGCAGCATCATGTTGTGGGGGTGCTTTGTTGCAGGAGGGACTGGTGCACTTCACAAAAAAGATGGCATCATTAGAAGGAAAATGTGGATATATTGAAGCAACATCTCAAGACATCAGTCAGGAAGTTAAAGCGTGATCACAAATGGGTCTTCCAAATGGACAATGACCCCAAGCATACTTCCACAGTTGTGGCAAAATGGCTTAAGGACAAAGTCAAGGTATTGGAGTGGCCATCACAAAGCCCTGACCTCAATCCTATAGAAAATGTGTGGGCAGAACTGAAAAAGCGTGTGCGAGTAAGGAGGCCTACCAACCTGATTCAGTTACACAAACTCTGTCAGGAGGAATGGTCCAAAATTCACCCAACTTATTGTGGGAAGATTGTGGAAGGCTACCCAAAACGTTTGACACAAGTTAAACAATTTAAAGGCAATGCTACCATATACTAAATTGAGTGTATGTAAACTTCTGACCCACTGGGAATGTGATGACTGAAATAAAATCTGAAATAAATCTCTACTATTATTTGGATAATTCACATTCTTAAAATAGTGGTGATCCTAACTGACCTAAAACAGGGAACTTTTTACTAGGACTAAATGTCAGGAATTGTGAAAAACTGAGTTTAAATGTATTTGGCTAAGGTGTATGTAAACTTCCAACTTCAACTGTATGTAAATGTGATCTTTTTATTTTATTTATTAAAATCCTGTTTTTGCTTGCTATTGTGTGTAGATTGATCAGGGGAAAAAAACATTTCATCCATTTTAGATTAAGGCTGTAACGTAACAAAACGTGGAAAAAGTCAAGGGGTCTGAAAACATTTCCAGAATGCACTGTACAGTAGATGTAATACCATAGCAGAGATATAGGCAGATGGACTCACCCTCAGCAACAGTAGGGGTCTCTGTGCCTGTGCGGGCAGATGCAGGAAGCTGTGCTGGGGGATTAGTCTCTTGGACCGGACTGCTAGGAATGCCCTGAAAACACACAGCAGCACATACTCAGCACATTGTACATGCTGCCATGTTAAAGTTTCATCAAATATGGTGCCATACTGTACAGTGTAATTTTGCATTCATGGTCTTTTTTGGGATATTGTTCAGTGTCATTTTGTAGAGTCATGGTGTATGGTGCCTGGTTGCACAGTATTGTGTATCCTAGGTAGTTGTGTGGTGTGTTGACGGTTCTTACAGTGAGGAGGTACTCCACGGCCCGATGGGGGTTATTGAAGCTGGCCCGGAGAGCAGCTACCACTCTCTCCCTCTCATAACCCATAGACATGATCTCTGTCAGCATGGTCTCATACTCCGCTCCTGTCACTGACCAAAAGAAACAAGATGTTAACTATTTACCCGAGTTACAATGGACATTATTTACACCCATAAACACATAGCTGCTAGAAGGCATCTTACAAATCCCCAGCCCATACTACATGCTATCATCAATCTAGCAACACAGCAGATACATTCCACACTGACGCATTATTCACATAGCCAGGTCGAAGTCCATCACTCACCCAAGGCAGAGGAGGCATCTCCCCCCTGAACCTCCAGACTGGGGTCTGAGCTGCAAACAGAACGACAGGGTCAAAAATCCAGTCAACCCATTCAAACAATTCAGTGGTATATTGTGGCCGTAAATAATATATGCCATTTAGCAGACGCTTTTATCCAAAGCGACTTAGTCATGTGTGCATACATTTTACGTATGGGTAGTCCAGGGAAATGAACCCACTATCCTTGCGTTGCAAACACCATGCTCTACCAACTGAGCTACAGGGACTACAGGGGGTGTATTCAGTAAGATGAAAACTATGAAATGTTGCAGATAGAAATGTAATGAATGTTGCATGATGTTTAGGTCATATTTGTCCTACACAAAATGTGTCTATGTTAAGAGTTCTATAACGCTCCACCCTCCTGAACAGGCCTCAAGCTTACTTTATTACTCTCTCCAATTTGGCAGACTGTCTACCAAATCATAGGTTAATATCAGTTCTACGGCTGTCTTCTCTATGCCTACCTGGCTGGAGCTGGGGGCTCTGCGACTGTAGGTGTGGGCTCCTCTGAGGGGATAGGGATGGCTGCAAGGGCCGGGCCGGCAGACGACGAGGACCCAGAGTCCTGGACAGGGGCCTTGGGTGCCTCTGAGGAAGGTGTTGAAGCATCTGTGGCAGACTTTGCCTAGATCCAGAGGATATAAACAGGCTATTACTGTCATCTATGCAGACAATCATGTAACCCCAAAACATGCGGGTGCAGCTCATTAAGAGTCCAAGTAAAATGGATTAGGGAAATGTACCTTAGATACCATAACTACAACAAAATTCTTCTCATCAATTTTGTAGTCTTTAATAGGCATGTCATCTTGCAGGATTTTGCCAGCATATATGAGCTTCTGTCCAGACACTGGGAAGTTATCTTTTCCCCTCTCTGCTTCTATCTTCTCCTTCAGTGCCTTCACCTGTAGAAACCAAAAAGAAGCTGTTCAGCCTTGCTTTAATTGTTAAACACAGTGCAACCCAAATGTTGCTCGCTAACACTAACTGTTTGAATTGCCCAACTTTTTACATTTCAGATTACCTTACATGATGTAACTTAACTAGCTAGCTATTTTCACTCTTTAAGACCTAGCTAGTAAATGTCTGCTAGAATATTGCTAATTAATCATCCAACTGGACATGCATCATCAAGAACTAAAATAGATAACGTAGTTAGCTAGCTAGTAATATGGCTGTCTAGCTAACGCTAGATAGTTATCTAAAGTTGACATTAACGTGATGAGGGATAACTAACGTTAGCTAGTCATGTAGCAAGTTAGCTGATGTTTTAGCGGATAATAACTTACCTAACTAGCTAATAATGAGACTCAACATTGGATTAGCAAATTGACACATACATTAGCTTGCAAGCTAGTTTGCTTTAGCTATGTCATGCTGGGAAGCTAAGACTAAGAACTAGCTAGTTAGCTAATGCTATGGGTGTCAATAACAGCTAGCTAGCGTTAGCCTATGTTAGTTGTATTATCCGAATTGATAACAATCTGAGACCAATTAATTTGGTCTTTCGTGCAAATAACAAAAAAGATAGTTAACCAAGCGGGCTAGATAAAACGCACACAGCTGGCATTGTTATGAACAAATGGGCACTTACCGTTTGATCAGGGCCTATGTCAATTTGAATGGTCTGCTGTTGCAGTGTTTTTAGCGTGATTTGCATTGTTGCGGTAGCTCACGCTGTTTTCCCCTTGCGCTTCGATTACAGCTGTGTTTAAAAATATTCAAAAGTAAAACAGAAATTACATTTAACCACAAGTTCAAGCAAGAGAATATTTATCCATGACTATGAGATGAGTCCATGAGCACTCAGCAAATCGCCATCTTTGATGACACAAAACTCAGAAGTAGGTGGCGTGTAACGGTTTGCTGCCCAACTTGCAGCCTCGAGCGCTCTCTGAGTCTGATCGCTACAACCACTAACTGGTCAACCATATGAACATCCCGGTGTAATCACACACCAGGGGTGCCAGTTTATCCAGGTGGTAGTAGGATCTACAATCTACTCTGCGAGAACAAATTATGCTTTGCATTTATGGCATGATCTGTTGACAGTTGTGACCGGTGCGGTGGCGACCAACTGGGTTTACAGAACAGCAAATATACAACAAATGTACTAACGTTAGTATTTTAGTTTAGTTTACAGTCACTAGTCAGAGTGGCACCTTTTCAATGAGGTACGGTCAGATATTAATAGATCCATCTGTGTTAAGGTCCTCCTAACATTATACCCTGATGAAGACAGCTTGTCGGTCGAAACGTTGGATATTAGGTTATTCAATTGTTGAGTCTGAGCTAGTGTGCGGCTCTCCTTTTCTTTTTCAAAGGTCATCCTAACAACCATTGATCTGGTTGATCTGTATCAGATCAGCGTCAACTGAAGTGAAATAGGCATTTTACTTTCCATAATAAAATATTACTCTAAAGTATCTTAAGAAGATAGAAGCTAATAAATATGTTTTATGTTTACTGTATATTGTATAGGCTGTAAATGTGTCTTTACCTTTGTCTATTGCTGGCAGCACCAATTCACCGAGTCAATTTCTGTGAATGTGTGAATGTAGGCCACTTGGCCAATAAAAGTTATTTTGATTCTGATAGACAGTACTTCGAATTTCCTAGCCTCTTACCATATCCCATACAATCACGCGTCAGTGATGGGAGAAAGAGAAGACAATGTTTTCTCAATAAAAAAACAGGTTTATTGGCAAGAACCTAGTTATTTTGTTTATTTTATGAAATAGGAATAACTCTGAATACACGATCAATTCATTTTGTAAATTATTTCTCAACATTTTGGTGTGTGTGATTTGTTGACTATTTACGCTGGTAACGCGTAGTCAAGCGCATCATAATTTGGGTTATGACATCACAATGTTAAATAGGCAACATATTTTGATGTTCTGCAAAATAAGGCATAGTCTACAAATTCACTGAAATGGGATGTTTGTGTTGCTGTAAAAAGGTATATGTCTAGTCTGGGCTAGAATTGATCTAATTCTGTTACAATTTAGAGTATATTCTATTCTTTTCAGCTATTCCTAGTTGTTTCATTGTCTATGTATGTGTCCCAAATGGCAGGATTTGGGACAGAGGGTATAACTGTATGGTTACAATGGTTTTATTTTTATAAACATGTATTTTTGCTATTTGTTAGCCTATGATACAGAATTCAATATGATTGGGCGACGAGTTCTTTATTTTATGGTCAGATCATGTGGTTTGGGTGTGACCTTTGCTGCTAGTTCAAATATAACAAGCTCTGTTGTGAAGCAAGAAAGATCTTTTTATTTGAATTGTTATGTACTATATTAGCTATATAATGTTTCTCCAAACAGAAAAAGAAGTGCAGAGTTCGCTTCGGGATTGGGAGCCGCTGTCCATCGCCGTTCCCAATCCCACCCAAACTGACGTCATTGGATGCCAGCATGGTAACTGCGTCAGTTTGGAAAAACCGGGAGAAGAAGAACGTAAAGGATCACCACCAACTTGATTCTTCCTTTGTCTCTTCTTTCCATTTGAAACCGTCTACAACATCTCTGACGCCCCTCGACCCCTTGTCTGGCCGAACACCAATCGGCACTCCATCTCCCTCACCCCCCTCACCCCCTGGATCCCCTGCCAGATCCCCTTCCACTCTCTCCAAGTTCTTCAGCCTCTCTTCCCTCTCCTTTCTCCACATGTCATCTATCTCTTCTTCTTCAGAGGAGGAGGAAGGATCACAGACCTCCTCCCCTTTTAGTGCTTCTTCTGTTTCCCTGGCTGTCTCAACTCAGTCATCCTCCTCTGCCACTCCCCCCAGTCCTGCCTGCCCTTCCTCCACAACCCACGTCTCCTCCCCTGCCCCCCAGTCCTCCTCTCCAAACCCCCTGGACCACCATGGAGAGACCAACAAAGACAGTGAGACTGCCAGGTACTGCAGCCTGATATCAAATGTCATGCCAACCAACACCATTGAATTGAAATGAAAAAGCCAATGTAATATAGCTAACCTAATGCATATGTCTGTGTGTCTTTACAGAGATCTTATGAGCTCTGAGGTCAAAGAGGTGGGGGCAGTTGTTCCACAGACAAAGAGAATGGTACCCCGATTTGCTGGCATCGCAGGTCTGTAAACGAGTGCCATTTGTTGGTACTATTTTTCTCAATTCATATTTGACAAAGCTTCTCTCTTACCGCTGTCCGTCTCTCGGTCTCTCTCTGCAGAGTCCTCCATTGACCTGAGGGCTTTCTCTGTCTCCTTGGAGAGGTAAGTACTGTAGACAATAGCCACCTTCATCTCACTCGACTCTACATAAGAGTGGTCACTCACACCATGACATGGTAAGGAATATCTGTATGCCTGTACATTAAAACAGTGTTCAAACAGACCGATTGGTGTTGAGCTACTGCTACTGAGGCCTGTAACCTGTCTCTCTTCCTCCAGGCCATTGGTCAGGTCTCGGGAAGCCATGGCTCGCCTCCCCAACCTGTTCAGCAAGAGTAGCACCCAGCTGGGGGAGCAGAGCTGCACAGGCGAGGGTGAAGACAACACCAAGCTCCTCGGGTAAAACACACACACATCTACACACACACACCTAGTCTTATCTCTGAGCTCTGCTTTTTGTTTTAAATCATTCTGTGTGGTACTCAGAGTTATCTTGCGTTCATACCTTACAAATCCATTCATGAGTTTACCTTTGGTCCACAGTTCAGATATTAGTGTGTAACTGATGGCTTCTTTCCCACAGGTTGCCTAATATTGGCAACACCTGCTTCATGAACTCTGCTCTGCAGTGCCTGCTGGGGCTGCCAGCATTTTGCAGAGACATCCTGAGACAGCAGGACATCTGGAGTTCCTCCCCCTCCTCTAAACTGCTATGGTATACAGCCTCGCTCTCACCCTCCTGTCCCACCTGTACACACACTGGCCCACCCACCTAGACGCTTATAGTTACAGTACACAAGTCCCGCCTCAATGTATGTGTCAGTGGAGGCTGCTTGAGGGGAGGACGGCTCGTAATGATGTCTAGAACGGAGCAAATGGAATGGCATCAAACACATGGAAACCATATGTTTGATGAATTTGATAGCATTCCACTGATTCCGCTCCAGCCATTACCACGAACCCGTCCTCCCCAATTAAGGTGCCATCAACCTCCTGTGGTATGTATGTATGTATGTATGTACATGTATGTATGTATGTATGTATGTATGTATGTACTGTATGTATACTAAATAAAAAATATAAATGCAACATGCAACAATTTCAAAGATTTTACTCAGTTACAATTCATATAAGGAAATTAGTCTATTGAAAAAAATTCATTAGGCCATAATCTATGGATTTCACGACTGAGCAAGGGCGCGGCCATGGGTGGGGCTGGGAGGGCATAGGCCCACCCACTGGGGAGTTAGGCCCAGACGATCAGAATGACATTTCCCCACAAAAGGGCTCTATTACAGACAGAAATACTCCTCAGCACCCCCTCAGACGATGCCGCAGGTGAAGAAGCTGGATGTGGAGGTCCTGGGCTTGTGTGGTTACACGTGGTCTGCGGTTGGGAGGCCGGTTGGACATACTGCCAAATTCTCTAAAACAATGTTGGAGATGGCTTATGGTATAGAAATGAACATCCAATTCTCTGGCAACAGCTCTGGTGGACATTCCTGCTGTCAGCATGCCAATTGCACACTCCCTCAAAACCTGAGACATCTGAGGTGTAACAAAACTGCACATTTAAGAGTGGCCTTTTATTGTCCTCAGCACAAGGTGCACCTGTGTAATGATCATGTTGTTTAATCAGCGTCTTGGTAACAGATAAATGCACACTAACAGGTATGCAAACAAATTTGTGCACAAAATTTGAGAGAAATTAGCTTTTTGTGCATATGGAAAATGTATGGGATCTTTTATTTCAGCTCATGAAACATGGGACCAACACTTCACATGTTGCATTTATATTTTTGTTCAGTATACTGTATGTATGTATGTATGTATGTATGTATGTATGTATGTATGTATGTATGTATGTATGTATGTATGTATGTATGTATGTATGTATGTATGTATGTATGTATGTATGTATATATGTATGTATGTATACTCTCTTTTGTACACTCTTAGTGCCTCATATGATTTTTAAGATAAAACCACACCCAACTCAGCTACTGATTAACACCAGAGGTGATTTTCTGTCACAATCAGGAATCAGTTGAATCATATTTGATCAGAGGCTAAAGTAGAAGCACAGAGCTAATCTGTGGCCAAGTGAGAGAGTGAAACCTGAATGCATGCTCTTTGTCTCCCTCCACAGCTGCTTTGCCGAGTTACATCAGGCAAGGCTTTCTGGAGGCACTGTCAATGCTAAGAAAAAGGAAAAGAAGAAAATCCTTCAAACAGTCAAGCGCTGTCTCTCCTTTGTCAATGAGGACTATGAGGACGACGATGAACAGGTAAGATATTATATGCTAAAAGACTCACATAACAATAAACCTGGGACACGTGACAGTCTTTTTCCTTAGCTCTGTTTCAGTTGTAGTTGTTGATGTATTTTCTGTTTCTTTCCGATTCTTCTCTTAGGATGCCCATGAATGTGTGTTGCTCCTCCTCTTTCAGCTGAAGGAGGAGGGTATGGCATTAAAGGGCTCACCAGAGCCGTACACCTGCCCCGTGAAGCAGTTAGAATTCAAGCTGAAGACTTCCCGTACCTGCACCAGGTAACAGCTGTCATTTGTATACGGTGTACCTTGATGTCTTCATCCCATTTGTGAGGAGGTTTAATGTCAGCATAACATGCAGGATACAGAGGTAAAGCATTAAGATAGTTAGTGTGTAGAGGGATCAAAAGGTTTGTGTTGGAGAGCTGATGCATTTCTCTCCGTACTTCTGAAGCTGTGGAGTTACAGTGTATGGTCAGGAGGATTACAATCACCTGTCACTGAGCCTGAGCCATTACCTGACACACAGCCTGGACCTCTACTTTAAGGTCAGCACTTAGCTTCAACCAAGAGTTAGTGAGTATGTCAAGGAACACTATCATTAATGTCATAATGTTCATAATTGTATTGCTATGCTTTGTCACCTAGCCATCTGCGTTAGAGTGTGCATGCTGGGAGTGCTCAGGCAGCATGGCATCTGTGACTAGGCACTTCCTCAAGCTGCCCCGGTGAGTCCCCCTATCATCATCTCAGATTACAATTGACAGTCCTGCTCTAACTCACCAAACTGGGTTATTGATTTGAGTACAAGTCTGATTCCTTTGTCTGTGTGAATGCCTGCCTGTCCGTCTGTCTTTGTGAATGCCTGCCTGCCTTTGTCTGTCTGTCTGTCTGTCTGTCTGTCTGTCTGTCTGTCTGTCTGTCTGTCTGTCTGTCTGTCTGTCTGTCTGTCTGTCTGTTTGTCTGTGTGTGTGTGTGTGAATGCCTGCCTGTCTGTCTGTGTGTGTGTGAATGCCTGCCTGCCTGTCCGTCTGTGTATCTCTGAGCAGGGTCCTAATGCTTCATATTAAGCGGTTTGCTGCAGGCGACTGGGAGCCAGAGAAGGTGGATGATCCCATGTCCATCCCTGCAGAACTGACCCTCCCAGCCGTATGGGGGGAGACAGCCCCTGTCCAGCATGGAGCCAGGTTGGTTTACACTCTGTTTGGGGACATTGCACATTGAGCAGCCAACACACACCAGGATTTTCACACACTAAATATTGATTTTCATTGCCATCGATTTATACAGGGCAAGCTCACTGGGGAACAACAACATGGACAGCACACCTGCAAACTCCCCGAAAGGCACCCTTGATAGATCAGGTAGGACATTGTGTTACTGACATCATGCAGAACACCCTCTCATGAAACAGGACTGTTGAGGAAAGCAAGTCGGAAGCTGAAGTTAAGAGTATGTTTGTTGATAGGTTTCCACTTCACTTTTTGGTTTGTATTTACACTATTTGATATACCCCCACCAGCTTCAATTTCCTCTGACCAGCTAGAGAAACCAGCTGACAGTGAGAAAAAGCAGCAGGAAGCCGCTGTGGTGAGGAGAGAGAGATAAATATATATATATATATATATAGAGAGAGAGAGAGAGAGAGAGATAAATAACAGATAATTAGATCCAGTTGAGATAGTGGGCGGATCAAGATAAGGCAGTTATAGAAGGCACCCCTATCCTGTAGACAAAATAACAATCCTATTATTAAATGTGTTTCCTTACAGAGACACCAGCCAGACAATATCTACAAATTGTCAAGTGTGATCTCACATCTGGGAGACAACATGTATACAGGTAAAATGCACGCAGGTATGCATGCACACCCCACGCACATAATTCTGAAAGCCTAATGTACACTCTATTCTTTCTCCCTTGTTCCCCAGGCCACTACATCAGTGATGTTTTGGACAGCCGTGGCAGTGGGTGGCTCTGCCTGGATGACGCACGTGTCTTGAGGACAGATGAGGCCACTGTGCTGAGGGCGAGGGCACAGACTGCCTACATCCTGTTCTATGTCTGCAGGTAAGGCTCTAGCCCACACATTTGAGAAGAATGCCAGAAATGGAGTCAATCACGACAATGAGTCATCAAGAAAAAAGAAAGTGTTTATCAAAGCTAGAAAGATGATTCATTGACCACACATTAAGAGTTATGCCTTTATCCTGTAATCCCTCTGTAAGTGTTATTTTCCAGACGTTGTATGTACATGTAAGATCTCCCTGTCATTTCTCATTGTAGTGGAGCAGGTGAAGGAGACCAGGCACCTCACTACCAGGAAAAGCACCAGGAGAACCCATCATTAAACTCAGGGAGAGGCACAGCTCTCAGGGACCACCTGGAGTAGCACCTACCACACACCAAGAAATATCAGATTAATCGAATTAGGCTGCCCAACACCACCATCAACTGCCCTAGACCACCATCAACTGCCCTAGACCACCATCAGGCTGCCCTAGACCACCATCAGGCTGCCCTAGACCACCATCAGGCTGCCCTAGACCACCATCAGGCAATAAAGCTGCCTTAGACCACCATCAGGCTGCCCTAGACCACCAGGGAATAAAGCTGCCTTAGACCACCATCAAGCTGCCTTAGACCACCATCAAGCTGCCTTAGACCACCATCAAGCTGCCTTAGACCACCATCAAGCTGCCCTAGACCACCAAGGAATAATTCTGCTCTAAACCACCAGGGCAATGGGCTGCCCTAGACCACCAGTACATCAGGCTGCCCTAGACCACCAGTACATCAGGCTGCCCTAGACCACCAGTATATCAGGCTGCCCTAGACATCAGGCTGCCCTTAACCACCTGTACATTAGGCTGCCCTAGACCACCTGTACATTGGGCTGCCCTAGACCACCTGTACATCAGGCTGCCCTAGACCACCAGGCTGCCCTAGACCACCAGGACATCAGGCTGCCCTAGACCACCAGGCTGCCCTAGACCACCAGGACATCAGGCTGCCCTATACCACCAGGCTGCCCTAGACCACCAGGACATCAGGCTGCCCTAGACCACCTGGACACCAGGCTGCCCTAGACCACCAGGACATCAGGCTGCCCTAGACCACCTGGACATCAGGCTGCCCTAGACCACCAGAAGAAACAGTGTACACCACAAAACATGTACCCACTGTCGGCTATCTACTGTATGTTTACAATGATATAAATATAAAACATCTAACCGAGCTAGTGCAATTAATTTTCCTTTACTGTACATGGTAGTTAATAAATGTACCTACAGTGCATTCAGAAAGTATTCTGACCCCTTGACTTTTTCCACATTTTGTTAAGTTACAGCCTTATTCTACTCTGTATTAAATTGTTGTTTTTTCTTCTCATCAATCTACACACAATACCCCATAATAACAGCAAAAACAGGTTTTTAGATTTTTTTGCAAATTTATAAAGAAAACAAAAATCTGAACTATCACATTTACATAAGTAGTCAGACCTTTTACTCAGTACTTTGTTGAAGCACCTTTGGCAGCGATTACAGCCTTGAGTCTTCTTGGGTATGACGCTACAAGCTTGGCACACCTGTATTTGGGGAGTTTCTCCCATTCTTCTCTGCAGATCCTCTCAAGCTCTGTCAGGTTGGATGGGGAGCGTCGCTGCACAGCTATTTTCAGGTCTCCAGAGATGTTCGATCAGATTCAAGTCCGGGCTCTGGCTGGGCCACTCAAGGACATTCAGAGACTTGTCCCCAAGCCACTCCTGCATTGTCTTGGCTGTGTGCTTATGGTCATTGTCCTGTTGGAAGGTGACCCCTTCACCCCAGTCTGAGATCCTGCACGCTCTGGAGCTGGTTTTCATCAAGGATCTCTCTGTACTTTGTGCCGTTCATCTTTGGTTGCATCTGGTCTGAGAGTCTTTAAGTGGCTTTTGGCAAACTCCAAGCATGCTGTCATATGCCTTTTACTGAGGAGTGGCTTCCGTCTGGCCACTCTACCATAAAGGCCTGATTGGTGGAGTGCTGCAGAGATGGTTGTCCTTCTGGAAGTTTCTCCAATCTCCACAGAGGAACTCTGGAGCTCTATCAGAGTGACCATCAGGTTCTTGTTCACCTCCCTGACCAAGGCCCTTCTCCCCTGATTGCTCAGTTTGGCTGGGCGGCCAGCTCTAGGAGTCTTTGGTTTTTGTTCTGACATGACATGCCACTGCAAGACCTTATATTGACAGGTGTGTGCCTTTCCAAATCATGTACAATCATGTACAAGTATTTCTGTTTTTTGTTGTATAAATCTGCTAGAATTTCTTAAAACCTGTTTTCACTTTGTCATTATGGGGTATTGTGTGTAGATTGATAAGGATTTTACATTTTTTAATCCCTTTTGAATAAGGCTGTAACGTATCAAAATGTGGAAAAAGTCAAGGGGTCTGAATACTTTCCGAATGCACTGTATAAGAGGCAATCCCTATCATTCATTCATGTTGGGTAAAAAGTGGAATAAGTTAATAATATTACAATATTGTGTGTCTGTGCACAGTCTATCTGCGCACTCCCTCTGGGTTTTAATGTAACCACAAATACAATAAAGTAATGGAACATATCAGTTTGGAAGACAGTCTTGACCCACAACTACTGTGGGAAAGACTAAGAGGACATCAACGTGTTGCACAAGAAATACAGAAGAATACTTTTTTTTTTCTATAATGGATATGTTTATTGATCTTTTACAACAATAACAAAAAAAGGCTAGAAATACAGGAATACAAGAAATAAAAGGAGATGATGAATACCTGGTCGTCAACAGCCAGTCCACTAATAATAATAACCTTCAGGATGTTAAAGCTTTGAACCCATTGAAATTCTACTTTCTGCCTGGCAGACAGAAGGCTCCATAAATCATTCTGTTATAACACTGGTTCACACCAACATGATGGGAGAGGTGCTTATGGTATATGACACTAAAGCTATGAAACTGGTTCAAACAATATACACTTGTTTCCCCCATGTCTTTCAAAAGAAACAGAAAACCCTTTTTCCCCCAATTTGTTATGGTTTAAAATAATTAATAAAGGCCTCATATGTATTTACTAATTTACAAAATTGTAATTTATGTTTAACAATCAAGGCATCAACAAGTGTGCATATTCAAATTGATCAATTTCTCTACCCTTGAACCACTGAATTAAAACCAACTCTCTAACACTCAATAAAACTTCAATAAACATTAATTACCCTTCTGTAAATCATGCTAATATTATTCAGCCATTTGTAATGCATTGAAATTAAGGTGACACGAGATGTCAAAGAAACCTTATGCATTTTGAGTTAAGTATTTTGTACATGGTACAGAAAACAACTGAATGGGCAGAATTATACATAGCAATATTGTAGTATGTCAAGCACACATTTGGGCTGTCTTCCTAAAAAAAGGGCCTTTGCTCCAAGTCTGACAAACCTAATTCCACACATTATCGTACACCACTTAAAGTAGATTGATATGTCAAATATAAAATGGTTATTCAAGTTAACAGGGTCTTTTGGTGGTCATATATATAGGGGGAATGCTGAGGCAACATGGCGTGGTACAATCTAATTTACTACAAACCTGCTACCAAATAGTTATTCACATAGTTCATTTTTATAGTAAACTAAGTGGATTGCAGTATCTCTATGACAGTGGTGGTTTTGATGAAAAAAAATCAGTGGGATCGTCATTTAGGCTACCATTTAAAAATAATTCCCTCGCTTATGCTGTGCTTTGTTTTACATATCCTGGTCCAATCCTGTACAATCATCAAAGACACATGTTTTTACCGACTTGTGTGCAGTCGTCCACCTGTGTGCCAGTAAACCAGCTGAAATGACAGTGGTTAAATTCTAGCTAGAGGGCTGTTTGATTCTAATGGCTGTTCCAGGGAAGTAGCTTAACATAATTATGGTAAACTCCTGTTATTTGTTTTCGAGTGCCTATGCACACTCAGACTCCTATGCAATTTAAATGCACTTTTATCTGCAATTGATGTTAAAAACAAATCCAAGGCTTGATGTGCAGTATATTCACATGGAGGAGATTATGGATTTGCTTGGCCCTGCAGCTTGCCATAGAGGGGTAAGGCAGAGTAGTGGGGTCCACTGCTGGTGTCTGGGGTTAGGAGGACAGGGGTAAGGTTTGTGGGGGCAGAGGCCATGCTGCGTGTGGGCTGGAGGGAGAGCTTCTACTCTGGTTGGGGAGCCGCTGGCGTCTCGTTGGCATTGGCGTCTGTGGGCTTGTTTTCCACCTCGTCGTCGGATAGGAGGTCGAGCGATGTTCCCTCCACCTGCAGCTGACGCCTGCCCGAGCGGCTGGAGGAGAAACTGATGGGGCCTCCACGCCTGCAGGGGACAGAGGGGGCCAGGAGAGGTGGAGAGGTATTAGTAACGAGGACCACAATTTGGCCAATACACACAACTGTTTGTGTGAAAATATAATCTTAGAGTTTGTGTGTGTGTGTGTGGGGCTCTAAATACCTGAGGCGGCTCTTGAGTGTGTTGACCTCGCGGCTGAGACCCTCGCTGGCCTCAGTGGCATCGTCCAGCTCCCTCTGCAGCTTCCTGCGGTAGGCGTTGGCACGTGTGGCCTCCTCCTCAGCCTCCTCAAGCTGCCTCTTCAGCTGCTTCATGCGAGAGTTGGCCTTCTCCATCTGACTCAGCCAGGAGTCACAACAGACATCAACAATGATGAACAGTCAATACTAATACTTACAATACTCAGCAGTCCTATGGTCCAATGGTTACTTGAAAGAACCTACTGTAGGAAAGACTCCATTCCTAAATCTTCACACCTATCTAATCCTGTCCCACCTTTGCAAGTTGTACTGAATTGGATAGAATTCCTTCTTTAGCTATGTACATCTTAAAAATGCACTATGCAGAATTCGCCTAATTTCTGTTTGTGTCAAAACAAGCAGTCATTGTGTAGAGAATCCATAACCAAAAAACTATATATTTTCAGCTGTTGTACAAAACTGAAAGTAAAAGACGCAAAAACGAAACTTAAGAACGGGAAGCATAGAAATAGAGCACATAGAACAGAACAGATCTTAAATGTAAATGTAAATGTAAATCTATCGCTTCTTAGACTTGATTTCAATGAGAATTAAATATATTGTAGCTTTAAGATCTGGGACGTCCAAACATCCATGACAAGCTCCTCACCTGTTCCTTGTACTGGTCGGAATGGCGGCGCTCGTCCTCCACCTGCATGCACACCTCCTTCAGCTTCTTCTCTGTCCGTCTCACAAGCTTATTGGCCGCTGCTCGCTCCCTGAGAGGAGGACAGAGGAATGAGGTCATAGGACGGTTAAAACACCACAGGAACCGCACTGTAACAAAGGTTGTCAGTCATAGATCTTCAAGTACATCTCTTAAGATCGCTTTTGACTCATTACATTGATCACATTAACATTTAGATCACATTCAAGAAGCTCTCTTCCAATGGGCTGAGCCAGTTCTAAAGCCCTCATGAACTCCTCCTGAGTCTTGGTCTCCTATTTCACCCTGTCTAATAAGGTTTGGAGTTGTTATAAGAGAGTTGCTGTGTTTCTCACTTAGCCTCCTGCTCCAGCTGCTCCTCCAGCTGCAGTATCTTGGCCTCCAGGGCGGTGATGGAGGCCTTGAACCGGCTCTTCACGGAGCCCTCCAGCTCACCCAGCTTGGCCCGCAAGTCCTTGTTCTGCCTCTCCAGCTGCTGGCGCGCATTCTCACTCTTCTGGGCCAAGCTGCGCTCTGCCACAAGCTCCAGGGTCAGGGTGTCCACCTGGGGGAGGAGAGGGGGAAGAGAGAGGTGGAGAGAGGAAAACAGGGAATGAAGGAGAGAGGGGAAAGTGAGAGAGAGATAAGAGTACTTTTTATGGTAGGGCCTGAATAATGGATTGTTCCCTAAAAGTCAGAGGAACAAGGGTAATATGATTACAATGATCAAGTCTCCATCCTGAAAAGGTTTCCTCCTGGCTCATACCTGCATGGTGGTCTTGCGGAAGCGGTCATTGAGCAGCTCCATGTTGCCCTGTTCCTCCTCTAGTTCCTCCTCCAGCTGAGCAATGCGAGCCTCCAGCCTCCTTTTCTCATCCATTAAGGCAGACTTGCCCGAGGTGCTGTTGGAGATCTCATCCGCTAGCTCATCCCGTTCCTGCTCTGCGTGGCGCCGCGCCCTCTCTGACGCCGCCAGGTCCTACAGGGCAGAGGTCACACAGGTCACCATTTTTCACAGTAAGATGAGCCAGTCTAGACTACAGGAAACAGCAGACCAAAACACATAGTTATGACAGGAGCAATACTACAGCCCACTGTACCTCATGAAGCTGGAGAACCTCGGCCTCCAGGCTCTTCAGCTTCTTCTCGTTCTCCTTGGATTGGGAGAATATCTCGTCCCGAGAGGCCCGGGCGTCCTCCAACTCCCTCTGGTAGTCTTTCATCTGGGACTGAGGGAGAAAGTGGAGATAGATCGAATCCCATTATTGACCAAAATAATCAATTTTATCATTTTTTATTTGTCTTGTCTGTTCTACAGACAGTGTGAGTTTATTACCTGCAATTTGCGTAGCTGCTTGATGGCTTCGTCACGGGCCTTGTTGGCGCCCTCTATCTGTCCCACCATGCCCATCAGGTCCATCTCCAGCTTCTTCTTAGCAGCCATGGCCAGGGCTCTCTGCTTCCTCTCATCCTCCAGCTCTGCCTCCATCTCACGCACCTGAGGAGACCAGGACAGACCAGGTCAAGGGGGAAGGGGGTGGTGTACATTCTCTGAGAGTATGACAACCTATTGTTCCTGGAATTTTTTCACACAATTCTTGTTTGTATGGAAGTGATGTGTCCTCTATGCACCTGTTTGACAAGCGCCCTTTTCTTCTCGTCGTTCTGGTCGTCTCGCCCCTGCAGGTCTCTCTCGTACTGGGCTTTCATGGCCTGCATGTTGACCTCCAGACGCAGCTTGGCATCCTCCGTGGCCTGCAGCTCGTCCTCCAGCTCCTCCAGCTGAGTCCTCATCTCCTCCAGCTGCTGATCCAGAGTCCTCTTGGACTTCTCCAACTCATGGACCTGGACAGTGGTAGAGAAGATACTTTGAGGTTATGCTATTTGGAATGAACTGGCTTTTAAAGTTTAGGTTTAACCTAGTTTATTTCTGTAGGATGCAGAGTAGTCGATCTGAAAACAACAGATGCAAACCATTCTGCCCTCAGCTGATCAAAACACCGGTATTCAGTGCAACACTCACGTTCTTGCCCACGTCGTCCTTGGAGCTCATCAGGTCCTCCATCTCACTCCTCAGCTGCTTGTTGAGTCTCTCAAACTCCTCCTTGGCCTCCAGAGCCTCATCCAGAGCCCGGGCAAGAGACAGGGACTTGGTCTCCTTCTCCCTGGCCTCTGCCTCAGCCTTGTCCCTCTCCTCAGCGTAGCGTCCAGAGATGTTCTTCTCCTCAGCCAGCAGCTACAACAAAGGACAAACACTGACTTACAGAGGGAAAATGTCCACCATCTATCTATACAATGCCATTCCATACTGTGCTCTAAGACCAAGCCAATTTAGCTACCATTATGAATGGCTTAGAGTGATCAGTCAAACCTGGTCAAACTTCTTCTGCTTCTTCTCCAGGTTGGAGACGATGGTTCTCTGGTGGTCCAGATCCACCATGAGGTCGTCCAGCTCCTGCTGCAGGCGGGTCTTGGTCTTCTCCATCTTCTCAAAGGCGATGCCCTTCTCCTCCAGCCTCAGGGTGGCCAGCTCCATGTCCTTCTGCAGCTTCCTCTTCACCTCCTCCAGACCCTCCACCATCCCCACGTCATCCTCCAGCTTCTTCTTGGTCTCAAACAGCTACACATACATAACGTTTATAATGATATGATGCTCACTGAAGGATGGCTACAGTAGGTGGTAGCCTGTTATGGTGATATCATCTGTGTTGCAGTTAATGTGAAATATTATTTGAATAGATACAATTAAGCTGTAAGGCGCTGTGCTGACCTGGGCCTGCAGTGTGCACAGCTGTTTCTCCAGGTTTCTGCGCGCCACCTCGTCCTCCTCCTGCTGCTCCTGCAGGGTGCTCTTCTCCTCCTCCAGCTGGCGGATACGACTGCTCATGTTCAGCTTCTGACGTGTCTCTTCCTGGAGAAGCTCCTACACAGACAGACAGACAGACAGACAGACAGACAGACAGACAGACAGACAGACAGACAGACAGACAGACAGACAGACAGACAGACAGACAGAGACAGACAGACAGACAGACAGACAGACAGACAGACAGACAGACAGACAGACAGACAGACAGACAGACAGAGACAGACAGAGACAGACAGACAGAGACAGACAAACAGAGACAGATAGACAGACAGACAGACAGACAGACAGACAGACAGACAGACAGACAGACAGACAGACAGACAGACAGACAGACAGACAGACAGACAGACAGACAGACAGACAGACAGACAGACAGACAGACAGACAGACACCATCCCATATCCCAAAGATGAGACATTGACATGGAAACAGAATGCCACCTCCTCTTAATGTAAAAGGCCCAATACAGCCATTTTTATATTAAATCATTTCTAGGTAACAATTAAGTACTTTATTGTAATCGATTTCCATTAAAATGGGCAAAAATAGCTTTTAGCAAAAAACTTTTTTTCAAGCAACAATTTCGCTAGGACTGTCTGGGAGTGGGGAGGGGAAAACTGAAAACTAGCTGCTATTAGCAAATAGGTTTGGATCTCTCTTTGTTATTGGTCTATTAAATCAGTTTACCGCATGGCGATGTCACCATGGAAAGCCGAAACTCCCACACATGCAAACCTGCTGATTAGAAGGACTTGCTGGTTGAAAATACAATTTATGCAACTATCAGGAAATAACATTGATCACATTTGTTCAGTGTTAGTTTCATCAGCTGTTGTACAATATGATATAAAAGACAGGAAACAAGATTTTGTCTGCACTGGGCCTTTAAGATAAACATGATGTATTCCTCTCCGTTGAGAGGTTGTCCAGTCTAGCTCACCTGTGTGTCCTGCAAAGCACCCTCCAGGACAGTGGTGTCTTTAACCAGCTTGATTCCCTTCCTCTCTGCATCTTCCAGCAGAGCAGACACACTATCCAGCTCCGTCTGCACACACAGCAAACAGCACAGTTGAGAGACCATCACCTGCAGAGCATAACGTGTGTGTGTGCTGCAAATGGCCCTCTCTTACCTGTAGTTTGTGGGAGCGGTCGGCCAGCTCTCCCTTGCCCTTCTCTCCCTCTGTGACCCGGGCCATGAACTCCTGGAGTTGGGCCTCCAGCTTCTTCTTCTTGTGTTCTGACTCCGTCTTGGCCTGCTGCAGCCCCTTTACCTCACTGACCAGCTCCTTGTTGGCACTCTCAGTGCTCTGCTTGTTCTTCTCCAGGTTGACCTTGAACTGTACACAGACCAAGAGATATTACAATAGGAATCATGCTCAGACAACACAAAACATTTAAAACAGAGGAAGTACTACCTCCACTACCTCATCCAAGTGAAACATTTTCTCTGACTAAACATGACCATGCGGTTGTTGTGAAGCCACCCACCCTTTTGGTCTGCTCTAGCTGCTCAGACAGCTCCTCCAGGGCCGTGGAGTGTCTCTGTCTCATCTCCTGGATCTGAGCCTCGTGGTTCTTGGTCTCATCGTCGATGGCCTTCTTCAGCTCCGTCACCTCCTGCTCACGCTTGGTCCTGAGCTCCTGCTGGGCTGCGGTGGTGTCCAGGGTGTCCTCCAGCTCAGTCTTTAAGGCCTCCAGCTCCTCACTCAGATCTCTCTTGAGCTTCTCAGCTTTGTTCCTGGAGACCTTCTCTGATTCCAGGTCTTCCTGCAGCTCTGCCAACTGGGCCTGTAGCTCCCGTACCTGCTTCAGGGCGTTGTTCTTCTGGGTCACCTCCTCGTCTCCCCTGACACACACATTTTAAATGATTTATTAGGATGCAAAATAAAACATTGTCGTACAAGTACAAAGGACCCCAAATAGTCATAGGCCTATGCTTGGACAGTTGAACTAAGTTGCTATGCATGTATTTCCCACTGGTTGGCAGTATCAGACAATATATCCTGAAATAAACACAGATATCTTGTTTGTCACTACCATTGAGTATGTGAGTTGGTCCTGAAAGAGCGGATTGTTTTTAATGGCCAGTGATCAACACAGACTAGACGTGGGGCCAACATTTACACATTCCAACCCAGTGAGATCTGCTGAATAAATAGCTGCTGGGTGGTCTGGTCAGCACCGTATCATTACGAGAGGGCATAAAAATGGTAAATGCTCATAGGGTTTTAATAGTCAGATTACAAGATTACCGGTGCAAGTCTGGCCAACTGTAGACCTACCATTGTTAAATATGGCATATAAAAGACAGGTGTTGAGACAATTAAAATAGGAGGGAATTTGATGACGGCGCTAAACAGCTATGTGATAATTACTTCAGTCTAAGGCAGTCAGAGAATCAGACTTCCTCGCAGTCAAACACCTTCCAATGGCAAAAGACATCTGAACTATATCTCCAGGTGGCTTCCATCCAGTCTGTCTCTGTCTCTGTCTCTGTCTCTGTCTCTGTCTCTGTCTCTGTCTCTGTCTCTGTCTCTGTCTGTCTGTCTGTCTGTCTGTCTGTCTGTCTGTCTGTCTGTCTGTCTGTCTGTCTGTGTCTCTCTCTCTCTCACCTGGCCTGTATAGCCTGCAGCTCCTCCTCCTTCTTAGCCAGTTGCACCTTGAGCTCCTCTATCTGGGCCTGCAGCTCAGCTATCTGGTCCTGCAGGTCTGTGGTCTCTCCATCCAGCTTCCTCTTGGCCTTCTCCAGCTCCTGACGAGTCTTCTCCTCCTTCTTCAAACGCTCTGAAGGGAGAAGGGAAGGAGACGAATGGTGTTAAAGTGTCTGGACTCACTACCTATAACTAGTGAGACCTTGTAGGTAAGAGGACACCTACCTTCCAGGTCCACCATCATAACCTCCTGCTTGTTCTTTGTCTTTCCCAGGTTCTTGGCCTTCTCCTCCTCCTCAGTCAGCTGGGACATCATCTCATTCACACGGTCATCCAGGAGCTTCTTCTCCTGAAGAGGGAAAGAGGAGTCAGGTTGTTTATAATGATAGTAAAGTCCAGCAGCATAATGTTAGTAAGGTCCGATATTTCTCAACCCTAGACTGCCTTTCATCTCCACTCACCTTTAGGAACTTGGAATTCTGGTCCTCCAGGAGCAAGATGTCCTCCTCAAATTTCTTCATCTTGGCCTCGGCTGTCACCTTCTCCAGCTGCAGCTTCTGCCTGGCAGCCTCCTCCTCATCCAACTGCTCCTCCAGGTCCTGGAAGAAAAAAGCATTTATTAAGAAGGTAAATGGTCGAAATGTTTTGGGTCCATTTTCTGTCATAAAATATGTGCAACCACTTCCATGTTCAATCTTCTCAAGCTTCCACTCTGCAGTCTCCATGTCTCATCAGTACCTGGATGTGAGACTGCATCTTCTTCTTCTCACTTTGCAGGCCCTGGGTTCTCTCCTCCTCCTCCTCCACTCTGGCCTCCAGGTCATGAAGGATCTCCTCCAGCTCCTGCTTCTTAGCGGCCAGACGGGCTCTCATCTCCTCAGCCTCGGCAAACAGCTCCGTCTCGGCCTGCAGCTGCTCCGCTAGGATGTTCTTCTCCTCGATCAGCTACACAATGCAAACATGGGCATAATGGAATGAATGGTACAATGCGGAATTGAAGTTCATAAAGGGATGATCCTTAGGGTCTACACTCTTAGAAAAACGTGTTCCAAAAGGGTTCTTTGGCTGTCCACATAGGATAACCCTTTTTGGTTTCAGGTAGAACCCTTTTTGGTTTCAGGTAGAACCCTTTTTGGTTTCAGGTAGAACCCTTTTTGGTTCCAGGTAGAACTATTTTGGGTTCCAGGTAGAACCCTCTGTGGAAAGGGTTCTACATGGAACTCAAAAGGGTTCTCCTATGGGAACAGCCAAATAACAATTTTACGTTCTAGATAGCACCTTTTTTTCTAAGAGTGTAGTCTACTGTAGTTGGTGTGGACTGGACACTGACCTGTGAGTGCTTTCTCTCCATCTCCACAAGTTCTCCCTCCACCTTGGTCTGCTTCTCCTTCACCTTGACAAGCTCATCGTCCTTGGCCTGCATCTCCTCCTCCTGCCTGGTCACCTGCAGCAGGGGCTTCACCTGGGGGACAGAACACAGACCTGGGGTCAGCCACTGTTCAAAAGTAGATGACTAGGAGCCTTAACATATAGCTATATAGAGAGACTTGACAATTCTGGTGTTACAAAGACAGATTAGCCATATACAGTAGATATAGTGTACTGTAATGGAGACATACCCACCTTGGTAAAGAGTCTCCACCACTGCCAATGCTTCAGCTTCAGGTAGGCAGAACAGTTCCTCTGAAGCACTTTCAGACAATTCAGTTGATGCTGCTTCTTAACAAATGCCCTGTCAGGAGAGAGAGGGGATACATGGTCAGACATACTGACCAAGAAGGTCAAAGGAAACATATCTGTGGCATCTTTCTGTCCTAAAAGGGTTCTAGTGGTCACGAAAGGAAGGAATTGAGGAAAGGTAAGGCCATTGCATATATAGAACTCACTTGCGGGCCAAGTATCCCCGGCAGACAGACTGGAAGTAGATGATGATGTCAGTGATCTTCATGTCTCTCTCCTCCTCCAGGTGAGCCAGCACTCCAGCCCTGAAGAAGATCTTACTCTGCCCAATCCTGAACAGGTTAGGATCCAACTCCAAGGCTCGGATCTGGAGTGAAAATGGGTCATAGATTTAAATCCAGGGAAGGAAGGCCAAATCATAATAAACAGTGTAATTTAAGTGATGCCCTATAAATACTAAGGAAAAATCATGTCATGGATGTTTATGAAGTCGATATACATTTAACATGCTTACCGTGCTCTAGCTTGTAAAAGGACAAAGAGCCTCTCCCAAGTATTCAATGTGCTAAACACAGTAAAATAGTGACACACAAATCCTCACCATTCTCTCACAGGCTTGCTTGCCATCCATGAAGCCCTTGGGGATGGCGTTGGGGGTGAGGATCTCATACCTGGCAACAGAGTGGACATGAATGTGTAAAGGCCCTGGGTCATTACACCACACCTCCATGTTGACTAGGACCAGGGTGTGAGGAGAGACGTGAGAGGCCTCAGATCTTACAGAAGCCTCACTGTTCAGAAATAGAACAGCTCCATGAGATAATCAAAGCACAACACCCAGGGCAATGGGAAGCCAATGCCACTTTGTCCTCTATAATCTATCTCTCAAAAGTAAACACAGGAACTTATCAATTGGGTTGAAATACATAAATAGTCCGTATGAGGTGCGTGTACAGTGAGTACAGTACCTCTGTCTGAACTCCTGGAAGATGATACGGTTGGGGAAGCCCTGTCTGCAGATACGGATCCCCTCCAGAACACCATTACACCTCAGCTGGTCCAGAACCAGGTGGGGGTCTAGCTTACCAGCCTGTAGGGAGGGAGGGGCTTTGAGATGAGAGGTTTGGGAGAGGTACAGTACAGTACCAAACTTCATGCAAAGAAGATTTTTCCAAACTAATAGCAACTAAATGCTGTTACTGTTCATTTAGCTTTGAAAATTTCATCCAGAAAATGTTTTATAGGGAAACAATGTTACTTCAAATATATTTGTGTAATATTATGCAAAATGCCATTCTACAATTAGGATTGCATAGGGACTAGACTAACTACTTGAACACATTCACACCAAAACAACCGGTGTTTATATCCTCTTCTCCATCCATACCATCCATTTATGACAGTCATTTGTGGTTGCACTGCAGAAACAAGCGTGTCTCGTCTAAATCCCCTGGAATACATTAGGGAACACTTAACAGGCCCACATCGCCCATAACTCTCCACTCTGCTATTGTTTCATTTCCAGCCTTCCATCTGAGCTGTTGTTTATGGAGGCAGAGGGCCCACTGAGGCCTGGTAGCAGAGTGTGTCTCCAGGGGTTCTGGTGGGTGGTGTGGGGGCTGTAGTCTGGGCTACAGTGGTTCTGGTGGGTGGTGTGGGGACTGTAGTCTGGGCTACAGGGGTTCTGGTGGGTGGTGTGGGGACTGTAGTCTGGGCTACAGTGGTTCTGGTGGGTGGTGTGGGGACTGTAGTCTGGGCTACAGTGGTTCTGGTGGGTGGTGTGGGGACTGTAGTCTGGGCTACAGTGGTTCTGGTGGGCGGTGGGGGGGGCTGTAGTCTGGGCTACAGTGGTTCTGGTGGGTGGTGTGGGGACTGTAGTCTGGGCTACAGGGGTTCTGGTGGGTGGTGTGGGGGCTGTAGTCTGGGCTACAGTGGTTCTGGTGGGTGGTGGAGGTGTTGTAGTCTGGGCTACAGTGGTTCTGGTGGGTGGTGTGGGGGTTGTAGTCTGGGCTACAGTGGTTCTGGTGGGTGGTGTGGGGACTGTAGTCTGGGCTACAGTGGTTCTGGTGGGTGGTGGTGGGGCTGTAGTCTGGGCTACAGTGGTTCTGGTGGGCGGTGGGGGGGGGCTGTAGTCTGGGCTACAGTGGATCTGGTGGATGGTGTGGGGGTTGTAGTCTGGGCTACAGTGGTTCTGATGGGTGGTGTGGGGGCTGTAGTCTGGGCTACAGGGGTTCTGGTGGGTGGTGTGGGGGCTGTAGTCTGGGCTGCAGTGGGCAGAGAGGGGAGGGACTGGTGGTCAGTGGGGGGGGGGGGGGGGTGCTGCTCATTGCTCACTCTCTTCTCGTGGTTGGGGATGATGCAGCGGACAAAGTTGGGGTTGGTGTTCCTCAGCGTGGCCATGAGCTTGGTGAGAGACTCCTTGTAGAGCTGGCCCACCGTACGGAACATGCCCTTCTTGGTCTTATAGGCTGCGCCGAAGGCCGTCTCGTTCATCCCTGCTACCTGGTCCAGACCCACGATACGGTCCACTGACAGAAGAAAGAGGGAGAAGAGAGAAGGGCAGAGTTAGATGGGTAGACGCTGGTAGAGGGGTGACTGGTGCGTGAACTAAACATATATACTGTATAATCAAACAGCAAAGGACTAGAGGCATGACCAGGACAGATGAGGGCTTCTAAGCGCAACAACATGTAAACAACATGACTGACAGCCAGAGTGGGTGGGATGGGCGGTTGGCCCTAGCATGACTACATGTTCATTAAAAGCAGACAAAGGAAACAAGACTGAACCAAGCTATTGCAAAACCTAATCCAACTTAACTCAAAACATGTTCATAATACAGCTGTTTTTCCAAGAACAGCACAGCCATTTTATTTGACCTTTCCACCCCCACCGTTACATAAACTGCAATCAATTGGTTTTATTTGAATGTAATTAGACTAGCTAGCTCAGTGGTTGTTCTTGCCATGGAATACAGAGAAAAAAGATCAACAATACCATCTTGTTTGCATATTCAGATAGCATCAATATATGAGGCAATGTTCTTTGCAGAGATCAAGGGGAACGGAAGGGAACATTCTTATTCAATGTGGTGTGTGGCAGCTCACCTTCTTTTAGAGACCAGTTGGCTGTCTCCATTTAGGACAGACAAAACAACCTCCAGGCTAAAAAGGCATTCCTCAGAGTATTCCTAATATAGTGCCATTGGAAAGTATTCAGACCCCTTGACTTTACAGCCTTATTCTAAAATGTATTACATCGTTTTTCCCCCCTCCTCAATCTACACACAATAACAAAGCAAAAACAGGTTTTTAGAAATGTTTGCTAATTCATAAAAAAAATAAAAACTGAAATATCACATTTACATAAGTATTCAGACCCTTTACTCAGTACTTTGTTGAAGCACCTTTGGTGAGGAGGTTTGTAGGCCTCCTTGTTCGCACACACTTTTTCAGTTCTTTTTATTTTATTTATTTCACCTTTATTTAACCAGGTAGGCTAGTTGAGAACAAATTCTAATTTGCAACTGCGACCTGGCCAAGATAAAGCATAGCAGTGTGAACAGACAACAACACAGAGTTACACATGGAGTAAACAATAAACAAGTCAATAACATAGTAGGAAAGAAAAGAAAAAAAAGAGAATCTATATACAATGTGTGCAAAAGGCATGAGGAGGTAGGCAATAAATAGGCCATAGGAGCGAATAATTACAATTTAGCAGATTAACACTGGGGTGATAAATCATCAGATGATCATGTGCAAGTAGAGATACTGGTGTGCAAAAGAGCAGAAAAGTAAATAAATAAAAACAGTATGGGGATGAGGTAGGTAAATTGGGTGGGCTATATACCGATGGACTATGTACAGCTGCAGCGATCGGTTAGCTGCTCAGATAGCAGATGTTTAAAGTTGTTGAGGGAGATAAAAGTCTCCAACTTCGGGGCCTCCCGGGTGGCGCAGTGGTCTAGGGCACTGCATCGCAGTGCTAGCTGCGCCACCAGAGTCTCTGGGTTCGCGCCCAGGCTCTGTCGCAGCCGGCCGCGACCGGGAGGTCCGTGGGGCGACGCACAATTGGCATAGCGTCGTCCGGGTTAGGGAGGGTTTGTCCGGTAGGGATATCCTTGTCTCATCGCGCTCCAGCGACTCCTGTGGCGGTGTTTCCTCCGACACATTGGTGCGGCTGGCTTCCGGGTTGGAGGCGCGCTGTGTTAAGAAGCAGTGCGGCTTGGTTGGGTTGTGCTTCGGAGGACGCATGGCTTTCGACCTTCGTCTCTCCCGAGCCCGTACGGGAGTTGTAGCGATGAGACAAGATAGTAATTACTAGCGATTGGATACCACGAAAATTGGGGAGAAAATGGGATAAAATAAATAAATAAATAAATAAATAAAAATTAAAAAAGTCTCCAACTTTTTTCTCAACGCAATTCGTTCCAGTCGCAGGCAGCAGAGAACTGGAAGGAAAGGCGGCTAAATGAGGTTTTGGCTTTAGGGATGATCAGTGAGATACACCTGCTGGAGCGCGTGCTACGGGTGGGTGTTGCCATCGTGACCAGTGAACTGAGATAAGGCGGCACTTTACCTAGCATAGCCTTGTAGATGACCTGGAGCCAGTGGGTCTGACGACGAACATGTAGCGAGGGCCAGCCGACTAGAGCATACAGGTCGCAGTGGTGGGTGGTATAAGGTGCTTTAGTAACAAAACGGATGGCACTGTGATAAACTGCATCCAGTTTGCTGAGTAGAGTATTGGAAGCTATTTTGTAGATGACATCGCCGAAGTCGAGGATCGGTAGGATAGTCAGTTTTACTAGGGTAAGTTTGGCGGCGTGAGTGAAGGAGGCTTTGTTGCGAAATAGAAAGCCGACTCTAGATTTGATTTTGGATTGGAGGTTTGATATGAGTCTGGAAGGAGAGTTTGCAGTCTAGCCAGACACCTAGGTACTTATAGATGTCCACATATTCTAGGTCGGAACCATCCAGGGTGGTGATGCTAGTCGGGCGTACGGGTGCAGGCAGCGACCGGTTGAAAAGCATGCATTTGGTTTTACTAGCGTTTAAGAGCAGTTGGAGGCCACGGAAGGAGTGTTGTATGGCATTGAAGCTCGTTTGGAGGTTAGATAGCACAGTGTCCAAGGAAGGGCCAGAAGTATACAGAATGGTGTCGTCTGCGTAGAGGTGGATCAGGGAATCGCCCGCAGCAAGAGCAACATCATTGATATATACAGAGAAAAGAGTCGGCCCGAGAATTGAACCCTGTGGTACCCCCATAGAGACTGCCAGAGGACCGGACAACATGCCCTCTGATTTGACACACTGAACTCTGTCTGCGAAGTAGTTGGTGAACCAGGCAAGGCAGTCATTAGAAAAACCGAGGCTACTGAGTCTACCGATAAGAATATGGTGATTGACAGAGTCGAAAGCATTGGCCAGGTCGATGAAGACGGCTAAAGACGGCTATTTCTGCCCACAAATGTTCCAATGGGATTGAGGTCAGGGCTTTGTGATGGCCACTCCAATACCTTGACTTTGCTGTCCTTAAGCCATTTTGCCACAACTTTGGAAGTATGCTTGGGGTCATTGTCCATTTGGAAGACCCATTTGCGACCAAGCTTTAACGTCCTGACTGATGTCTTGAGATGTTGCTTCAATATATCCACATCATTTTCCTGCCTCATGATGCCATCTATGTTGTGAAGTGCACCAGTCCCTCCTGCAGCAAAGCACCCCCACAACATGATGCTGCCACACCCCTGTGCTTCACGGTTGGGATGGTGTTCTTTGGCTTGCAAGCATCCCCCTTTTTCCTCCAAACATAACGATGGTCATTATGGCCAAACAGTTCTATTTTAGTTTCATCAGACCAGAGGACATTTCTCCAAAAAGTACGATCTTTGTCCCCATATGCAGTTGCAAACCGTAGTCTGTTTTTTTATGGTGGTTTTGGAGCAGTGGCTGAGCGACCTTTCAGGCTATGTCGATATAGGACTAGTTTTACTGTGGATATAGATACTTTTGTACTGGTTTCCTCCAGCATCTTTACAAGGTCCTTTGCTGTTGTTCTGGGATTGATTTGCACTTTTCGCACCAGAGTACGTTCATCTCTAGGAGACAGAACGCGTCTCCTTCCTGAGCGGTATGATGGCTGTGTGGTCCCATGGTGTTTATACTTGCGTACTATTGTTTGTACAGATGAACGTGGTACCTTCAGGCATTTGGAAATTGCTCCCAAGGATGAACCAGACTTGTGGAGGTCTACAATTGGTTTTCTGAGGTCTTGGCTGATTTCTTTTGATTTTCCCATGATGTCAAGCAAAGAGGCACTGAGTTTGAAGGTAGGCCTTGAAATACATCTACAGGTACACCTGCAATTGACTCAAATGATGTCAATTAGCCTATCAGAAGCTTCTAAAGCCATAACATCATTTTCTGGAATTTTCCAAGCTGTTTAAAGGCACAGTCAACTTAGTGTATGTAAACTTCTGAACCACTGGAATTGTGATACAGTGAATTATAAGTGAAATAATCTGTCTGTAAACAATTGTTGGAAAAATTACTTGTGTCATGCACAAAGTAGATGTCCTAACCGACTTGCTAAAACTATAGTTTGTTAACAAGAAATTTGTGGAGTGGTTGAAAAATTAGTTTTAATGACACCAACCTAAGCGCATGTAAACTTCCGACTTCAACTGTATATACTGTACTGAAATATCTTTCAGAAATCCTCTGTTGGCGTCAGTCAGTATTTCCCTTGGCAGGGACACATCATGCCTCTGATGTGATTTTAGAGGCTTATTTGGAAACCATGGTTTCACAGTGTAGTCGGCTCTCCTTAAACGTGGCATGGTAAAAGCTTCATTGGCATGGAAAGCTTCATTGGCATGGTAAGCTTCATTAGTCTTATTATGAAAGGATCTGGACATATGCATACACATTCTTCATAGATGGTGCAAAGGATAAAGTCATCAGATGAAAAGGGCCCTGATCCGTTTGGAGAACCAGAACCAGGCTTCTAACCATAGGGCAATGGTCAAGACTGACAACTGATTGGAACAGGAACAGTGCTGAATCATTACAACTCTTTGAATCATATTCTCCCCTTAACTCTCTTAGTGACTGCTCTGATTTACTTCAATAACCAAGGGTGGCAGAAGTTTAAGGAGTGTGTGCGAAGGTTAAGTGACACTGACAGATGAATCTTTTCTTCTTCAATCATTGTCATTCCACATCAGCTTCACTGATATCTACAGGGTGATATTTTAGCGAAGCTTCATTTCACAATCTGTCTTTTTAAATAAAAGATTATGGAAATCAGATCAGTGATCTGGCATGCAGGTTAAGGTTGCTAAAAAATGTACCCTCAAAAAACAGGCTTAGCCCATGCCAAAGGGATTATGAATTCCAGCAAAGTCAGTGTGATCTGTAGCTAAAATATCCTGAAAAAGAGGTGGTGGAGGAAGTCGGTCTCTATCCATCACTCCCCAGTCAACTCCAAGCCTTACTGACGTCAGTTTACAGGTGAGTGTTGAATACATTAAATAGCCATGGCCCTGGCAATGTCCAGGCTTTTTCTCATACATTTACTCCACACCGGCAGATGTCTCCATGCTAGTATTCTTCAAGGCCCTACTTACGATGGCTCTTCCAAACAAATTATAACAATCCTGGTGGTTCCTTGTGCAGGTATCTCAAATAAACAATCTGAGCTGAGATTTGACTGAGACAGAATGGCGCCAGACAAACCAGCATCGCTGAAAGGTACTGTCTTGGTTAGCAACAGTGCATTACGGGTCATGCAAAGCCTAGAGGCGGTGGGTGCATCTAAGGGTGCAGAGTGCAGCCGTGAGCGAGCAGGAAGAACCCTACAAAGCAGCAGCAACGTGTGCATTCACCTGGAGGCTCAAGGAGACCAGAGGCCTTGTTATAGAAAGAGGCTCTCTGAAAGGTCTGAATGTCTATAGCTCAGAAACAGAGAGAGGAGAGGATGTGAGGGACAACTCAGCTTTACATAAACATCCATGCAGACGCAGATTTATTCTTATGTTACTGCATACACACTCACACAAACAATGATTAGTTGTGTACATTGTAAAGGACAGAGACATATTGCTGTTACTGGTCTAGTAGAATATTCCATGCACAAAAACAAAGCAATTCAGTCCTTTCCTTTCTATTAGTTGTTTCTGTATACATTGTAGATGTCCAATGACTCATAATGAAACTCAATTGCTTTTTAAAACAAGTAGATGTGCCAAATGGGAAAATAAATGGCGGGAGGAGATTTACGAGCGGATATTTCAGGTTACCTCACAAACGCACAATGTTTTGGCTGGCAATGCTCATCACAGAGAAGCAAGCAGTTGAATATGAAACAGACAAGAAGTCTATTGGATGAGAGCGCATACAAATACTCCCACCATAGCAACTATCCTAAGTTCCAGGTTTTAAGGGGATTCTTCAATACTGTCACTGAACAACCAAGACTCAAACAAAGTGACAACTACATGGTCCAAACAGGAAGAGAGTATGGGGGACTCACCGTCCTTCCACAGTTCAGACACAAACTTGTCAGTGGACTGGTTGAGCAGCGTGGCCACGTTGTCGTTCAGAGGGTCCATGTTCTTCATCAGCCACTCGTCAGCCTTGTAGTCCACCTTAAGAGAGACAGACAGACTTAAGCTAAACAGGCTATATGTACCGGTACATAGTGTTAAATAGCTTCCTTTTATCTTGTCTCACTGACTTTCATGTCTGATCAAATTAAATAGATACCTGGTCAAGAGAAAATGAGTTTATGCGCTGTAAACAAAACCTATTTATTAAGTCTTAACATGCATGAGGACTACTGGTACTGTGGACAAAATGTACATCTGAACTTTGTGTGACAAATTTAATAAGAAAATGGATGAAGATGATATGAACTTTATTTCATGTGGAGTCTGGCCTGGAATGTACACAGGCCTTCTCCAGATGGGAGACCACACTGAGGTGAAAGTTGAAAAATCCTTGAATACGTAACAGTGTAAAATCGGTCTCACACCAATGTGAACCAGATGTGGAGATTGGGAGCACAACTGGGCTTTTGTGCTAAGGCAATTACCTGTTAACTAGAGCTTTAGTGGAGACTTGTCCGCTGCCTCAAAGGCAGCACTTTAACATTGACTGGTTACACGTCATTCAGAAAGAAAACATGTTTCTCAAGACATTATGGAGCTGAACAATAATTCTAATTTCAAAAACACTGCTTCATCTTTCCAACACTGCAACCCCTAACCAGGCAAAGCCACAAAAATGTCAATGGCAAATCAGTTTCTTCGAACGAATGAGGTTCCCACCAGAAAAAGGGAGCTCATATGGCAGAGCTGCCTTGTTTTCACCAATCAATGATACAATATGAGAGGACGAGCAGAGGAGAGGAAGTCATTTCAGTGTATTGAGACCCAGGCTCTGCGTGGACGTACCCTGCCAGCGTAGTGAATGATGCAGAAGTCGGCTTTGTCCTTCAGCTGCCGGGGTTTCTGGAACTTGGGGTGGGTGCCCTGCTCCTGGAGCACCTTGTCTACAAATGTCTTATCAGTGGCCTTGGGGAACCAGCACTCTTCATCCAACAGGGCCAGAACTCCTGGAGGGTTGGTCTGCAGACAGAGAGAAAGGAGAATAATCTGATGAAGTTCCTCAGACATAATTTTGAGTAAAATACACCTATATGTGTAAAGATGAAAAGCTGACCGGTCTCTCGATGAGGTCGATGCAGGGCTGCAGGTCCAGGCCGAAGTCTATGAAGCTCCACTCGATGCCCTCCCTCTGGTACTCCTCCTGCTCCAGGATGAACATGGTGTGGTTGAACAGCTGCTGCAGCTTCTCGTTGGTGTAGTTGATGCACATCTGCTCAAATGAGTTCAGCTAGAGGAGGGATATGGGGAGATAAAGAGATGTGAGAGATGAGTATTACAGATCAATAAGACAAGACAGTCCCTCTTGGACATGATTATATGTCTGCAACAAGAGATGAATGATCTTGAAAATAAGTTTACCTCAAATATCTCAAAGCCAGCGATGTCCAGGATGCCGATGAAGGAGGCTCCCTGTCTCTTGGTCCTGTCCAGGGCCTTGTTGATGCGGTGGACGAGCCAGCGGAACAGACGCTCATATGTGGCCTTGGCCAGGGCTTCCACTGCAAAGTCAGCCTGAGGAGAGAACCAGAGAGAGATAGACGACAGTTTGCTGGGTACCAGTCTGTATCTACTTAACCCAACTTCATGGACCTACATAGATTGGTGTTAGTGAATGCAGAAACAGTTAGGAGTGTACAACTGATGGGAACTGGAGAACAGCTCCTACCTGTTCTTTGGTCTGGGCCTTCTGGACGTAGTCTCGGCCCACTTTGATGCGGGGGGACAGAATGGCCCTAGTAAACTCCATCACATTCAGCCCCAGCAGGTGGCACAGCTTCTGAGCCGCTGGGAGGGAAGACAGGACATTGGGTTACTAGTGACCCATCAGTGTTGCAACCTGGAGATGGGCACAGTCAGAGCCTTCTATACAGTACAAATAGAGAGCTTTGTTTGCAGCCTAACCAGTCTCAATTCAAAACAGTTGGGGAAATGTCAGACAGATGTAATGAAAGACCTCAGTAAAGCACTACCGCTTTATTTCACCCCAGCTACCCAAGGATATCGCCACAGTCTGATGTATGATTCATCAGTTAAAATCACCAAGGATAAATCTCAGCAGAGACACATCCATTTCCCTAATGACAACCAAACTGCATGGCTTACCGTTATAAACTGACCATTAATGCAGAGCAACGTGCCAGAAAGAAATGATAAATGACACATTTATTCCTACTAGCCATCTCCTTCTGAAGTAAAATAAGTAAAATACAGACACGCAGCATGAGCCCCGGGGTATAACATACCTGATATGGACCACTACAATGTGCCTGCATGTCTTTATATTAACAAAATCTGGACAAAGAGCTCCCGCCCAGACACGGTCACTGCAGGAGTTCCTAGGAATCTGACCTCTGTTCAGTGAAGTGTCTCTGTGCTGCCAGACTTCATACTGTACTAAGGACAGACATCTGGAGCTGCTGACGCTTTGCTATCCTTGTCTCAGCCACAACGGTGAAGGATGACTCTACTCTGCTAGTGTTGTGATTCCAGCTGACTCACACTAAGACCCAATACTGATTTCAGCAGAATTTGGATGAAGCTGTTCTGCAGTAAATTATGTGGACCAAGTGAGTGGACTGTTTTTGAGGCTGAGCAGCATATTGTGGGAGGATGATCAATGTTGAAGATTTGCAGCCCAGAGAGTAAGCTCACTGTAAACTGGGACAATGTATTTTCAGCTGTGTGGTGAGAAATGGCCAAACTTAAGCTGGATGATTTCAAAGTCCTGGAGTGTTGGTTGGATTATGTATGGCCTCTGCATTACCTGTGTTCTCAGGCATGGAGGCCTGGTCTGTGTTCCTCTCCTTCTTGAAGACAACGTTACCAAACTGTAGTACTGCAGACACCACCTTCAGCATGCCTGAAACCACAAGGGAGAGGGAATCAGACAAGAGGCAAGGAAAGACATTGATACTACATGTATGGTCTAGGGTGTGTATACTCACATACAATCTCCTCATGGGAGAAGCTCATGATGTGCATGGCATCCATGGTCTCCTGGAAGTTGTCCTTGTCCTGCTGGCCAGGGATGGTAATGTTGCCGTTGGACAGGAAGCGGTAGTTGTTGAAGCCCTCCAGGAGCAGGTCAGCTGAGAGGAGAGGAGTAGGGGGAGACAAATCAAAAACCAGTACTATAACAGAACAGCCAGGACTTATAACATGAGATGAAATAATGAAATGGTATATAAAATATTGAACGAGCCATTTCTGGCACAGAACACTGAAAAACTGAAAATAATAGACATGGTTGTGATTCTTCTTGCAGAAGACACTACTGACAACCATTATAATTGGAATGGGGTATAAGATACTGACTTTTGAGGTGCTCCCCGGCTCCTGCCAGAAGCTGGTAGAAGACATGGAAGGTCCTCTCGTCTTTGGCCTGGCGAACGGCCCTGGACTTCTCCAGGAGGTCTGGTAGTCAGGGAAGTCAAGGTCCTAAGGAGCAATGCCATCATTCCTGTGCTGGTAAATGGCTTACTGGTTATTGTGCCATGCCTAGCAGAATCTTCTCAAACATACAATGGATTGGTATGAATTGCTGCTTCTTGCTATACTTGTATGATATACTGTAAAATAATGTGTTTATTTCTGTTAACGCCAATCTCAATAGACTTTAATACGTTAAATGCGGTCCCAATCTAGAGATACTGGGCATAATTTGCTGGCACTAAAATTGTAAAGTCATGTGTTTCTGATCACTTGTGTCTGAGTACAGGGTGTTTTGTCTAAAGAGCGACCATTTTGGGCTTCAGGCAAGAGCTCAACTGTGCACATCACTGGACCTTAGTTTTACAGGAGACTGAAATGCCCACTGAGTGGGTTGCTATTTAGTCAGTGTTTCCAGAAACCTTGACTACCACCATCTCAGAAAGAGGAATGGCTGTATAGCACAAATCACACTGCTTTATAAATCATACTTTCTGCAACGCCAAATCTTGCACAACATGCTATTCTTGAGGGACACAAATTTGACATTTGTCACAAGCATAACGACCAGATATAATTCAATCTTAGAAAACGAAAACCAGTATTCTCCAAAGTCAACCTAAACATGAATAAAGAAAGGCTGTGTATGAATATATCTATCTCTAAGAACCTAAGTCTATCCACTATCTGGTGAGCACTCTGCATTGAAGTGCGCCACAAATCCCAGAACCCCTTGAGCCAAACCACGACTATGCATGTACATCTGCAGACTCCTACATCCCCTCCCCCTTCACTTCCCAGTCTCCCATCTCTGAGGATACAGGTCTCGATATTGGCCCCAACAATGTAGCCGGTCACGTCAAAGTTGACTCTGATGAACTTGCCCTGTAGGGAGGGATACAAAATGTGTAAGGCAGCAGTTCTAAACATTGTGTGACATTGTAGGCCTCTGTGAGCCCAAAACACAGTCCCCACTGAGTCAACAGTATCACTTTTGCAGACATCAGTGACGCATAATGTCAGGTCTGGTCGGAAGTGGGGATACACTGTGTGTGTGTGTATGCGTCCCAGGATTATGGAAGATGGAAAGCACATTGCCGTGCTCTTTAGCAGACAGTGTTCTCCTTCATACACTATTTCACTGTATTCTGGAGAAGCAGGTCCTACAATGCCTATTTACACAGAGGGTCTGTGTATAGACTGTCTACAAATGTGTACATAACACACAGTACAGCTGTCACATTCAAGACTATTTGTATCCAAGTGTAGCTTTTAGAACTTACGAAACGTGACGAGTTATCGTTTTTCACCGTCTTGGCATTGCCAAAGGATTCAAGGATGGGGTTGGCTTGCAGAAGCTGCCGTTCCAGCTCGCCCTGTAAAGTGAGGGAGAAACTGAGTGATACAGAGCCAGTTAATACCGCCACCACCTAAACCAGCCATGAACCGCTAATGAAAGATGTATTAAATCGGTATGGACAAGTGCCTTTGCTTTCACCACAGGGTGGACATGGGAAGTTAAAAGAGTGTGAGAATGGAACCACTGTTATGCAGTAGACAGCTGCTATATTTCTACTGAATGAATAACCCATTAAAAGTATGATGTCAGTAAGATGACATTGTACCCAATTATTTCATACAATGTTGAGAAACACTAAATGTAAACCATATGGTTCAGCTCATCTGCAAAACCGAAAATTCAGTGCAGTCTTGACTGAGACTTTCTTTAATAATACATTCCTCAATATCAATACCAGTCTTTGCAGAGAAAAATACTTTTTGTTTGACTGAACACAAAATGGTGCAGCACTAGAATCCTCCTCAAAGGGCCTGATCATAATGCTCTTAAATCAGATGTGGCGGTCGTGTTATGCTCATATTAACATCTGGGACTAAATATAATTCAGTTTATAATAATATACAGTTTAATAATATTATGTCAAAACATACACCAACTGATCAATTCGAGCTATTGAGCAGAGCGAATACAAACCTACTATATGAATCATGTAGACAGAGGTTTATATCCTGTTTATATGCTGCTGGTCATGTCCATCACAGGTTGGAGGGCATAGCCAACCACAGGGCATAGCCACCCACAGGGCATAGCCAACCACAGGGCATAGCCAACTACAGGGCATAGCCAACCACAGGGCATAGCCACCCACAGGGCATAGCCAACCACAGGACATAGCCAACTACAGGGCATAGCCAACCACAGGGCATAGCCAACCACAGGGCATAGCCAACTACAGGGCATAGCCAACCACAGGACATAGCCAACTACAGGGCATAGCCAACCACAGGGCATAGCCAACCACAGGGCATAGCCACCCACAGGGCATAGCCAACCACAGGGCATAGCCACCCACAGGGCATAGCCAACCACAGGGCATAGCCAACCACAGGGCATAGCCAACCACAGGGCATAGCCAACCACAGGGCATAGCCAACTGGATTGAGAGGCCACTAGTCTACTTCTTCCCCACAAACAGAGAGGACAGAGGGTCAAAAGCAGCACTGCCTGCAGTAACTAAAGTGAGACATTTGGGGTGGTGAGAACATTCCTGTGGTTGTGACGATGCTCACATGCACCCTCCACTTTTGGGAGGCACTGCTGTGACGTGGCGGTGGCTACTTCCCAAATCCTCGAGCGGTGGGGGCATTCCACCATCCCACACCTCGCCCACTTTACCCACTCTAACCAGGGCGCTGGCTGTGTGGGCACAACAGAAATAGCACTGCAACCAGCCAGCCTGTAATGCCCTGGTTTCTCTTCGGGGATGGGACACTGGGGCCTGGTTTTTGTTGACCCGGTGGGCCAGAGTTTTCTGTGATTTTAAAGGTTGGGGGGTAGCGCTGCCCAGCCCCACCACAGATATGTGGGATAGGCTCAGCCTACATACGGGTGAGTGAGAGAGTGGTGCAGAGAGAAGTAGGGCTGCTGCCAGAAGGACTGGGGTCTGGCCCACTTAAACATACTGCAGCCTCTACCGTATAGATGTGTCCCAGCCAACCCTGAAGCACATCCTATAACTTCTAGAGTTTTCGAGAAATGCACTACAGAGCATACATACACTAAACCCCTGGTTCCAGACAAGACACATTATTAACATAATGTTGTCTGAATAGTTAAACATGTCAATGTAAGAGAAGGGAGCATCACAGGGGTAGCTTGTGTTTAATTAGCCCAATGACTCCACATATATAATTTCCAGTCGAATGAGACTGGAGTCGGGGTGCCTGGCAGGGCAGAACACGACGTGAGGACTATTTTTCTTTCAGGAGCTCAACTCAGGGTGGAAATCAGATCTGAACTGTACAGATCACATGGAGGTATTGAGTTCCTCCTCCCACTGTCTGGATCAGAGTCAGAGAGCTGCTCCAGTCAAACCTCTCTCTCCTGATGGCTGGACGCTAGGGAGGGGCCATGTGTACATTTTCACTTCCCCTCTTATCCTTTACCTACTACACTGCACAATACCTCCCTACCTCCCTAATGCACACACATTGGATCAGATCAATGCAATACTTCCACTGCTCTGCCCCACTGAAAAAGCCCCAGGCTCCTGGCTACTGGGTGTCTGGGGCCCACTCTTCTATCAGAGCTGCTACTTGGCCCCCAGCCTCCCCTCTCCTCCCTCCCATCATCCCCTCGCTCCACATTCCTCTGGCCCATGCTCATAGGGATCCTAACTGGACACAGAGGCAGTGTGGTGTGGGAGGGCAGTGGGCTGTAGTGGACTGGTGTATCCTGGGACCCAGGTACAGAGTTACAGCCAGGATAACGCCACACATCAACACTACATATATACAACCTGGGTGAGTGTACATTTTTTTAGGGGGTGTTTCATCTTAGCAGCATCTGCTTCAGCAAAGCATAGCTTTACAGAGGGGGAAAAAAAGGTTTTGGGAAAGAAAAATAGCTCCTGGGCAAACTGAGTGGGGGGACAATGAGGGCCAGTAAATATCTAATTTACACTCAGAAGTATCCACAGTGGAGTATTCAGTTGGAAAGAATGCTGTAATGTTAGAAGTCTCTGTGGGGGAACAGTGGATCATGAATCAAGCTGAAACATTCTGCGCGGTGTATTAGTCCCAGGTGAACCTCCATTGTTATTGAAGCATGCCCATGTTATGCAGCAGAGAGACAATAGTAGCTTCATTTCATTCCCCAAGATGTCCAAGTGAGGATCGCGATGGAGATAGGAAGGTCACAGCATTCCCACATCACTGACCCACCATGTGCTTATTGATTAGGAACAATCAAAAGCAACAGCTACTATCAGACTGTACTGTAGGACAGGAATCCACTGTGTGTGAATGAGTAGTCAGGTGTTATTATGGACACAAACAGTATTAGTGTGGCCGTGGGCATTAACCGTGCATGAAAGGTATTTGAAGCTATGCCAAAGGCTTTCTGAGCTAATCAAATGAAAAGCTAGCATGAATAAAGGAGAATGGTTGAGATATTAGAGGGTTGTTGTGGCAGAGGGTTTGGAGAGCCACAGTCTGATGTGATTTCACAGTTCACACCAAATCCTCTCATTGCCATGGACATTCAAAGTGGGAATGACAAAGATAAATGTGACTGGAACCTAACCAAAAACAGCACATGCATATGGGGTTAATTATTGTAAGGTCACTGAAAATGAACAGCCACTGTGTTTCAAATGACAAAATATTTATTTCACTTTTTAAGGCTTACTGTATGTTGACACTGTTGGGCATTTCCTTAAAATAAACCTAAAACAACTGATAAAACACAATGTAATACGAGTCTGTCGGTTTGATAGCAGACTTAAATGTTTTGCCAGCACAAACAAATATCACATATACTGTAGCCAGCAGAGATAAGTTCATAGGAAAAGACAGTACAGTTTGATTTCGGAAGGGCATGCAAAAACATCCAAACTGAGCACAACTGTTTTAGAAAGTGGGGAAACACTTGCCTGGAGCTTGTTCAACGCTTTAGGGGATTCGGGCTATTTGTTTCAGGTAATAAACAAAGGGAAGGGTTAGACCTGGAGGTGCTTATGTCAAACACAAGCCATAAGCAGTGAACCTACTGGTGGCTAACATTATCCTGCAAACATTTGGCTCTGACAGAATGGCACTGAGCACCACAGAGCTAGAGCTGAGACCGTTCAGGTTAAGGTGGTACACAACAACAAACTGATTAGACTCTATTAGAGGAGCTGCGTTAGCCATTAGCATCAGGGGCCATTAAACTAGAACACATTGTTTAGAAGTAAGTTGAGTACACACTGTGGTAAAGCCTCTGCCTTTGGGTCCAGCATGGACACATTGGAGGGTTTAACAGGAGGAGTTCAGTAAGGGAACAGGGAAGTAGGGAATGGAAACACTCACAGGAATGTTGTGGTCTTTGCGTCCTTTGTGTGACGAGGCGACGTGGGCCAGGTACTGGATGACCTTTTTGGTGTTTTCTGTCTTGCCGGCACCCGACTCGCCTCTGTGTGAGGAGGAGACAGACAGGACGAATACATATCAGATTAAACAGAGGAGGAAGAGAGGATCGGGAGAGGGGGGGGGGGGGGGGGGGGAGCAAAGAAACTGGTCTAATCTACTACCAAGCAGGCCTCATAAAATAAATAACATTTCAGCACTGTTGAACACTTCCAGCAAATACTTACATAACCCTTTGTCTACTGTTATAAATGTGCCTTTGGTTGCCAGACAGAGCCAAGCTTCCTGGAAGGCTTCCACATAAAATCTCAACCAAATACAGTCAAAACACATAAACGACCCAGCCCAGCCCATAGGCTCATCATGTCAGATGGGATGGCTCTGCTCAGCCCTGGGACATACTATAGACTAGAGAGAGTCTGATACTGTTGTTTGTTTTGCCTGCTCTGCTCTGTCTGATTTTAACTCCAGGGTCCTGTGGTTGGGTGGGCAGGTCTCCAGGGTTTCTAGGCTCTGCTTTTGGCCCGGCTCTAATGACAGGGACGTCCACAGCTCCGCCAGGACCCAACTCTCACTCCCCTCCAGGCCCAGCACACAGCCATATACCCGTGGCTTTACCATAGCCAGCTATTAGCTCTCCACACAGAATGCTGGCTTAATGAATAAATGGCCAGAGTGCAACTCAATGCGAGTCTCCTCCTCTACACTTTGTATATGGGTGGTGTGGGGATATAGTGTAATATATGTTAATCAAATGCCATTTCAGATTATTTTGATGTTTTGTTGCACCCTCGACAACTACTGTGATTATTATTATTTGACCATGCTGGTAATTTATGAACATTTGAACATCTTGGCCATGTTCTGTTATAATCTCCACCCGGCACAGCCGGAAGAGGACTGGCCACCCCTCATAGCCTGGTTCCTCTCTAGGTTTCTTCCTAGGTTATGGCCTTTCTAGGGAGTTGTTCCTAGCCACCGTGCTTCTACACCTGCATTGCTTGCTGTTTGGGGTTTTAGGCTGGGTTTCTGTACAGCACTTTGAGATATCAGCTGATGTAAGAAGGGCTATATAAATACATTTGATTTGATTTGATAAAGCTCTTTAGATCTAGTCCATAATTGAAAACCAGCAGGATGGCAGGACCTTGCAAATCACTTCAGTATAACTCCCATTCTGACCAACTAACAGATGCTAATGCTGCTCACTTCACTCCCACATACTGAAGGCTTGTTCTGCCTTCTTCCCTGAATCTAAGAGCTCGACTGTAAATCTGAAAGGAGTGACTGGGGTGCAACTCTGCATGGAGGAAAGGACAAGGACAAGAGGGGGTACGTCACTGAGACCCTACTTAAGGTGCAGCCACATCAGTCTCAGCGCCAGACAGGTTACTTTCCAGCTCATAAAGCTGCTGAGTCTCCTCTGGAATCGGCCCACCTTAAAAAACAACCTCTACCTTCTGAGTCCTCTTTCAGAGATGGTGTCAGAGCAGGACTTGGCAGGCTGAGGCGATCTGTTTACCTTACTGGGCAGTTTAATGAGGTAATGTTTCAGGAGCAGGACAGCTAGCATACTGATGGAGCAGAGCAGAGGCCTCTGAGAACATCATCAGGCGTCATCAGGTGCATTAGCATAATGCAGTTTAGATAAAGGATTGGGCTGATAATACACCTCTGATATGGAACACTGAAATATACACATAACAAATGTTTTGATATGTTAAATTTAGTCAATGTCATTACCCCCATTTGATTACCTCGACTAACCTGTAGCCCTAAACATTGACTAGGTACCAGTACCCCCTGTACTATGGCCTCGTTATTGTTATGTAATCTTATTGTGTTACTTTTTATTTTATACTTTAGTTTATTGAGGAAATATTGTCTTTACTCTATTTCTTGAACTGCATTGTTGGTTAGGGGCTTGTAAGTAAGCATTTCACAGTAATACCTGTTGTATTCGGCGCATGTGACAAATACAATGTGATTTGATTTGAAAAGCAAGCTGTTTTCAATCATGTAAAATGTTTCAGTGAAATGTGAATGAAAAGGATGTCAATAGAAATGATCCCAAAAGAGTAGTAGGATACTCACGTGCAAAGGATTGATTGGTCTTCACGATCTGTGGGAAAAAAACAAAAAGACAGAGTCAGAATCAGCCTATTCCACTACAGATAATGTCCACACACACACATAGGCCATTTCATGACATCCAGACACCCCCCCCCCCCCCCATATGCAGTGTTTATGTCTACAGGAGTCCCCTGGCCTGCAGTGACAGTGGGCTCCTGTTCTGCTCCAGCAGACACTGAGGAGTGTGATCAGATCAGCCTTACAGCCCATTCATAAAGACTCTAGCTGTATGAGAGACAGTCATGCTGTGTCAGGGTCAGATCTTAACACGTCTTTCATTTCAAAAGAGATTTCGATCCATAGCAGATTGGACATGCCTAGTCCTAAACTCTGAGGGCAGCCATGCAGACTACAAAAACTAGGATCCACAGAGGACTGCTCTGACACCCTGGCTCTGTGGTTGAGTAGGTGTTTGATATTATCAAATCATGCCCTAATTTCATCCATATATTGAAAAACAAGATATTCAATATGACAGAACTACTAAAGTTGAACACCCAGTTACAGGGAATTCCCAGATGAAAGCCGCCAATTTGGCAAGTGTCTTCCTCCACGCTGCAAGGCAAGTGTTTAATCCAGTAAACACAAGCAACGGGTGAGGTTAAAGAGTACTGGGCCTAAGTCTCAGATGTAGCTGGATATCACTGAGTGTATACAGGTGCTCTGAAACTAGTGCATAATAATGTTTCCATAACCTTTTATTCTGCCGACGGTGGTATGATAAGATCCCTAGCTAGCTACAATTGGGGGCTACTAAATGAAATCAATATTCCATTTAATTTGGAACGGCAAGCCAGACAAAATTAAACAGGCCTATTTATATAATGAATATGAATTCAGAGGGCATAAATGATTCAATATTAAAGCATTAGACCTCTCACCAAAGGATTCAGTCATACAACAGGTATACTTAAATCCAAACTGGTTCTCTAGCAGATTAGCAGGAATGTCTCACCTCATGTTCATGAATGGCCCTTTTCCCTTTATTCAGATTACAACCTCTCACTTTCGGTTATTTGAAAATGAAATCATCTCCAAAGTATCACTATTTTTAAAACAAGTCATAGAAAGTTGGTTGCAATTTCAGTTTAATCGACCAGAAAAGACAGAACAAATATTACAACCAATATTATGGTTAAACTCAAATATACTAATTGATTTAAAAAAAACTGGTATGATCTTTGTAAATTATATCATAAATAGGACTGGTGGAGTTGTCACACATGCAGCTAACAAAAATATATGCAAATGTCTGCTTTAAATTACAACCAACTAATTGCAGCATTACCTCAAAAATGGAAGAGGCAAGTGGAAGGGGGAAAAAGTAAGGAACTTGTCTGTCGGCCCTGCATTAAAGAACAATATCGGAAAGTTGTGATAAATATAAAATTTAAGGACCAAAAAAATGTATTGACTGCTGTGCCATATAGATTGCAAAATATAGATTGCATAAACACTTGGTTTATGTACTGATACACAAAATGACGCTGGATTCAAAAAAGGTTTTTCAATTTAAATTATTATACAAAATTCTTGCAACCAATAGAATGTTATATATATATGGGGGATACAACCATCCCAGCTCTGCAGATTTTGCTATAAAGAGATAGAATCATTAAATCATTTGTTCTGGTACTGTCAATATGTAGCTTGTTTTTGGTCACAGTTTCAGGAATGGCTGAAGAATTGCAACATTTACCTGGAGCTAAATCTGCAAATAGCACTGCTGGGTGATTTAAAAGTCATAGTCAATCCACCAATAATATAATAATATTCTTAGCAAAAATGTTTATCTTTAATTGACAATATGTAAAATCTTTGAGAATAGAAAGGTTCAGAACTTTTCTGAAACATCACAGCTGAAAAATATATGGCAAATATAAATCAAAACTGGATGGTGTTCAGAGATGGATGGGAGGGGTTGAGGGGAGCTGAAGGGTGGGACTAAAAATAACAAGATAACTAAATGTAAAATATACTGTGTCAGTAAAATGTATAAAGGTTCAGAATTTTTGTGAAACAGCACAGTTGAAAAATATATGGCAAATAGAAATCAAAACTGGATGGTCTTCAGAGATAGATGGGAGGGTTTTGGTATTGGATAGGACTAAAAACAAATAAAAGATAACTATTGTAAAATATACTGTGTCTGTAAAATGTATAGTATGTATAAGCTGGAAGGTGAAGCCAAAGTGTTGTTGTCCATTAGTTTACTACAATTAGGGGAGGGGTGATAGGGTTAGGAAAAACAATAAAGGAAAATATATATATTTTTTAAATATTTTTTTTATATATATGTATATATGGGGGATTGGAAATTATGCAGACAATTACATTGATGTAAGCCAAAATCTATATTCAATATTAAAGCTGATCTAAAAGTCAATGTTCAAATAGCCTAGAACAGGGCTTTCCAACCCTGTTCCTGGAGAGCCAGCGACTTCTAGGTTTTTGCTCCAACCCTAATCAAGCGCGCCTGATTTTAATAATTAGCCGGTTGATAAGCTGAATCAGCGAGGTTACAACTGGGGTTGGAGTCAAAACCTACAGGACGGTAGCTATCCAGGAACAGGGTCGGAGACCCCTGGGTTAAAAGCATAGATAGAGACAGATGCTAGATAGATCAGTGCTCTGCCAGAGAAATACCTGCTGCAGCTGCTGTCCTCATGATTCTCCTTCTGCCTCTCATTATTCACCCCCCCCAGCCCACTCATGACTCAGCATCTATTCACCATCTCCTCTAACAAGAACCTGCTCTGTGGACTGGACACAGTAACTCAACTCTCTTTTTTTCTCCATAGATTGACTCTGCTGACGCTCTTTAGTGGGTGTTGTGGAGGCATGCCAGTTTATCTGAGTGGCTATCAGCCCCCAAAATGTAATGGAACAGGACCTGTCGGAATGATGTGACAGGCACTCTCTCAACCCTTGAATGTATGGGAAATGAAATCACAAAGTTATTTGGGGATAGGTGACATAGCTGACATGACACAGTGACACCAGAAGGTATATCATCCGGAGGGATGTAACACACAGAGTCAACACAATGAGGGTCTCTGGGTAGGAAGCTATTTGAGTCCAGATGGAAACATCTTGTAATGTGGACAAACATCATAGCCACTGAGGCACCTCTGTATTTGGATAACCTTTTCTCCTAAAATGCAGACAACATTCTGACGCTGTAAGGATGGAGTCCTCGACATGCATGGGAAGAAAGACAGAGGTTGTTTCATTTCCTGTGGAAATCCTCCAAACGTACCTTAAATTCCTAAACATCAATATCACTGGGAGGAATGGCCCCTCCACTAATACCACCAACTCTTATCACCTCCATCAATATCTAACCAGTATTGCTGTACTCCCCAATCTCTGAATGGGTTTGATTTCACAGCCCCGCTGCTGTAGGTTACACTGATAAAGTTGGCGTGTCACATTAAAATATGTCTGTGTAGCCCCGGCATTACAGACAACCACGCTGTGAGTGGTCTCTGTCGCCAGCAGAGCGTATCCCCTCCACTGTCTGCTGAACCAGCAGCCTGCCTGATGCCCCTAAATCTACCCACCCTGGGGACGACGCTTTTGAGCCAGGGAGAGAGTGGGAGAGGGGTGAAGTGAGGACACACTGATTCTTTGTGTGCATGTGCATCATGAATAACTCATGAATCCACTGCAAGTTTTAAAAGAGAAAGACATGTCTCAAACGGTGAACATTGACATGATGACAGCTACAGTGGATGGTTCTAGATGAAACAGTCAGAGCACTCTCAGAAGGGATCAGAGGGACACGAGCTTACTGTGTATGTGTTGGTTACAAGTCTGGTCCTATAGCAACCCCTTCCCTCTCTGTGTCTCTGTCATAGCTCTGTCCTCACTCCCTAAAAGCTCATTGTGCCTCAGCTCCATTCAGACTCACCCTGGCAGTCCATGGTATGAGGTGTTGTCAGTGTGAGGTGGCCTGTGGAGGTCTGGGGGTGACTCAGCCACACTGAAGGTCACCATTGGATACCCTTTAAGGTCACTGTGTTTACCTTACCAGCCCCATGTCCCTCTGACTAGACAGCCACAGAAGGCAGCTGTCACTGCTGGACCCTGCGTCATGGGTACATTGCTCCCCAGCCCAAGCCCATATTTGATCAGAAGATAAAGAGCTTACATGGTTTTATTAAGCCCACAGATCCGGGACTGTGACCTCATGACAGATTTGAACAATGAGTCCCAGGAACAAATATAACTCTACGGATGATCATCTTTAAACTCAAATGATGGTTTGAATGATAAATCATTCATGTCGGTCACCTTTCATCAGAGGACTGACTGGCTACCTGAATGTCTACCAGGTGTTATAGGCATGACCTTTTGTTATGTCACTATAGTGTGAACTGCTGCTGGCGACTAGTCACACTGATAAATGACCATATCGTTGAGCGCTCCTATTTCTCTGGCCTGTGGTGCTCTTTTTTCCTCCCAGAGACACAATGTCTGTTTCTACTCATACCTGTCTATTGCTCTATTACAGACAACCTTTCCTCTGCCTCAGCCAACCCCAAAAGCTATTGCTCTCCAAATTGTATGTGTCTGATGAGAATAGCAAAACAGGACGGATGATCGATGGGTTGCTGAGTAGAAGTGGCCAGGTTCCTGACTACACAGCAGACTCCAGAGCTCCACAGGTCAAAGTTTGATTACTCTTCCTCTCCGTGACAGAGCTTTTCACTGGGTTTTCATGAGAATAACTTTCTATTTAACTCCGATGGTTATCATCCACGTCATGATGATTTTCAACCAGACCTTGTAGCTGTGATCGCTTTGAATCGAAGCACCCAACACCGAGCTACATCAACTCAGATATACATGATTAGAATATTATTCACATCAAGGAGCAATCGCGTTTTTAAAAATGGCAGCTGATTGTCGGTAGTCAGCGATAATGATGACCTCAGCCACTGATTCATCGATCCAGTCACAGATATAAAATGGTACGCTGGTCTCTACCTACTTCCTCTGTTTTCTCTTGTTCTAATATTCTCTCCTTGACACCTGCCTTACTCCCTCTCCACTGATGAAGGGTTAGGCCTCCTGGGCCTACTAACAAGAGGACAGGGTCAAATCAGTACATACATTCATCAAGCTGTGGACGACTGAAAAACCCTTTCTGAAGGCTCAGGAAGGCTGATTTCAGTACAATCAAGCTGGCAGTCTCCTGCCATCAATTCAGAGTGAACAGTTCACTATAACCAGGGGAGAACCTATACCCCTACCAACGAAATACAACAGTTCAGATAATGGTTGGGCAGACACAAACATGTCCTTGGCCTTGTTGTCTGTTGCTCCACACAGCATGTAACAACTACGGGAATGAAAGAGATAGAAGGTGGCACACATAAACAACAACGCATCTAGGTCTACATGGACAAACAACCCTCTCCTCGTCTCCCGCCTGGGCCACGCGGCAGGAGACAGACTGGGGATCCGTTTTCCACTAATCATTTATTCCCCAGACGGATGAATCTACTCATTCCACACATTCCAGACCCCCCTCAGACCACCCCTTTTACCCCCTCAACCTCTCCCCTCCTCCCTCAACTAGCCCCCTGATCTCTCAACATTCCCATATACTCCCCAAAACATGTCCAAGCCTCCCTAATCTTGAAACGTAGGAGTACAGCGGAGCCCAAGTATGGATTGTAGTCTACTCCATTCCACGCTTCGTGCAGGACCACTCCAAATTCAAACAAGTCAAAGAGGCAGAGAAAATAATGGTTTTATTCTGACTTCATGGGGTCTGTAGTTAGTGAAATATGATCACAGACTAGGGGAGGCAGGGTGAGAGCTGGTATGAGAAAACAGCCTCACCACCACTTCAACTGGATACAACACTCTTTTTCCACATCCTTCTTCCTGCTCTCTAAATTAGCTTCATAAAAGAAGTCATAAAACCCTAACAAACGCAGTGCTAATTCTAGAGCCATGGTTACCACTTTGCACACATCAGAAATCCTGAGTGATGGCCAGTATTCCCCATACACTCTAAGGGCATATCACTACCCAGGCCTCCCCACCCTGTACACAGACACAGACACTCATCAGTCATAGTAGAGCAGAGGCATGGATCATCTACTACGACTGGTCATTAGAGCAGTAGCAATAGAAAGAGCTGTGGCCTGTTTACTCATATAGAGCAGTCAGGATGGATTCCAGGGGTATTTAAAGCCGGAGGAACAAAAGACTGAGTGTCTGTGTGAGAGTGTGTGAGGTCCCTGCCATGTCTGGGGTTTCTCACTGCTGTATTGTCAATGCTGCGATGCAGGGAGCCTAGCCCAATCTCAATAACCCCTCCATACACACACACTCTCACACACAAAACACACACCCCCGCCAGCCTGCATTCTCAGACGGGTGAACTGGTAATCACACAATTAGATCTGGCCAGTCCTCTCTGTACCTGCTCTGTGTAACTGTCACCTCTGGGCTTCTGAGCTGTTATGTTAACCCACACTAACACTGTGGAGTGCTGCTGCTGAGAGGACTGGGCCAGAGGGAGAAGCCGACATGCACCGTTCATTAAAGCAGTCACAACACAGTATGACTCTTTCTTCGTCAGAGGGGGATTCTGGTCACATATCCTGGCGGTAATGAAGCCTGATGAATGTTGTAATGGAGACTGGGCTTTTTTCTCTCCTTTTTTAAATGTATTTTACCAGGTTTTGTCTCATTAAAATACCTACAAAGTGATACTTTCAGACCAGTTTGACACAAAGCTGAGTGTGTCAGATCAGAAGAAGACCTTCCAGTTCTGCCAGCTAGCAGTGCATTGTGGGCTGCAGTCAGTAATCAGTTATGACTGTTGGAATTTGGATGCCCATGGTTCCCCTCACCATCAACGCTGGGGTCCTGGGGCGAGGACATTCCTGTGATGTCACAGAGGGTGGCCTGGCCCACAGCAACTGGTAGGGGTAAAGGGGAGGAGGTGAGGGGGCAGAGGGGGGAGGGAAGCTGTAGACTGCACCCTTCAAGGCCATGGAAACCCACTGACAGTAATACATAGAGAGTAGCCAGTGTGTGGTGGACCAGACTTGGGCATGCAGTGGGCAAGCTAGCATGGCGTCAGTCAACTCGGATACACAGATGAGGGCATTCTAGATGTGGCATTGTAGGCCGGAATGGAATGTGTTGCAGTGAATACTGTAGCTACAATAAATAGCTTCCCATCCTATGAGAGAGAGTACTTTTTTGGTTTGATTCAATGGAAATACAGTGGAAATTGAGATCATTGACAGGAATGGAATAAGGGTCAGATAGAAAGTGATGACTGTTCCCTATCTAGTGGATATGACAGGGGAGGGTCTGTGAAGTGACCAGTGGGACTAGAGGGAGAGAGAGAGGAGAGAGATCCTGCACATTAAAGGAAGGAAGTCATTGTCCTCCCTCACACCTAGCGAGGCTTCCTTCCTCCCACACCTAAGCAAGTTGACCCCCACAGAGGATATCAGCCTTACACACACACACACACACACACACACACACACACACACACACACACACACACACACACACACACACACACACACACACACACACACACACACACACACACACACACACACACACACACACACACACACACACTTTGCTCATACCTCACAAAGCACATTTTCCACATGCTTCTGACGCGGGGGTGAAATGAGAAACACCTGTGAATGTGTTACAGCAGTAACAGAGGCCCATCATGGGGTTCTAATGTAGCCCTGCTGCTGGTGTCAACATCCTAGGGCTTATTGGAAACTGGAATATAATGTCTCTATTCCACTGAATTCAGCACAAGCTGCTCTGAGAGGAGATATAGAGGTACAGGAGAGTGGAAAGTGAAGTCATGGTCTCACTTCAAAGGAGGAGTAGAGACGTATTACTGGTCACTGGAGGGTTAGGTGGGTCAGACAAAGTAGAGACCCATGCAAGGGACCTGCATTACAAATTATGTTTCTGAGCAGTGTTACGCACACGCACACACACACACACACACACACACACACACACACACACACACACACACACACACACACACACACACACACACACACACACACACACACACACACACACACACACACACACACACACACACAGGGGCAGACAGAACAGACAGAACAACAACAAGACTCAATGTTCCTTTTGGTTCACTAAACCCATTGCCCTGACAGACATCCAGCAGCACCAAAATAGCAGGACACACACACTCATGTTCTCAATGCTTAGGCTAGTCACAATAGAGAGGGGGAGCCGCCCTGCCCTGCTCCTGATACAGTCCCTGTTCAGACCCAATCCCTACGTCTGATACAGCTCATCCCTGTTTGGACCCATTCACTAACTCACAACAGAAAGCCATCACTGATTTAAACACGGATGCACCTCATGCTGTTTAGAATGCAGTCACCTGTAAAACAGACTGTTATTCATCCAAGCTCTTACCTACAGAGAGCCCAGTCTGGCAGAGCCCCACCCTACAGTCATCACTGTGAGAACTACAGAATGACTCAAACCTGTCTTCACTCTTAAATATGCTGAAAACAGGTTGAGTCCGAGCATAGAACACCTGCTGCCATCAGGGGGGGTAATACTGTACACCCAGGTTGTTGATCTGAATTCCTTGAATTGCAGCTTCAGATATTCCAAGGGATCTATTGCAGTGTACCATGAGGCAAAATCATGCAGTCCAGTCCTGTCCGTACGTATCTACATTCTAAGTGTGTAGTCACTGCTACATTCTCCAGACAGCGATCCAAACACTCCCTGCTTCCACAGAGATCCTCCATGTCAGAATGTTACCAAGTGACCTGGTTGTCAGTGTTCATCTGCCCACTTTCCATGTATGTCACTTTCAAATAGACATCTCCCATGCTCTCATTTTATGGAGCATATTTACATTCAGGCACTGCTGCTACTTTATCCAGACAATCCAGGCAGTTTTCCACATTTCCCCTCTCCCCAGAGGTCCACTAAATGTGTGTTTGTTGGAATCAGTTGGTTGTATACTGTTCCTCATGTCCCTCCTTTCCCTCCACAGTGGCTGGTGGCAGCTCCAGGGAGGGAGGGAGGGAGTGAGGGGCAGCAGCTTCAGGTAACCTCATCTCCCTGGCTCAGACTGCAGCTATCCCAGCTATGTGTGACCAATGAAAACACTTCTAGACAGTTGACGGTGGCTCTCCCTCTTCACCCACCCACCCAGCACCATGTCTCCAGTGGTGCCCTGCATGCCCAGACCGTGGGTGGATAGGTGGCATTGTGTGGTCACCCAAGACACAGGCCCCAGTATAAGATTGGACAGACCTGCAGCGCTGGGGAAGCTGCCATTCTACCTGAGGTGGTTGAGCTTCCCTCTCTACCCTTACGGAAAAAATACATGAATTTCACGTGAAGTGTTCCAAAAACATGTTTCCATGTGAAGTTAATACGATAACGTGACAACGTGTGATAACATGAAACTACACTTGAAAACATGTGATCACGTGAAGTTTTCCAAAAGACATGTTTTCACATTAATACACGTGAAATTTCATGTGAAATCATGTGATTTTCCACATGTGAAATCATGTGATTTTCTGTAAGGGTACTTATAACAGCCCCATAACCTCTAACATATACAGCAATCTATGATAATATTTTATTTCATAACAGGACTGTCATTCATAGTCAAGGGCTTTCATGGGGTCTCCACTCAACCCCGGTCTGTAATCTCAGACTCTGCTCCCTCCCACCAGTGAAACCTTTAAAAACCAGTGAACTGAGGATAACATGTTCATGTCTCTGGTTTATTAAGGGTGCATTCTTTCCCCCTATTGGAGACTCAACAGTTCATGGCTGTCTGAGATCAGAGATCTATGACAAGAGCCCGCCAACAGAAATACCATTTTATACTGAATGAACTCCACAGCTGTCTGCCATTAGGGGAGCATCTGCCAACATGTGTCTATATGAGTGGGATGTGTGTGTGTACACTGCCATTTGTCTGAAACTCTAGTACATTCACCAAAGATTATTATTTTCACTACAGAGAGAGGGTCCCTAACAGACACACCCCTATCTCCCCTGGCGTGCCCCCTTCTACCATACCCCCGTCCCTCCTGGCCCTTCACACCTGTGCTGTCACTCAGACCTGACCTCTTCCCTGCAGTCAACCCTCTCTGCCCCAACACAAGACCCCCTATTCCCAGCGAAGAGCCCTGTCGGTCCGGGCCTCCCCATACTGCACCCTGGCCCCTTCTCCAGGCAACACAAAGCCCCCATTGTGAGCCACAATACAGGCCGCCCCATTTCTCTCCCGTCTGCTCTGGAGTGCAGGAGCACGTCCAGACCTACATGTCAGCAGCAGGGCGTGCTTCGGACGAGTGGGTCAGAGCAGAGAGAGGGAGCCTCGTCTGTAGCAGTTCCTGAGACTAAAACATGTGTCGGAGAGAGATAGAGAGAGAAAGAGAGAGAGAGAGAGAGTGTCACAAACAAACGACCTGAGGAAAGGGCTACAGCCCATAATAAGCACCTAGAATTATTCAAGCTCTGCTCCTGCTGACAGCTTAGGTGCAGTGAGGCCTCGGTACGGTTCGGTTCACTAACCCCCTGACTGAAGCCAGAGGGCCAGAGACAGGGACGCTGTTACTGTAAATGAGGAGAGAAGAGAATGGGACTGGAGAGAGAGAGAGGGTGATTGGTTGAGGCAGAAGAGAGACTGGTGAATGGTCTGTGAACCTTCCATAGCAATGCTAGAGCCATAGTCTGGGCTGAAGTCAGAACACAGACATTCCACACACTTGTCCTCCTGTGTTCTCCTCACAAAGGAGGAAAAGGAAGGAACCACGTTGGGGAAAGAGACCGCACAAAGCCACCCGGTCGCATTTTTCAGTTAACAGTGCCGTAAGTGAAAGGGTCCCAGAAAGGCCCTGGCAGGATGAGTGGAATATTTCCTTCAATGTCCTCCGAGCCAGAACATTTTGGAGAGAAGGGGAAAAAAGACAGAACAAAATAAGGAATGAAAGAAAATAAGAGTGGAAATGAGATTTTCTTCTCCTCTCAGGAACTGGACAGAGAGCCATTACAGAACAGTGGGGGATCCTTAACAGCCTGAAATGGCTTTTGAAACATCAATAGAGGCAGTCTTTCCACTCCCAAATTAAATAATCTGTACAACACACTGTAAGCACTATGCAGATCAATATTTATTTAACTGTGCAGGATACAAGATACTGTCAATATAAGGTCAGCTACTCAGAAAGTGAGCTGACACACTGTAACTCCTCTGTGTGATGTGCCAGTGTGGGAATGTTATTTTGGTAACACTCATATCCATAGTGAGGCATCCCTCTTCAGGCAGCCGGACAGTCTGCACTCCGCAGTGATCTGAGGGCCATGACACTACCACAATGACTCTGTACTTAGCATGCTGCAGATCGCTAAGACAAGGGATGACCCCATTCTACAGTAGACCCCCTAGGGAGTGTACACAATGACCACTATGTGGCAGGATTGGGGACAGTGGGGCAATGAGGGGGGTAGATTTGACATGGGGCCCCAATTCAAACACCTCTCATGTTGAAACTGAAAGGCAGGCTGGCCACAATGGGTGAGGGCTCTGTTCAGGGACTCAGCCTATATTTAGTTCATGGAAAGTATGATGAGGGAAGGGGTGATTGGTCACAAGGGTTTCATGGCTATCACTGGTTAAGAAACAATAATGTATGTGTGGATGGGGGTGGGGGTGGGGGTCACAAAAGGAAGTAAGTGACGAGACGTTGGGTGAGGTGGGGGGATAGAGGTGTTGGAGTTGGACCAACCAGTAAAGCAGTTGACCTACTGTATACGTGTGGCCACTGGCCAATATCATAACACTACTCAACTCCTCAATAGAACTAAGAAGCAGGAAGGATTACTGCTCATCGCTTCAAGCTCTGGCTAAAAAAACTACAGACACAGACAGTAACAGTCAAAAGTTAGGACACACCTACTCATTCCAGGGTTTTTCTTGATTTTTAATATTTTCTACATTGTAGAATAATAGTGAAGACATTAAAACTAGGAAATGACATATGGAATCATGTAATAACCCCCCCCAAAAAGTGTTAAAAGAATTCTTCAAAGTTTAATTTATTTTTATTTTTATTTCACCTTTATTTAACCAGGTAGGCTAGTTGAGAACAAGTTCTCATTTACAACTGCGACCTGGCCAAGATAAAGCAAAGCAGTTCGACACATACAACAACACAGAATAAACACATGGAATAAACAAACACACAGTCAATAATACAATAGAAAAAATATATATACACAGTGTGTGCAAATGAGGTAAGATAAGTGAGGTGAGGCAATAAAATAGGCCATAGTGGCGAGGTAATTACGATATAGCAATTAAACACTGGAGTGATAGATGTGCAGAAGATGAACGTGCAAGTAGGGTTACTGGGGTGCAAAGTAGCAAAATAAATAAATACAGTATTGGGATGAGGTAGTTGGATGGGCTATTTACAGATGGGCTATGTACAGGTGCAATTGTCTGTGAGCTGCTCTGACAGCTGGTGCTTGAAATTAGTGAGGGAGATAAGAGTCTCCAGCTTCAGCGATTTTTGCAGTTCGTTCCAGTCATTGGCAGCAGAGAACTGGAAGGAAAGGCAGCCAAATGACGAATTGGCTTTGGGGGTGACCAGTGAAATATACCTGCTGGAGCGTGTGCTGCGGGTGGGTGCTGCTATGGTGACCAGTGAGCTGAGATAAGGTGGGGCTTTACTTAGCAAAGACTTGTAGATGACCTGGAGCCAGTGGGTTTGGCGACGAGTATGATGCGAGGGCCAGCCAACGAGAGCGTACAGGTCGCAGTGGTGGGTAGTATATGGGGCTTTGGTGACAAAACAGATGGCACAGTGATAGACTGCATCCAATTTGTTGAGTAGAGTGTTGGAGGCTATTTTGTAAATTACATCGCCGAAGTTGAGGATCGGTAGGATAGTCAGTTTTACGAAGGAATGTTTGGCAGCATGAGTGAAGCATGCTTTGTTGTGAAATAGGAAGCTGATTCTAGATTTAATTTTGGATTGGAGGGAGAGTTAACAGTCTAACCAGACACCTAAGTATTTGTAGTTGTCCACATATTCTAGGTCAGAACTGTGCAGAGTAGTGATGCTGGACGGGCGGGCAGGTGCGGGCAGTGATCGGTTGAAGAGCATGCATTTAGTTTTACTTGCATTTAAGAGCAGTTGGAGGCCACGGAAGGAGAGTTGTATGGCATTGAAGCTCGTCTGGAGGTTAATTAACACAGTGTCCAAAGAAGGGCCAGAGGTATACAGAATGGTGTCGTCTGCGTAGAGGTGGATCAGAGAATCACCAGCAGCAAGAGCGACATCATTGATGTATACAGGGAAGAGAGTCGGCCCGAGAATTGAACCCTGTGGCATCCCCATAGAGACTGCCAGAGGTCCGGACAACAGGCCCTACGATTTGACACACTGAACTCTATCAGAGAAGTAGTTGGTGAACCAGGCGAGGCAGTCATTTGAGAAACCAAGGCTGTTGAGTCTGCCAATAAGAATGTGGTGATTGACAGTCTAAAGCCTTGGCCAGGTCGATGAATACGGCTGCACAGTATTGTCTCTTATCGATGGCAGTTATGATATCGTTTAGGACCTTGAGCACAATCAGCTCGGAAGCCAGATTCCATAGCGGAGAAGGTACGGTGGGATTCAAAATGGTCAGTGATCTGTTTGTTTACTTGGCTTTCAAAGACCTTAGGGGATCTCAGACGATACGAAAGAGAGGTTGATCAGGCTAGCAACAATTTCGGCAGATCATTTTAGAAAGATAGGGTCCAGATTGTCTAGGCCGGCTGATTTGTAGTGGTCCAGATTTTGCAGCTCTTTCAGAACATCAGCTATCTGGATTTGGATGAAGGAGAAATGAGGGAGGCTTGGGTGAGTTGCTGTGGGGAGTGCAGTAAGGGTAGCCAGGTGGAAAGCATGGCCAGCTGTAGAAAATTGCTTATTGAAATTCTCAATTATCGTGGATTTATTGGTGGTGACAGTGTTTCCTAGCCTCAGTGCAGTGGGCAGCTGGGAGGAGGTACTCTTATTCTCCATGGACTTTACAGTGTCCCAGAACTTTGAGTTTGTGCTACAGGATGCAAATTTCTGTTTGAAAAAGCTAGGCTTAGCTTTCCTAGCCACCCTTTGCGTTGATGACAGCTCTGCAAACTCTTGGCATTCTCTCAACCAGCTTCATGGAGGTAGTCACCTGGAATGCATTTCAATTAACAAGTGTGCCATGTTAAAAGTTAATTTGTGGAATTTCTTTCCTTCTTAATGCTTATGAGCCAATCAGTTGTGTTGTGACAAGGTAGGGGTGGTACACAGAATATAGCCCTATTTGGTAAAATACCAAGTCCATATTATAGCAAGAACAGCTCAAATAATCAAAGAGACATTTCAAGAACTTTGAAAGTTTCTTCAAGTGCAGTCGCAAAAACCATCACATGCTATGATGAAACTGGCTCTCATGAGGACCACCACAGGAAAGGCAGACCCATAGTCACCTCTGCTGCAGAGGATAAGTTCATTAGAGTTACCAGCCTCAGAAATTGGAGCATAAATAAATGCTTTACAGAGTTCAAGTAACAGACATATCTCAACATCAACTGTGCAGAGGAGACTGCGTGAAATCAGGCCTTCATGGTCGAATTGCTGCAAAGATACCACTACTAAAGGACACCAATAAGAAGAAGAGACTTGCTTGGGCCAAGAAACATGAGCAATGGACATTAGACCGGTGGAAATCTGTCCTTTGGTCTGATGAGTCCAAATTTGAGATTTCTGGTTCAACCGCTGTGTCTCTGTGAGACACAGAGTAGGTGAACAAATGATCTCTGCATGTGTGGTTAGAATTCAAGGCACACTTAACCAGCATGGCTACCACAGCATTCTGCAGCGATACACCATCCCATCTGGTTTGCGCTTACTGGGACTATCATTTGTTTTTCAACAGGACAATGATCCAACACACCTCCTGTAAGGGCTATTTGACCAAGAAGGAGAGTGATGGAGTGCTACATCAGATGACCTTGCCTCCACAATCACCCGACCTCAACCCAATTGAGATGGTTTGGGATGAGTTGGACCGCAGAGTGAAGGAAAAGCAGCCAACAAGTGCTCAGTATATGTGGAAACTGACTGGGAACAAGGCTGTTGGGAAAGCATTCCAGGTGAAGCTGGTTGAAAGAATGCCAAAAGTGTGCAAAGCTGTCATCAAGGGAAAGGGTGGCTACTTTGAAGAATCTAAAATCTAAAATATATTTTGATTCGTGTAACACTTTTTGGGTTACTACATGATTTTATATTTTATTTCCCAGTTTTGATGTCGTCACTATTATTCTACAATGTAGAAAATAGTAAAAATAAAGAAAAATGTCTAGATTCTAACACAGGGACGTGGCTGCTAAGGGGGCCTGTGTCCAGCACCCTTACCGGTACAAAGAGAATAGCTCAGCTTCTTCCTGAAGATGAAAAGATCTGAGATTCTTTCTCTCCCTGTAGCACTGAGCTGCAGCAGCAGTGATAGTGACAGCAGTACTGTAGGGTGGAAGACTAACAGCCAGAACAGCAAGTCACAGTTCTGGATATATCCAGTTAAGGCCAGCCTGAGGAGCTGTAATGACAGAGAGGCTCCAGGCTCCATCAAATATAATTTAGCTGAGGAGGCAAAACCAGACCCACTGAGAGACTGTACTGTTCAGAAGGCTGATGTTACTCTGAACTCATTGAAACTGAACACACACTGTATCTATTGAAAAGTGTCCCTTTCCAAGGAGCCAGAGATAGATGGAATTTCTCACCGAAGGAGGAAGATTAACAGTGAGTTGTGCATTTCCCTAGGATCACAGGTTGAGTTAATATCATCCTAAGTCTTGATCCTGGGCTCACACTCTCCAAATCCCTCAGTCAGTGGCCATCAATGTTAACAGGCTGAACTTTCACCTCTAATTAAATTGGCTCTTATCTGCAAAGGAGCCAGTGAGGTCCTGGTCCCTACCTGGGATACAGGACAGTCGGCAGGGCAGTTGACGGGCCTTAACACACTGCAGGTGGCCATTAAGGAAGGCTAATTATGAGCGCCAAGTGGTTTTTTACTTAACGCAAACAAATACATGCCATGCTCTGAAATTGAGGCATTCATGTTTTTCAGACAATGTACATAACTTGCAGATAGACAGTACTCTGTGGTTTGTAAAACTACAAGCCTATTGTTGAGCTTTTACACCTTACGTAGTCTATAAGTAGTACAGTATAGTCTGTCTGTCTTAGTAGATCCACATCAATAAGTAGTCTGTCAGACCAATATGGCTAACAGAGGCAGGGGGGCAGCTCAACCATGACTAATGATGCCACTGCCTCCCTGACTCCGGAACCTTTCACACACTAATCTCCTGGATTATGCAGCAAAACCCACGCAATCCACAACTGCCAGTCACACTTTATGCATGTTGCGTCACAGAAAAAGAGAGAGACGGAAAGAGACCACTGAGGAAGGAGCTATACCTCCCAAACACTGCATAAAACAGAGTGAGAGAGGAGGTTTACCTTGGAGCATGCAGCGGTATGCTGACTCTGAAATGGCGTAGATGTGTGGTGGCATCTCATGACGCTTCTTCCCTCTGTACATCTCTATGATGTTCTCTGAGTAGATGGGCAAGTTTTTGTAGGGGTTTATCACCACACAAAACAGCCCAGAGTAAGTCTATGAGAGAGAAACAAAACACAAATACAGTAAATCAACAAAATAAGAGTAAGTTATGAATGCAGATTTTATCTCTAGAAGAGGTTAATATGGGACCGAAGGTTTTTCAATATGAGTTTCCATTGTACTGTGATCTAGGGGGATAACCACTTGTTAGTCTGAGAAGTGATCAACTCTCTCTATGTGGTTGAACTCAATCATCATACATAATTCAAAAGAATTACTCAATCATCATTTTCTAACTCTAGAGTGGCTCTGAAGTGGTCTGCAAAATGTCAGTGCAATTGAGCGGTCATCATTATGCTACATTTTGGTCCCTTACGTCACCATAGTGGGCAGACTGAGCATGCAGTGGCATAGAGGCAATAGTAGAAAACGGATAAAGTGAGAGAAATAGTTGTGGGAAATGCAGTCAACTGGTAGACTAGCTTATCATGAACTATCCAGTTGAATGTAAGATCTGGCGGCTCCTTACAGTGACGCCTCCCCATTAAACAGTTTGAACTCCACAGCCATAGTGAGTGCCTCCTTATCAAGCCCTGTGGTTAATGTTCTGAGAAATGACAGAGGCTTTGGTGGGATATTAGCTCATTCTCATGTGACTGGGGCTTGACATTCTCACTAAAGAGTGGAATACCTACCCTAAAGTACCTACCCTCACACACACATTCACCACTGCCATGCTAGAATAATACAATAACACATATTTTCCAACGTGCAGTCATTGGAAAATAAAATGGATGACCTACGATCAAGATTATACTACCAATGGGATATTAAAAACTGTAATATCTTATGTATGAGTCGTGGCTGAACGACGACACAGATAATATAGAGTTGGCGGGATTTTCCATGCACTGGCAGGACAGAAAAGCTACGTCTGATAAGACGAGGCGCGGGGGTGTGTGTCTATTTGTCAATAACAGCTGCTGGTGCGCAATGTCAAATATTAAAGAAGTCTCGAGGTATTGCTCGCCTGAGGTAGAGTACCTTATGATAAGCTGCAGACCACACTATCTACCAAGAGAGTTCTCATCTATATTATTCATAGCCGTCTATTTACCACCATAAACCGATGCTGGCACTAAGACCGCACTCAACCAGCTGTATAAGGCCATAAGCAAACAAGAAAATGCTCTTCCAGAAGCGGCGTTCCTAGTGGCCGGGACTTTAATGCAGGCAAACTTAAATCAGTGTTACCTAATTTCTACCAGTATGTCACACAAAACTCTAGACCACCTTTACTCCACACACAGAGATGCATACAAAGCTCTCCCCCGCCCTCCATTTGGCAAATCTGACCATCATTCTATCCCCCTGATTCCTGCTTACAAGCAAAAACTAAAGCAGGAAGTACCAGTGACTTGCTCAATACGGAAGTGGTCAGATGACGCGGATGCTATGCTACAGGACTGTTTTGCTAGCGCAGACTGGAATATGTTCTGGGATTCATCAAATGGCATTGAGAAGTATACCACCTCAGTCATCGGCTTCCTCAATAAGTGCATCGACAACGTCATCCCCACAGTGACCGTACGTACATATCCCAACCAGAAGTCATGGATTACAGGCAACATCCGCATTGAGCTAAAGGCTAGAGCTGCCGCTTTCAAGGAGCTGGACACTAATCCGGACGCTTATAAGAAATCCTGCTATGTCCCCAGACGAACCATCAAACAAGCAAAGCGTCAATACAGGATTATATTGAATCCTACTACACCGGCTCTGACGCTCGTCAGATGTGGCAGGGCTTGAAAACTATTACGGACAACAAAGGGAAACCCAGCTGCGAGCTGCCTAGTGACACGAGCTAAATGCCTTTTATGCTTGCTTCGAGGCAAGTAACACTGAGGCATGCATGAGAGCACCAGCTGTTCTGGATGACTGTGTGATAACGTTCTTGGTAGCCGATGTGAGCAAGACCTTTAAACAGGTCAACATTCACAAAGCCGCGGGGCCAGACTGATTAACAGGACGTGTAGTCAAAGCATTCGCGGACCAACTGGCAAGTGTCTTCACTGACATTTTCAACCTCTCCCTGACCGAGTCTGTAATACTGACATGTTTCAAGCAGACCACCATAGTCCCTGTGACCAAGGAAGTGAAGGTAACCTGCCTAAATGATTACCGTCCCGTAGTACCCACATCAGTAGCCATGCAAGTGCTTTGAAAGGCTGGTCATGGCTCACATCAACATCATCCTCCCAGGACAGCAACACAATTAGACCCAACCAAATCATGAGTAAACAAAAAGAAAATTACTTGACACATTGGAAAAAACTTACTAAAAAACAGAGCAAACTGGAATGCTATTTGGCCCTAAACAGAGAGTACACAGTGGCAGAATACCTGACCACTATGACTGACCCAAAATTAAGGAAAGCTTTGACTATGTACAGACTCAGTAGGCATTGCTATTGAGAGAGGGCGCCGTAGACAGACTTGGCACGGGTCCTCAAAAAGTTCTACAGCTGCACCATCAAGAGCATCCTGACTGGTTGCATCACAGCCTGGTATGGCAACTACTCGGCATCCAACCGCAAGGCTCTACAGAGGGTAGTGCCCAGTACATCCAGGACATCTATACCAGGCGGTGTCAGAGGAAGGCCCTGAAAATTGTAAAAGACTCCAGCCACCCTAGTCATACGGTTAGGGCAAGCGGTACCGGAGGGCCAAGTCTAGATCCAAAAGTCTCCTTAACAGCTTCTACCCCCAAGCCATAAGACTGTCGAACAGTTAATAAAATGACTACCTGGATTATTTGCATTGACACCTGTTTGTTTTTTTACGTTGCTGCCACTCACTGTTTATTATCTATGCATAGTCACTTTACCACTGCCTACATGTAGATATTACCTCAATTACCTCGACTAACCTGTACCCCCGCACATTGACTCGGTACTATAGCCTCGTTATTGTTATTTTATTGTGTTACTTTCTTTTTACTTTAGTTTATTTCATAAATCTTTTCTTAACTCTTATTTTTCTCAAAACTGCATTGTTGGTTAAGGGCTTGTAAGTAAGCATTTCACGGTAAGGTCTGTTGTATTCGGCGCATGTGACAAATACAATTTGATTTGAGGTGGAAGCTGATCTGCCAAATGTATGACCATATTAGAGGAACATATTTCCCTCAGATTACACAGACCCACAAAGAATTTGAAAGCAAATCAAATTTTGATAAACTCCCATATCTATTAGGTGAAATACCACAGTGTCATCACAGCAGCAAGATTTGTGACCTATTGCCACAACAAAAGGGCAACCAGTGAAGAACAAACACCATCGTAAATACAAGCCATATTTATGTTTATTTATTTTCCCTTTTGTACTTTAACTGTACATAGCTATAATATTTTGTGAGTGTAATGTTCACTGTTAATTTCTGATTGTTTTTTTGTTTATTATCTATTTCACTTGCTTTGGCCATGCCAATTAACCCCTTTGGGGAGAGGGAGAGTAAGTTCATAGAACACACAGAGGTATCTATAACACACCAAACATGACTGACAGAGCCTCTGTTTAAAAGGCTTCTAACTGTTTCAAGAACTCTCATTTCATGCCTAAGGCCCAGTGGCTCCATTCACCTCTTCCAAGGGGTCTGGATAAGGCAATGGGCAGAGGTGACCACAATAGAAATATAATAATAAATAATTATATTTTTATGAGACCACCAAAATATATGGCATACTAGACCTTATCCTAAACCTCGGTGGTGAAGCCCATGGGTTGTCTATTTGTGAGCCACAAGATGCAACCAACCCTGTCTAACAATCAGGAGTCAGCCAAGCAATTAAGGCAGAAGGATAATGACTCAGCAGCCCAGCCACCGACAAGCGGCCCTGGAGAGCATGCTCATGATGTAAGAGGAGCCCAGTCAGCCCTTTCAGGGGAATGCCTTGCCAAACACTGACAATGACATAGAGAGAGAAACAGAGAGAGAGTAGGCTGTAAGGAGATAGAGAGAGGGGAACGGAAGGAGAGAGAGGTGGTCTCAGTTAATCGGAGCTGGTCTGTGAGGCAGCTGAGCTGACAAGAATCCCTGTTGGTAGAGAAGCAGGGCATAATGATTCTATCAGCCTCCTCTCACTCCTTCTAAACCTTAGAGGAGGTGAATAGGAAAATCCAGCCCTCTGTAACTCTAACTTGAAGCTCCATTTTGTAGCTAATTAAAAATGGATTCCCTTGATCTGAAAGCAGGAGCTATTAATAGTGTGGCGGTGCCTCTGTGACGTGCAGGACCCAGGCAGCTGGCTAGGCAGAGCTACCTGGCTGCACCCACAGCAATAATCTCAGGGCCTACTGTAGCATCCCACCAGCCTGCAGCAGGGTCGAGATCCCACCAGCCTGCAGCAGGGTCGAGATCCCACCAGCCTGCAGCAGGGTCGAGATCCCACCAGCCTGCAGCAGGGTCGAGATCCCACCAGCCTGCAGCAGGGTCGAGATGGTTAGACACCAGACCAGGATGAAACAACAATGTTTATCTTGTTTATTCTTGATAATAATTCTATAATAATATAATCAACAGTATTGATTTAAAATAACACTTTCCTATCATACTGATTATGCTTACTTTCAGGTTAAATGTGAGTGTGTGTCAATAGCGAGTTGACACTGTAAACATCGCAGGAGAGTTTTTGCGTTTAGTTTTGCCATTACTCTGGGTAGACCTACAATACCTTACGGATGCATAATTTGTCTCCAGTCACAAATTCAGCTACGTTGCAGAACACAAATAAATGCATTCTGCAGTACAGTCTACTAAGGAGGTCTCTCTTTCTCCCTCTCACAAAAATGTGAATCCCTCTCCCCTTCCCTCCCCACTCTCCCTCCCTCTCAGGAGGGGTTGGAGGCAGCAGCCACTTCAGCGGAGGACGGAGTGGTAGGCCAGGCCTGCTGCTGGAGGAAGTGGGTCAGGTTAGCCTGCTCTCCATGCTCCAGAGAAGGGGATATTTCCACTGTGAAATCGGATCCGGGGATGCAGTGGCTTAGTAACAGCTGAGAAACACACAGGCAACAGCAGACATAACAGTCGCCTGCATCTGCCATTTGGAATTAATAGCACCCCTACTGCAGCAAGGAGAGGACGGCCTAGTCCATTGATCTGTGAAGAATGACCTTGACAGTGCATATTCATAAAACCTAATAACCCTTCAAAGTATGCTTTGAAATATGATCAATACTCTTTGCGCAGAGCTATTGAATGAAAAAGAGTGTCAAGCCAATAGCAGGGTGTTCAACTATCTTGATTAGATAATGTAATGGGCTTTTAACATAATCATATTAATAATACCTGGGGAAACTGAAAGAAAGATAGCTATGCCTTAGGTGGAATTGTGGCATATACTGTAAATGCATGGCACTAACGTTACATAGCTCTTAACCCATGACCTTAACCACCAGCTTAAACACAAAGCTACTCAGAAATTCTTAAAACAGAAGATTTTTTATAAAATAAAGAAACTGTTGCTCACTCTTTCTGGATAATTTAATTCAAAAACAACCACTGATAACTGCATGATGATCCATGAAAAGCCTGGTGCTGGTTTGGTATCCATGGAGTTTGTGTGTGTGTGTGTGTGTGTGTGTGTGTGTGTGTGTGTGTGTGTGTGTGTGTGTGTGTGTGTGTGTGTGTGTGTGTGTGTGTGTGTGTGTGTGTGTGTGTGTGTGTGTGTGTGTGTGTGTGTGTGTGTGTGTGTGTGCCAAGTTTATGGTAACACCTAAGTTGTTTACATGCAAAGGAGTTCTCCATGGAACAATGGCAATGCCATGACAACAACAAAAGACTCAAGATATGACTATGTGGGAGGCCTGAACACAATGCCACTCTTGAGAGAGAGTTAATGTACCCTTCATGCATGCACATAGCGAGTGAAAGCTTGTTCTCGAACCTCAATAAAGAAACATATCAGCCAAACAAGAATGACAAGACAGCTAATTAGTGGGGGTTTTCCATTAGTGATACCACCTACATCCTGTCAACCAAGAGGCAGCGTCCTCCACAAGTACAGAAGCACAGCCAAGACTGCAATACATTTATTAAATGTTTGAACAATCAAACATTTGAAACACCTAAAGAAGTGCAGGAATAAGGTTATTGGCATTGGGCAGAGCATTAGGACAGAGAAGAGAGAAATCGTAAATTAGAGAGTGAGTGTGGGAAAGGAGACAGGACAGTCAGACACATTGCAATGAAGTGGGCGGGAGACAGACGGACGCTGTTTTCATGAAAGAATGTTGAGGCTTTCTGACAGCTGGGGATTATATGCTGATACAAAGGCCTGGTTGTAGCGTCGCTAGCTAGCGTTCCGGTTAGCCTGTTACCCACTGGACTGGCTCAACTCCCTGACTTCACATGGAGCCAAGGCTACGCCACCGTGCCGTACTGGGGCCTCACTGAGGGACTGACCACAACGCACAGAGCCACATTACCCAGGGGGCTCCCTCTGCACGCCAACCCTAGCTCAGACACACAAAGCCTGGGGCAGCAGAGTACAGCACAGCTGGGGATGGGTTATGCCCCACTGTGGGGGGAGGTCACCTCCTGGGGCTGGGGCACTCTCCCACTGACACAAACATGTTCTCATTTATGTCACGCCTACTCCCCTTCCCTTTCTCCGGCGCTCGACGTCACCGTTCTACTAACCACTGGTACTGGCAAACCGCATTACACACTCCTGGCAAACCAAATCAAATCAAACTTTATTGGTCACATCATACCTGGGGGCGGCCCGTCAGAAAGTCTAAGACCCAATTGCACAGGACGGGGTTGAGACCTAGGGCTTCCAGCTTGATGAGCTTGGAGGGTACTATGGTGTTGAATGCTGAGCTGTAGTCAATGAACAGCATTCTTACATAGGTATTCATCTTGTCCAGATGGGATAGGGCAGTGTGCAGTGTGATGGCGATTGCATCGTCTGTGGACCTGTTGGGGCGGTATGCAAACTGAAGTGGGTCTAGGGTGGCCGGTAAGGTGGAGGTGATAAGATCCTTGACTAGTCTTTCAAAGTACTTCATGATGATAGAAGTGAGTGCTACGGGGCGGTAGTCATTTAGTTCAGTTATCTTTGCCTTCTTGGGTACAGGAACAATGGTGTCCATCTTGAAGCATGTGGGGACAGCAGACTGGCATAGGGAGTGATTGAATATGTCCGTAAACACACCAGCCAGCTGGTCTGCGCATGCACTGAGGACGCGGCTAGGGATGCCGTCTGGGCCAGCAGCCTTGTGAGGGTTAACACGTTTAAATGTTTTACTCACGTCGGCCATGGAGAAGGAGAGGGGGGGGGGGGGGGGGGGGGCACAGTCCTTGTTAGTGGGCCGCGATGGTGGCACTGTATTATTCTCAAAGCGAGCAAAGAAGGTGTTTAGTTTGTCTGGAAGACATAGGTGTCCGTGACGTGGCTGGTTTTCTTTTTATAGTCCGTGATTTCCTGTAGACCCTGCCATATACGTCTCGTGTCTGAGCCGTTGAATTGAGACTCCACTTTGTCCCTGTACCGGCATTTTGCTTGTTTGATTGCCTTGCGGGGGGAATAACTACACTGTTTATATTCAGCCATATTCCCACGAATAAATGCGGTGGTTCGCACTTTCAGTTTTGCACGAATGCCGCCATCCATCCACGGTTTCTGGTTAGGGTAGGTTTTAATAGTCACAGTGGGTACAACATCTCCAATGCACTTCCTTATAAACTCACTCACCGAGTCAGCGTATAGATCGATGTTGTTCTTTGAGGCTGACCGGAACATATCCCAGGCTGCGTGATCAAAACAATCTTGAAGCGTGGATTCCAATTGGTATGACCAGCGTTGAATGGTTATAGTAACTGGTACATCCTGTTTTAGTTTCTGTCTATAAGACGGTAGGAGCAAGATGGCGTCGTGGTCGGATTTTCCGAAGGGGAATGGCTATGTATGCATCGCGGAAGTTAGAGTAGCAGGGGGGAAAGTTCATCCAACTGGCCTCACAACCGCAGAACACGTGTAACTACGCCACCCCAAGACCTCCACATCCGGCTTCTTCACCTGCGGCATCGGCTGACACCAGCCACCCGGACAGCTGATGAAACTGTGGGTTTGCACAACCCCAGAATTTCTACGCAAACTGTCAAAAACTGTCTCAGGGAAGCTCATCTGCGTGCTCGTCATCCTCACCAGGGTCTTAACCTGACTGCAGTTCGGCGTCGAAACCGACATCAGTGTGCAAATGCTCACCTTTGATGGCCACTGGCACGCTAGAGAAGTGTGCTTTTCATAGATGAATCCCGATTTCAACTGTACCGAGCATATGACTAGCGGTTTGCTGATGTCAGTGTTGTGAACAGAATGCCCCATGGTGGAGGTGGGGTTATGGTATGGGCAGGCATAAGCTACGGACAACGAACACAATTGGATTTTATCGATGGCAGTTTGAATGCACAGAGATACCATGACGAGATCCTGAGGCCCATTATTGTGCCATTCATCCGCCGCCATCACCTCATGTTTCAGCATGATAATGCACGGACCCATGTCACAAGGATCTGTACACAATTCCAGGAAGCTGAAAATGTCCCAGTTCTTCCATGGCCTGCATACTCACCAGACAGGTCACCCACTGAGCATGTTTGAGATGCTCTGGATCGACGTGTACAAAAGCATGTTTCAGTTCCCGCCAATATCCAGCAACTTTGCACAGGCATTGAAGAGGAGTGGGACAACATTCCACAGGCCACAATCAACAGCCTGAACAAATCTATGCGAAGGAGTTGTGTCGCACCTCATGAGGCAAATGGTGGTAACACCAGATACTGACAGATTTTCTGATCCACGCCCCTATTTATTTTAAAGGTATCTGTGACCAACAGATGCATATCTGTATTCCCAGTCATGTGAAATCCATAGAAACATAAAGCTACCATCTAGTGGAATTCATCATCAAGCCTGGTAAAGAAGATAAATCAAAAAGACTGCAGTTCCTCCAGAATCCACGTCACCATGACTCAGGTGATAACCAATCCACACTCTATTCCTGGAACGCATGTCACTAAATGGGTCAAGATCACGACGATACACTGTATATAGGACATCATTAACTAGACCCATCTGCACTGAATCATAGCTGCAGATAACTCCACACACAGTGAAAGCATCCAATTTAAACCAATGCAAACTCGGACGTTGGATTTTATTGCACGTGTGCTTAGATAAAAAAAAAAAAGACGGACTACAGAATGGAAAACATTGATGGGGTACCAACAGCAAGGGGTAGCTTTAAAATCTCCCTAAATGAGTGACATCATATACATCACTGACACTATCTATCATCTAATAGAATTCTGGGATTGTAGGTGGTCTTTTCTACAGACGGCTTATGTGTGAGAGGACAAAGGCTCCTGACCATAAAGATGAACCAGACCTAATGCAGCCGGTCTGAGCCATAGAGCACAGCAGCAGCAGTGACAGAAGGTGGGCCAGTGCCTCTCCCAGTCTGCCACCCTGCTCTGGGGCTCCACAGTCAACACACAGGGCCAAATGTGTTTGCTTTAATACCCAGGGACCCCATTGAGATGAGAGAGCCCCACAGACAGCTCAGAGATCAAACAGGGAAACCACGAGGAATGAGGTCGTACAAACAAACTGACCCACCAGTGTTTATGGTAGAAATGTCACCTACAAAGGTGAAAGTAAAGAGGATGGGCAGGTAATCTAGATACAGAGAGAGAATTTACCATCGGTCTGAACTATCTGGAAACGGTTACAGAGTATGATCAGTCTTTGTGTGTTTTTTAAACTTCAATCAAGCCACAAGACAGTGGCGTATCCAAATATCCATACTAGCATACTAAATAGTATGCGAAAAAAGAAAGTGTTAAAGTATATGCAATTTCTAAAATAGTACTCTAAATGAGTCATCTAATGCGTGATTGCGTTGACTCCCGCCATTCGCTCATTTTGGTACAGCGAGTCAATTTATCTGATTATCAGCTGTTGTCAGACATGTGAGTCAGAAAAGACAAGTGAATTCTACTAGATCAAACGTCAAAATCAGTATGCAGTTTATATATGTAGTACTTATTCAGACACAGACCCTGTTTCCTCAGAGTTCCCCAGAGGTTAGGTTCTGTAGGTGAGCCAGGTCATGGTATATTTTATACCTGTGGAATTTATGATTTTATGTATGCAGAGCAGACAGACACAGGGAGTTTTAAGGAGTCATTTTTAAAAAAAAATTATTTTCCCCTCTATCAGTGGCTGTGTCAGTGTGTGGGGGGTAGGTGAGGGGGTGTGTTCGGTAAGGAGTGGGTTAGGGACACAGAATTAAAAATCTCAAACAGCCCTGTCTCAACATTATCAAGAGACCAATACATGGGATTCTGTGGTCTGGGTCTCATTTAAGGTATGCGTCGCCAGAGTTGCTGAAAAACAGCTAAAATATTGAACTATTGAGCCATGTCTGTTGTGTGCACTATGTGTGAGTATGGTTGAATCTGCTTTCTAGGTGAATAGATGTATAATAAGAATACACTCTGGAAAAAAGGTGCTATCTAGAACCTAACAGGCTTCTTCGGCTGGCCCCATAGGAGAACCCTTTGCAGAACCTTTTTTAGTTCCAGGTAGAACCCTTTCCACAGAGGGTTCTACATTGAACTCAAAAGGGTTCTACCTGGAACCAAAAAGGGTTATCCTAACCCTTTTGCAACCCTTCTAACTGTGTACAACAACACAACCACTCACGTAGATGAGGCCAGAGTAGTAGCGGTCTTTGAGGTTGTGCAGCACAGAGGCCTCGTTCAGGCAGGTGAGCTCAGCCATGTCTTCCACCTTGCTGAACTTGGGCGGGTTCATCTTCTGGATGTCGTCCTTATTGACAACGGCCTTCTTGCCATTCTCTGACAGTTCCACCACCACCTCCTCTCCCCGCTCCTCCTTGATGCTGGCCGCCTCAAAGCCATGACGCTCTGAAGGGATCCACACCACCTTCTTGGCTGTCCAGTCGGCCTGTGTGGCCGGGTTGTAGACCACAGCGCGATCCACAAACAGGTACCGCTCCGGGTCCTCCTGCCCACTTCGATGAGCCATTTTGGGGGTACCAGAGCAAGAGTGCCACCTGGAAGAGGCAGAAACAGGCAGAAACTCAGTATAGAAACATGTTTGTCATGAAATGTTAAGCACTCTCAGGCATGGCACTTATCAAGGTCGCATTCCTTTGTGACAATAAAGCTACCCCCTTTTCAAGCCTAGGTGTAGCCAGCAGATCCGACCCCACAGCATTCCTGTGTAGATTAAGACAACGTGAAGCCGGCACGAATATGGCTCGGAAAACGCACCTCAATCCAAGGATGGGAAAAGCGTTGCACTCCAAGAATTGTCCCATTATCCCAACTGTTACACCGAGAAGACTGAACTACTGCCAGTTTTTACGGAAAGCTGTCCTTTTCGTCCTAGGTAGAAGAAGCCACATCAGCCATTTTGGAAGGTATGTTTCCCGAGCCATATCGCACACTGGCGAGATATCAAGGGTTTCCCAAACTTGGTCCTGGGCCACCCCCGGGGGCACATTTTTTGCTGTAGCACTCACAGCTGATTCAAATAATCAAAGCTTGATGATGATTTGGATATTTGAATCAGCTGTGAATTTGGGAAAACCTGTCTTAAACTATATAGGAATGCTGTCTGACCCTAGTGCAGCTCTAAGCAAGCTGTCGGATCTGCTGGCTAGCCTAGGTGGGGACATTTTTACTCACCTGTATCTTATTTTCAGGAGGAAAACAGAGAGGTTTTACTATAGGCTATGAAGGGAGGCACAGCGCAAAGCTGCATAATTTTACATGCTTACAAAAATGGATGAGATGAGTATACTCTGCTGCACTGCGCTAGGCCTAGCAATGGATAACGAATGGTAGCTAGGTAGCCTAAGTGCTTTCCAGAGCAGCCCAGAATTCTCGCAACTCTCCGAGGGCTTGACAGAAAGCTGATCAAATCAAATCAAATGTATTTATAAAGCCCTTTTACATCAGCTGATATCTCAAAGTGCTGTACAGAAACCCAGCCTAAAACCCCAAACAGCAAGCAATGCAGGTGTAGAAGCACAGTGGCTAGGAAAAACTCCCTAGAAAGGCCAGAACCTAGGAAGAAACCTAGAGAGGAACCAGGCTATGAGGGGTGGCCAGTCCTCTTCCGGCTGTGCCGGGTGGAGATTATAACAGAACATGGCCAAGATGTTCAAATGTTCATAGATGACCAGCAGGGTCAAATAATAGTAATCACAGTGATGTTTCCAGTTTTCAGGGATACAGTATTCAACATAAATGTAGGGACTCTTTTTACGGCTGCTAAATTAGGGTACAGGTTTCCCAACATCCTCATTGTTTCTTTATTTCTCATAGGTTATAGTTTAAGCGTTTTGAAAGCTAACAGCAGTACGACAAAAGTGTGTTTCTTGTGTATGATATTGGTTTCCGCCACATTGTATCAGATATTGGACAGAGGACACAGATGTTTGTTACATTGTATCTGTACAGCCAAAATAGACCAACAGCATCATTGCTTTTTACAGCAGAATTTATCACAAGTTCCTCATCCAAGTAGACGTTTGCAGCCAAACATGGAAAGCAATTCCTCACCTTCAGGTAGAGTATTCATCGTGTTGAACAAATGTATTCAGAATAAAGTAAGTGCCAAACAGAACCCCATTTTTAAAAACTTTTTTGTTGTTGATTTGCTACATTGTTGACTCGTTTAATAACGCGCGTCTTACGCTGACTTGACTAGAGCCATCTCGCGCGCTGGTGTAACGGTGTTGTGAATGGTACGCAATCTTGCCACACATGACAATCAACATAGACAATAAGCATGTATTTATTAGATCAGCAGGTCCCCGAACAACCTATATCGCTATTATAGATCACATAGATTCAGATAGCTGCACGTTATCTGACATTTACGATCACTTTAATAACAGAAACCATCTGAAATCATGTTGAGAGCTCTACTGGTCAAGGGAGTCAATTTTGGTGTAGCAACATCTCCAAAGTCATAATTTCAATTTCATTCAATTAAAATCTTCAATAAATATAACGCAATATATGCCTTTAACATATTTTAATTCAACGTGTCTGGGTAATCAATAGTCCTGAACATAATATAACGACATCATTGCAAGTACCTCCACAGTTGCGCTATGTAGCCTAAATCCATCCAGCCGGACAGTCTTCAAGCTGCTAATGTAACCATGCAGAATACAATTATTCCTAAAAGAACTGGTAATTTACCTGGTGGTGTGAGAGAAGAAACGAGGACAACTGTTCACACGAATAGACCGATCTCCCTCTTTAATAACACTTTATGCAACAACACAACTGATATGCAGGCATCTATATCTAGGCTTTGGTTTGCACCAAAGATACTGCCCCTCTGGTGGGGCCCCTCAACCGAACAGATCTGACCGCTGTTACTCCGCCTACGATGGGTTGTGCAGACATAGATATTGACCAATAGATCAGCTCGTTCGAATTCAACAGCTCATTGTGATGCTTTACGGTCTATATTTTCTAAAGTGTTGATATCCTCTGAAAAACAGACGTCTAATGATAAACAAATACAAATCATGTTTAATTCTGAAGTCACATGAGGTGAATATAATATCTAGTTGTGAAAGTCTATACACTGCACACACCTACTAGATGCGGGTAAAACACAATTGGATTCGCACGCTGCAGTCTCTAGTACCCGCCTCCTATTGGCTAAAAACCCAACTATTTTTAGAGGAATTATTTCTGGTTCACCGTTCCACCTGTTCCTGACACCATTTTCAACCTGACCCTCGACATGTATTTTTTTTCTAATTAATTTCCTTTCAATTAAATCATTATGCTCAGTGCACGAAATAATAATGCACGTATTTGTTCCTTCAGTCATTAACACGCTGTTGATGCAATGTTAATTTTGTATGTTCGTTAGGTATTGCATGGTGTGATATTTGACATGGTACAAATGTTACAATAAGCTACCACAGAGTAACTGGTTAGATATCATGATTTGCAACACCCCCGCATCTTGTGTCCAAAGTGGTGGGGCTTATTTGTACCATTATCTTCCTGGAAATATAGGTCATTGTTGGTTTAAAGTCTATTTTTGCCCTGTTCATGTCACCTGCATTGCTAATCTACATTCAAAAGATTTAATGAAATATTTAATAAAAATTCATGAAGATGTTATATTATCATATCAGGATTCCCTTCATGTTGACCAAGCTTTATTATCAAATTGTGAATGTGAACACAACTCACTGAAAATGGTCTTGATTTTACATAAACATTTTTATTACAAATGAAAATATTGATTCGTAAATTGAACAAGTCATTGGTAATTAAATAGCCTGTCACTGTGATGTGGTGGTTGTAAAGAAAGCGGCATCCGTTAATAATCATAGATGTTTTATATCAAGCAGAAAATGACATACTATCTGACAATATGTACAGTATTGTGTTATTCTACTGGCACCTTCAACGTCCTCCTCTCCATGCTGCTCCGCCACGGTTTTTTCCTCCTCCTCCACCTCTTCCCCCCCCTCCACTACCAGCGCCACCTCTTACTTTCTTCCTCACACCGCTGGACTGCTCTGTGTCATCCCCCTCTTCTCCTCTGGGCCTCTTCCTCTTTTCTCCTTGTTCCTTCATTTCCTGAGAGGGAAAGAGGTTATCGTGACTGACTTCAGAGCTATTACAATGGATGACGACACTGCTGAAAAGACACTGATTGAGACTCACAATTCTGGCGAATCGCTGTGCCTCGCTCACTCTCTCCACCAGCATCATCACTTCCTCCTCCTGCGTGGGGAAGGCAGGCAGCTTCTTGCCAATCAGAGTTTCGATTCGCTGGAACAGCTCCACATCATACCTGAGAGGTTAATATGTCAATCAGAAGAAAATATTTGGACGAAGTAACCAATTTCAATAGGATTGGTTGAGATTGAGCATAAAGGTGGCCCTTACTGTGTGACAAATGTGATGGATTTTCCAGACCGTCCTGCTCTGGCGGTTCGCCCCACTCTGTGGATGTAGTCCTGAGAGCACACACACAATAAAACTTGCTCAGTTGGATCCATCATTTGTGATAACATTGAAAAGACTGCAGACCAGGGAGAAACATCCACACAAGCAAGATTGTTACCTTTGAGTGGGTTGGGATGTCGTAGTTAATAACACAGTCTACATGTGGAATGTCCAGTCCTCTTGATGCCACGTCCGTCGCCAGCAACACAGAGCGAGACTTAGACTTGAACTTGTTCAGCGACCCCAGACGTTTGTTCTGACCAACAGAGAAAGACATTATTTATACTTTCTTACATGCAGATTTCACTGATGTGTAAAACATTTGGAAGTGTTAGAGTATGATATTTGGAGTGAGTATGTTGGTAGACAGTAGTGTGTTTGGATAAGGGGGGTACCTGACTCATCTGCCCATGCAGGGGGATGGCAGTGATGCCCAAGTTCCTGAGCAGCAGCGCCACCCGCTGGGCATTGTTACACGTACTGCAGAAGATCATGAAGGAGTTCCCAGCCAGCTCGTTGATGATGGACACCAGGTAACAATCCTGGAGACACAGGCAGTTAACTTACAATCCAACACTAGCCATACACAGCCTCTGACTTCTCAGAGAAAAATTACCTTGATACCATTAGAACATCAAACTTCAAGTACCTTGTATTTGGAGGGTATGAAGACATAGTACTGTTGAAGTTTTTCTACTGTTGAGTATTTGGTGTTAACGGCACATTTAACTGGATCCTTCAAAGCTGCTCTCTGCAGCTTTGCGACCTTGGTAAATATAGAGACATAGAAGGGTTAGTGTGACAGGCCAGGTGTTTGGGATACTCTGACAAGTCTCAAATGAAGAGCTAAAAGGAATAGATAATAGGGGCTATTATGTGGGTACCTTTTTGGTCATGGTGGCAGAGAAGAGAAACGTGCGTCTGTCTCTGGGAATAACCTTTAGGATCTTGTCCACCTCAGTCTCAAAGTCCATGTTGAGGATCCGGTCTGCCTCATCCATCACCAGGAACTTCAGTGCTCGCAGTGAGAAGCCTTTGGTGTTCTCTAAGTGGTCTATCAACCGCCCAGGGGTGGCTGTTATGACATGCACGGTGAATACACAGTTAGTATCAACCAGGAATGCACTTAAAAGATGGTACCATATTATGCAACTGAAAGGGGTAGGTTGGATTAAGTTATTTTCTCACCAATGACAATGTGAGGTTTCTTGGCCAGGACCAGGGATTGGGACATCATGTCAATTCCTCCAACTATAACAGCTGAAACAGAAAAAAAGACGAGTTAAAACAACAGTCACATGACACTTGAGTTCCCTTAAATATGTTTCTACTCCTTCCAATGCCCACGTACCGGTCTTGACTCCGATGCTGGAGCCCAGGGCCTCAAACTGCTCTGCTATCTGGAAAGCCAGCTCTCTGGTGGGGGTGAGTATGAGTGTATGCAGCCTCTGAGCAGAAGCGAGGAGTGACTGCAGGATGGGCAGAGCAAACGCACCGGTCTTCCCTGAGCCAGTCTCTGCTAAGCCAATTACATCCTTTCCTGAGATAGGAGAGAAGTGCGTCGTGAGTGTACAAACAGACATGAGACCTTCCACCGAGAGGACAGGTCTTTACAAACCGTTTTATACATGGCACAAACAAGAACATTCACCCCCCTCCATCCAACTGAACTCACCTTGTAAGGCTACAGGTATTGCCTCTACCTGGATCTTTGTAGGAGTCTTCCATCCCAACTGTTCACAAGCTTCACACAGCACTTCAGTTACACCCTATATTAACAGATGCATGCCATAGCAGAAATATGTAAACACGTTAGAATATGGAGTGCATGTTACACATCTACACAAATAGCATGGCTGAATGCGCGCCCCATTTTTAAATGTCTGTCAATGACATCACATCATCTCACAGCTGTACACAGCTCTCTACCTGGTGAACAGTAGGATGCTGAACTGTATGTTGGTGGTTGAAAGACAGTTAACTTGCTAACTTATCAGCGGTAGGTTGGTGGTTGAAAGACAGTTAACTTGCTAACTTATCAGCGGTAGGTTGGTTTGTTGGTGTGCTGTTAACTAACGTTAGCTCGCTTCCAAGCCGGCAAGCTTATCCACCATTTCCATTTAGCTAGCTAACGTTACTCACCAGATCCTTGAAGGTCTTCACTGGCTCATTCTTTTCAGTGATATTAACGTTACTGTTATCATCATCACTACTCGAATCTTCATCCTTTGCGTCATCTGTTTTTATCTCAACACTTTTCTCCGAGTCGTCCGCCATGCTTGTTTGCCAACGTGCCGTCTACGCCAAAGTGCGCATGTACGGTAATGGATAAGATTTCATGCTATGATTTCTGGGACTTGATGTTCCCCGCTGAATTTATAAATCATTCAAATTAATTGCAATGTTTAGACCACATTCAGTTGTCAAACGTTGTCGAACGTTGCAGATAGAAATGCCACGAATAGAGCTGATGTGATTCCTTATCCTACATAGCCTAGTTCTTCCATCTGAATGTTCCCAAAATGTTGCGTCCTGCTGAACGAGCCTGTTCATCATGGTGGTTTATTAATTTGTAGTCTGACTTATGAAAAGATACTTAAAAAAAAGATTGGACTGAAACTAGTTAATTGAGTTTAAGTATTTATTTAGTTGCAGGTCTAACCATTTCAGACAAGCATATGCACACATTTGGATTTTCCTACAAACACCTGACAAAACACCCCCTTCTTTCTTTGAAATCCATCACCTTTCTCAGTTCAAAAATAAAATAAACATTTGACAGTCATAAAAAAACACTAACTTTTTCACAAAGATTGAGCCAAATTATCATAGCCATGTACAGTAAGTTGGTAGGGAGGAGATTCTAGTCTCATTGTGAAAAACAAAGCCTTTCCGCTTCATTTAAAGGAACCAATGTGTTTCTGAACAGCATCTGCTTGATGGTATCACTAACACTTTCTTCATGACCCCTACTGTTCATTCCTTCTCAACACACCCACCCTTTTCACCCCGCAGCCCTTGTCAGTCTCAGAGGAGTCCCTCCATCTCCCTCATGAATGCCTCATACATCTGGTCCTTGGTCTTCATGTTGGGCTGAGAGACTGGGCCCATCTGAGTAGGGTTGGCCGACCCCATGGGGGCAGCCATCGACTGCTGCTTCTGGCCTCCCACCCTTTCCTCTCTTCTTCCTCTCTTTTCCATAGGCCCTCCTCCGCTCCCGGCCCCTTTATCCCTGCGCACCCTCAGCGCCGTGGGCACGAAGCGGGTGACCTCTGTCTTGGGGTTGATGATCTGGGGTTTGGCTGAGATGGTGGCTCCGCCACTCCCCTGGCCTGTTGCCAGATTGCTGCCTCCAGCTGAGACAGAGGTGATGTTGGCTCGCTTCTCGATGGTTGGTGCATGGTGGTGGCTGGTGGGGTTTGCGCCCGACGGCAGGGCACTTGTCCCCGGGGGAGGGGGCATCTGCATCCCTGGGCGCATGGACATAGGCATGGAGGGAGGGGGCAGCATGGAGGCATTGGGGTTGCTCTGGGAGCCATCTGGGTTGGAGCCGGGTTTCTGGCGGTGGACGATGCTGGGGGGAGCGCTGAGGACGTTGGAGTTAAGCGGCGGGGGGAAAAGTGAGAGGGGAGGGGCGAGTTGGCGTGGGGGGCCAGATCGTGGTGGAGGGGGGATGCCTACAGAAAGGGAGAAGAGAGGAGATTAGAGTGGGGGAAAATCCTGCTTTATTCTCATGCTTTGCGGCCCAAAATACATTTTACATTTATTTTAGCAGAGGTATGTGCCATGTTGACATATATTTTTATTACTGTTAACTTTGGGTACTGCTGAACTGTAGTTATGTTTAAAACATATGTATGTTTTGACAATGTTCCGTGTTTAAGGAGAAGGGATAAAGTCATATGAAATTCCAATAAAAGGCACAAAAATACATCCACATATACCTGGGGGAGCTGGGGGAGGCAGTCTGGGTGGAGGTCCCCGGGGTGGAGGACCAGGAGGGAGACCTGGAGGGGGGCCTGGGGGAGGGCCAGGGGGACGACCTGGTGGGGGTCCAGGGGGCAGTAGCCGGGGCATCGGCCCCCTTGGACCACCTAGCATACCAGGCGGCCTCAAAAATGGGGGAGCACCTTAGGATGACAAACAAGACATATCATATGACATATCACACCATGGTGCCTTGTTTTAGTAATTTAATAGTAATGAAGCAACGTCACACAAGATGACACTGTACTCCAATCATTACTACACATAAAACCAACTAACCGGGTGGAGGGCCGGGAGGCAGGCCAGAGGGCGGACCAGGAGGCCTCATTGGAGGAGCTGGTGGTGGTCCCAACGGTGGAGGCCCTGTTCCTGGTGGACCCTGCATGTGTAGAGGTGGTTGCTGTCCTCCCATTGGTCCAGAGGGTGGAGGCATGCGCTGATTGGGTATAAGATGAGATTGGTTGTCGCCTGGTGGTCCCCTATCCTCGATGTCTGAGTCGTCAGAGTCAGTATACTCCTCCTCAACTTCCTCTTCCTCCTCTTCGTCTTCAGGGATGGACTGCCCTGTAGACAAATAATAAAGGGGGATGAGTGAGAAAGGCATGAAGGAAGAAAGTATAACCTAGTTCCCAAAGAGAAATCATCCTCCAGCGAATACAAACCTCTTTAAAGGTCATTCTCCAAAATAGAGGCAACAATCCAATCATTCATCTGCATCATCAAGTCCTGCTGAAGTGTGGTAGTGGTGTTGTGTGCAGACTGAAGGACATACAGTACCTGCCATCCTAAGCATCATAGCCTGCAGAGGAGTGATGGCCTTTTTCTTCTTCACAATCCTCTTCTTCTTGCTCTTCTCCCTGGGTGCTGAGGGGGGCATGTCTGCAAACCGCACACTGCGTCCTGCAAAACATATCACACAACCAACCTCGTGTAAAACGCCATATCTGTGTTATCATTCTTCTTTTTTTTTTTCAATTTAAAGTTTTATTAAGTTTTCAAACAACCAACCAAACACATTCCACATTCACAGATGTGACAGACTTAAAAAAAATAAAAATAATAATAATAATAATAAAAAATAAAAAAATGTTATATATATATATATATACATACCTACATATACATACATACACACAAATAATAATTATAACAAAATTTAAAATGTAGAACTTGCAGCAGCACTATCAAGGTTCTTATTTGCTATTTCCAGCCTTAGCTGAGATGACGAGCCAATGATTAGTTTTTAGATTTTACAGCACCTTACACAACACGCATCTGCTCACCTCCCCGATCCCCCCATTCACTCTGTCCAATTTGAGATATAGTGGAGTAGTGGAGACCAGAGTCTATCAAACTTGGGCTGTCTCCTGTGGAGGTCATAAGTGAGCTTTTCAAGAGGGAGAAAGTCAACAATCTGGTCAATCCACATTTTAAATGTAGGAGAGGTACTAGAGGCCCACAATAGAAGGATACATTTCTTAGCAAAGTATGTAATGGTCATGAGCAAATTTTCTCTGTCAGGATCAAGAACAAAGTCCTGCTGGGCATTAAGAAGATAGAGACACGGGGTCATATCAAACTGTACATCTAGTATTTTCTGTGCAGCAGTATGTATAGATTGCCAAAATCTGGCAATCTCTCTACAGCTCCAAAATACATGCATATAGGTTCCACTTTCAGAGGTACATCTTTTACAGTTAGGAGAAATGTCTGTTTTCATTTTATGGAGTCTCAAGGGAGTGTAATAAAATTTGTACAAAAATTTGTAATTCGATTCTTTCATTTTTACATTAGTAGAGGAGCAGTATACCCTGTCGCAAACCTCCGCCCATAACTCATCACTGATAGTCAGACCAAGGTCCTTTTCCCAGATTATTTTCAAAGGAGTAAAGGAGGAGCCTCCTTTCTCAGAAAGGAGTCTATAGATATAGGATATTTTGCCTTTAATGGATTGTGCTGTGACAAGAAGGGTTTCAACTTCGTTCAACTGAGTTCTAAACCTCCTCTTGGAAGTAAATGAGGAGATGACATGTCTAATTTGAAGATATTTTAAAAAATGGGATCTTGGCACATTGAATTCACTGCAGAGCTCTTGAAAGGATTTCAGTGTAGTGGTCTTCTGATGAAATAGGTCTGAAAAGGTCCTGATTCCTAGAGTATGCCAAAGATTAAAGTTGGCATCCCTCAGGGCTTTTGGCAAGTCTGGGTTGCCTACTACAGGCGAGTGAGAGCATATTTGGGAGGAGATGCCCAGGTATTTCTTACAGTCCCTCCACGCTAGTAGGGTGCTGTAAATCACAAATGTTTTGGCTATGTTGCCCACTTCACTAAAGTTATTAATGAATATAGTTGAGCTTAGTGGCAATGAACCACAGGATTGGGCTTCTATCTGGATCCACGTTGACTCGTCTGTTTGTGATCCATGTTAGCATGTTGCGGATTTGGGCAGACCAGTAGTACAATTGAAGGGAGGGAAGGGCAAGACCGCCCTTAGATTCAGGTTTCGATAGAGTGGAGAGCTTGATCCTAGGTTTTTTATTGCCCCATATAAATTTGGTGATGCTTTGGTTAATTGTTTTGAAAAAGGAAGCTGGGAGATAGCATGGGAGCATCTGAAATAAATAGTTCAGTCTAGGGAGGATGTTCATACGGATTACATTAATTCTTCCTACTAAGCTAATTGGGAGGGAGATCCAGGTTTGGAGGTTGTTTTTGATTCGATCCAGGAGTGGAAGATAATTCTCCTTGAAAAGCATATTCAGATCTGGTGTTATGAATATCCCAAGGTATTGAAACCCCTGTGTCTTCCATTGGAATGGGCATAGTGTCTTCATAGAACTGGTGAGTGTAATATTGAGAGGGCAGACAGTGGATTTGTTAAAATTTATCTTATAATCTGAAAACGTGCCATACTGAGCAATTGTGTCTAAAATGGGAGGAAGGGATTTCTCAGGGTTGGATATGTAGAGCAAGACATCATCCGCGTAAAGCGAAATCTTGTGCTGCAGGCCGCCTGCAGGAACACCTGTAATACTTGAATTGCTCCTTATCAACTCTGCCAGAGGCTCCGCCCCCAACAAGTAGAGCAGGGGGGATAGCGAGCACCCTTGTCTTGTGCCCCGTCCCAAAGGGAATCTGTCAGAGTTCAGTCCGTTAGTAGTCACCATGGCATTTGGATGAGAGTATAGTGATTTGATCCATTTAATAAAGTTTGGGCCCATATTGAACTTTTCTAAGACTGAGAACAAAAAGCTCCACTCCATCCTGTCGAACGCCTTCTCAGCATCCAGTGAAGCCAGCAGGACAGGGGTCTTCTGTGCGTTTACTTGATCAATAATATCAAAAAGACGGCGAATGTTATCAGAAGAGTATCTGTCTCTAATAAATCCAGTTTGGTCCGCTTTTATTATTTTGGGAAGAAGAGTGTTTAGTCTTTTGGCCAGCAATTTGGTAATTATTTTGTAGTCGAAATCCAACAAGCTTATGGGCCGGAAGGAGGAGCAGGATAGGGGGTCCTTGTCTTTTTTGAGCAACACTGTAATGCGAGCTGTGCGCATTGAGTCTGGGAGAACTCCGTTTTTGCAAAAATCCTCCAGCATTGGCATGAAAATAGGGCTAAGCTGGGGCCAAAAAGCTTTGTAGAACTCTCTGGGGAATCCATCTGGGCCTGGGGACTTGTTAGGTGGCATGGAGGTAATTGCCTCCAGGATCTCCTCAGGAGTGAAGGGGGAGTTGAGATCTTCTTGGTCAGTCTCTGATAGTTTAGGTAGCGAGATTCCCTCTAGGAAGGAGTGGAGTTCTGCTTCCGTGTGTTTTCTCTCAGAGGTATATAGTTTGCAGTAAAAATCATGAAAAGTTAAATTGATATTTTTTGGGTCATATGTGACCTCGTCCTCTGCTGTTCAGATAGCCATAATTGTACGCTCTGACTGCTCTTTTTTTAATTGATAAGCAAGCAATCTACTAGGCCTATTGCTATACTCATGGTATTTCTGTTTAGTAAAGAAAACTTTTTTTTTTATCTCCCGAGTATAGTCCAAATTCAGTTTGGCTTTGGCTGCTTTAAGTTGACTCCAGGAGGTGCTGTCTGTGGATTGTTTATGTACTTTTTCACAGCGTTCCAGCTCCCTCTCCAGATCTAGCCTGTGTGCTTCCATTGCTTTTTTCTTAGAGGAAGCATATGCAATTAGATGACCTCTTAGTGTGGCTTTAGCAGCGTCCCACATTGTGGCCGGAGAAACAGGAGAATCTTTGTTGTCTTGTGTGTAGTTGTCTATCCATGTAGTTACCAATGTATGGAATGCTTCGTTTGATAGCATGGAGGTGTTGAATTTCCAGCTCTTTGACCTCGGGATGTTTTTGCAGAGGTCAAAGCGGAGGTGGACAAAGGCGTGACCCGAAAGCGCTATGGGTCCGATTCTACACGTGGCTGAATTTATGAAACTCTTTGGGATAAAAATGTAATCTATACGGGAGTAGGTGTTATGGACATTAGAGTAGTATGTATAGTCCATAGATGAGCTATTAGTCTCTCTCCAGATATCTATCAGTCCCATCTCTTTAGTAAGAGAGTTCAACATCTTTGCAGATCTAGGATTTGTGGTGGGGACTTGAGATGATTTGTCTAGGGTTGGGTTCAGGGTACAATTAAAATCTCCGGCCAACACTCCAAAGGAAACACAATGCTCATTGAACAGGGTTATCATTTTCGACATAAAAGCAGGAGTATCTGTGTTAGGGGCGTATATGTTTAAGAGAGTAATTGGTTGCCCATACAGTGACCCAGTTATCAAAATAAATCTCCCCTCCGGATCAGATATGTTTTTGTCAATTATGAATGGAACATTCTTATGGATAAGTATGGCTGTGCCTCTACTGTTGGATTTGAAAGATGAGAAATACACCTGTCCCACCCAAGCTCTGCGGAGTTTGGCATGTTCAGCATCACAGAGGTGTGTCTCTTGCAATAGCGCGATGTCTGCTTTTTCCGTTTTATTGCATGACCTAGACCATGGCAGTTCCATGTCAATAGATTTAAGGTACTAGTCATCGTCATCGAACAGTAATCGAACTTTAGTGCAAGTCATCTCTGGGTAAAGGTGGATAGTAGTTACAGCTGCGTTCACATAAAAGGAAAATAAATGGTTTACATAAAATAACAGTCTCTGAACACCCCAGCCGAGTTCCCAAACAACTCGACATATCCCGTTGGATCTATTACCTCCCCGCTCAGTCACAATTCTGTGTTCCAACAACAACAACAAAAAAAACGGGAACAGTTAGCAACGCACAACGTCTCCCCCTCCCCACCAAAGAAATGCCTCATCCTCTCCGCCCCGCATTGGGTAAATGACAACGTAGCCCCCGTCCAGACCACATTAAAAATGGGAGAAAATAAAATCAATAGCCCAGCCTACATATAGTAGGCCTAGGTTATAATATGGAGCCTATCCCTCTCAGCTAAAGGAACATAAATATAGATTAGACGGCTATAATGACATTTAGCAGGGCGGGTGGGTCTTTGGATATCGGCTATATGTTGTCTTACCTCCTTTAGTAATAATAGTAATCGCATTTAGTCATTGGTCCATTTCTCATTGACCGGGGTTGTCTTTCAAAAAACGTTTTGCCTCTTCGGGAGTTTTGAAGTGTCGCAGGGCTCCTTGGTAAAGAATCCTGAGCTCGTTTGGGTATTTGAATCCCCTAAAGATGCCTCGGTCAATGGAGCATTTCTTCACCTCGTCAAACTCTCGGCGCTTTCGGCGTATTCCAGCTGACAGGTCCTGGAGTAAGATGAGTTTGGCGTTTCCCACTGTAATGGTGTTGGTTTTCGCCGCCTGTAGGACTCGTTCCTTGTCGGTGAATCTCAAGAAACGTATGGTGATTGGGCGCGGTGGTTGTCTGGCTGCTGGTTGGGGCCTCAGTGCTCGGTGAGCTCTCTCGAGTTCTATGGGTCTGTCGGTGGACAGGTGGAGCCACTCGGGAAGTTTGTCTTGCAGGTAGCGGATCAGTGGCATGTTTCCCTCTTCTTTTTCGCCCAGATTTAATAGAACACAATTATTCCTTCGCCCCCTGTTTTCCAGGTCCTCTGTTTTCTCTTCCAGCTGCTCTATTTTTTTTTTAGCATATGCTATTGTTTCCATGGCGTCTGTCAATAAGTTTTCCGTGGATAGGATTCGCCCCTCTGCCTCGTCCAGGCGCCCCGCGTTTATGGTTATCTTGTTGTTTATGTCAGGCAAAGCATTTTCCAGGATTGTCACCTTGCCCCCTATCGCACTGAGCTGAGCGTTAATGGCATCTAGTTTAGTGTTGAGTTCTGTACGTTGGGATCTCAGCTCAGAAAAGATGTCTTCGACAGAGTGCGAGGTTGGCCTTCGTTGGGCCTCGGGGGGGAACGGGTCCTCTTGCTCCTGGCTAATGGCGCTAGCTTTTTCTGAAGCTAGCTGCTTCTTGGAGGCTTTTTCCGTCGCTAGTGCTCGAGTCCGGGTAAAAATGTCACCTGTAGTGTCGCCTTTTGTAGCCGCCATGACTTTTTGACTAAAGCTAAATGAGTTTAAACTTGAAGTGGAGGTAAGATTAGGAATTGGAAACTACTTGTGCGGAGCTCCTAGTTCATGCGGCCATCTCGTTCAGGGGTCACGTGATCCCTCGTGTTATCATTCTTTAAACTACAACACCAAGCAGTGCACAGACTTGAAGACAGAACCCAACACACTTGGGGTGATCAAGAAAGCACATATGCGGACAAGGCTCCGCCTCTCACCTGCATGTCTGTCCCCTCTGTCCTCCTCTCTGCCCTTCTCTCTATCGTCCTCCATCATCCTCTTGTCAACCTCGCCTCCGTCATCCCTCTCTCCTTCACTGTCCTCTTCAGAGTCGCTGTCGTCTTCCTCCCCATCGTCTCCATCGCTCTCGCTCCCACTGTCCCTCTCTCCTCCCATCAGCATAGTGTCCATGGCTTTCTCCATGTCAGAGGCCTGGTTGGACATATCTGGTTGTAGGCAGAGAAAGGTGGATTTGGATGAGAAAGTAGAATGAAGCATATTTACTCCTCCTGATCCCATGTGCAAACTAGCAGTAGTGAGGTGTGTGTGCAGTACCTGCATCTGCTGCGAACTGGGCCCTGCGTGAGGCGTACAGCGCCAGGACCTGAGACGGTGGGGGGCCAGGTGGGGGACCTGGGGGTTTCCTACCAGGGGGTAACCGAGGGACGCCTGCCACCGCTGCAGACATGGAGGCACTGATCCCCTTACTGAGAGAGAAAGTGAGAGAGTGTTTACAGAGCAGCTGGTAGGGTTGTGGTATGTTCCATAGGAATGATACTGAGACAGCACTGTAAATTCAGGGGAGTGCCCACCTAAACGAGGAGCCCTTCTTCAGGATGGAGGGAGGCTGGGTCCCAGGCAGGGGGATGTCCTGGATCAGGATGCTGGAGGGGGCGTGGGGCATCTCTGGGAGTGGGATGCTATCTACCTCCACTAGTTCAGCATTCTAGTTGACAGAGCGAGGAAGAGAAAGAGTGAGTAGTGAACAACAGCAACAATTATGACATGATCTCAGCACTGCTCGGTTTATCTGTGCAATTCATACATGTTCATCAGCATAGCATACACACCTTGACTGAGTCGAAGTAGAGTGACAGCTTGCCGCGATTGCTCTCATAGTCCAGCTCCAGTTTGCGTAGCTCCTTGTAAGTGTCTGGGTTCTCTCTTTCGTACAAACGTACGATGCGCTCAAACGTCTCCCGTAGCTTCTTCCTCTTGTCCCTCAGCACCTTCTCATTCAGCAGCGGCTGCTGCACAGGGTTGAACTCTGGCACAGGAAAAAACAGATAGAGAATGGATGTGAACAGGAGAAAAGAAAATGATTAGCAAGATCTTTTTGGAAGACAAATAACAAACGCACAACCTTGTTTAAAACCCGTTTGCAATGGCTCACCCATTTCATCCAGCTTCTCCATGTCTTTGATAATTTGTCTGGGGTCCTTCATCTTCAGTACAGCTGTTCTCACCATCATCCTCTGCTTCTTGTTCTGTGGCGAAGCAAAGAAGAGCGCAGTGAGATTTATAGACAGATTACAAAGTCAACCTGTCATTGACATTCAACTTGTCAGCCAAGGTCTTACCTTTTTCAGCTCCCGTTTCCTGGCCTCCTTCCCTGAAGAGGAAAAGGCACCGCAGTAAAAAATTGGTGTAGAACCTGTTACCTGACAGCTCTTCTACATTGATGCCTTTACTATTGTTCATAGTGCTGCTGAGCTCAATAACAGACACTGAAATGATTTTCCTTTCACAGACATGGGATCCCCTGAAGCTTAAGTAACAATGGGTGTCCACTGATGTGTTCATGCTCAAGTTGAGGTGAACGTATGATGTGAGCGGTCACATGATGACGGAAAGGGTATGACGTTACTTACTGGCCTGGTCGGTGGGGTTCATGAACTTCCCACTCTTAGTGGAGGAGGTCGAACGTCGCCCCATGGTGATGGCGAGTCTCCTTCACCCTGCCAGGGAAGATACAGTATCAACTTATTGGAATCAGGAGAAAATCTATAAGTTATACTTCTAAGATAGCTGCTGGGATGGTGTAAATAAAACTAGGCTGCATTACACACTGCAATGTATATTCCAACCATGAGCCCCAGCCTGCTCTGCTCTCGCTGAACAAAACCTTTTTTGTGTGATTCCTAACCAATGGCTGTGCTGTGTAGACCTACGGTGGCAGTTCAGAGGGAGAGTCAGAGGCTTCTTCCAAAAAATGCACTCTTGCGCATGAACAGTGTTTCCCAACCCTGGTCCTTGAGTACCTCCAATAGTAGTCATTTATATTGTAACTCTGGACAAGCACACCTGATTCAACTTGTCAACTAATCATCAAGCACTCAATGAGGTGTGTTTGTCAAGGGCCACAATGAAACGGTGTACAGTTGGGAGTATTAGAGGACCAGGGTTGGGAAACACTGCTATAGCCTATGTTCAGTTAAGTTTGAGAAGGAGAGCGCAAAGATGAAAAGGAGGACTGGAGGTCAACTTTTATAGCTTGCTACTACTATAATTGATTTGATTAAAAACAAAATGTTTCTTCCCCATGATGTAGGCCTATTTATCAGAGTTATTGACGTCACAATAAGCCAGATTCGAGTAACTTACATTGTGGTGCTGAAACGAAGCAGCGGTACAATCAATCGGAAATGGACAGCTCATGGTGCTGAATGCAGGCAAATTCAAATAGGCATAATTCATTTCAACAGTCTTATTAGTTTACTAACAACAAGAGGGCTTTGTGTTGGAGCCTATTTAAAAAAATAAGAGGTAAGCCCACCTGGTTGGCAGACTAACTTAGGCTATAGGCTGCTATGTCAATAGATTTGTTGGTCAATTCCACCATCCACTCTTTAAATAACAGCACTTCACTGACACGGAGGTAGGCTAAGTTAAAACCAAGACTCGAATTGATGGGGTATGAGATGGTATGCCATAGGCCTGCTTTTTATTAAAGAAAATGGCAAAAAATAAAAAAACTGATCTGATTATATAAAGTCATCTATAACAGCGCTTTGGTCCGCGATGCTTTATGCTAGAAACAAGCAGTAAAATATCCAGGAAAGACGTGATTCCGATGCATATGGGGATATCATTGTTTCTAGCATAAAGAAAAAAAATGTCCTTTGCTTGGGAAGTAATCTTATTCTGTCACTACCAATTGATTAAGTTATTCACTTTCTATACAATATACAGTGGGGCAAAAAAGTATTTAGTCAGCCACCAATTGTGCAAGTTCTCCCACTTAAAAAGATGAGAGGCCTGTAATTTTCATCATAGGTACACTTCAACTATGACAGACAAAATGAAAATACTTATTTTCCACCATAATTTGCAAATAAATTCATTAAAAATCCTACAATGTGATTTTCTGGATTTTTTTTCTCATTTTGTCTGTCATAGTTGAAGTGTACCTATGATGAAAATTACAGGCCTCTCTCATCTTTTTAAGTGGGAGAACTTGCACAATTGGTGGCTGACTAAATACTTTTTTGCCCCACTGTAAGATGTTTAAACCCAGACAGCTTTTAGGTAAACGCTTCTCTCGTTGGGTTGAGCTACGGAAGAAGAGTAGCGAGCAGTTAAAGCTGTCATTTTTCTGCGTCGGGCGGTCTACTCTGTCTGGGGTGATAAGTTAGCCCAAACTTTGGAAAGCACCATGCTCAGATTCCTAATGAGGTCTCAGATTTTATTATTTGCAAACAGGGGCAGTTTCATTGCAAACAAGACACATTGATTTGGCATTGGATTAATATGATGATATGAACACACAGGCATGTTCATTCTTAGCCTGTAATTTCGGGAAATTGGTATGGTATTAAACAAATATTCATATTTAAGGCTCTGGTCTGTCCATGAAGTGAGGGTAAACGTTAGACATGTTCTCTGCTATCCACTTTGTTTTAATTATTATATTGGGTATAGGGGAGGGTCACTCGTTTTTTGCGTTCAGGGAGGGTTTAGGTAAAATATATTTTGCTCTAGGGAGGGCCATCCATTTCCATTTCAGAGGTCCTTATTATAAATAACGTTCACTCTCTTGCTGCGATTAAACCAATAACGAATTAATTGCCTTTTGACATTGTGCTGGGAAACATACTTGTACATACAAGTTCGTCTCCCAGCACAATGTCACAAGACAATTATTGGTTGAATAGCAGCTAGTCAGAAGTATACGTTAACTAGTCCAAACTAACAACTAACGTTAGTTAAATTAACTAGCAAAGCTGTACCAGTTCTAATGTTAGCTAGCTATATATAATGTAAATACTCGCCAATATTAATTTGCTGAAATGTTAAATAGTTAGCCAGCTAGCAAAATTTGTAACCAACGGTAGCTCTATCACCAAAGTCTGCAGGTTTCACATCAGCATAACGTTAGCTAGCTAAATTAGCCAGTCAACTAGCTCGATGAACAGGTAACGAAAAAGCTAACTTGAATTGACTCTACCTTTATCCACGTGAAAACTGTGGGCAGTGCGCCTTTCCCCTCTCTTACTTTCCAATCGGGTGAATTGTCAACTATAAATGTCGTTGCCTGTATCAAACTAATGTATGTGATACCCTTTTAGATCACACTGACATAAACGCTTTTGGCTAATTGATGCAGTCCACCATGTTTTGATTGCCGCAAGCTAGGGCGGATGTCTCGTGTGAGATAAACCGGAAACGCTAAAAAAGAAGGTCAAACAAAATACGCTCAACCCCCCCAGTGGCTGACCTAGTAGACTGCAGTTTTGCACTCAAAGTCTTTGCTTCATGTCTGCAGTTTTGGGTGAACCTACTACCTTTGCTACTGCTACTGTTACGAATAGCCTACGCTTCAACCAAGTTCTCTTGCAGGTGAGTAGTGCCTTTTGCATTTTATTATACATTATTTTGTGGGTAGAATGGCCAGGTTAAACTAATCTTAAGGCAAGATGACCTTACATACAGTTGAAGTCGGAAGTTTACATACACCTTAGCCAAATACATTTAAACTCAGTTTTTCACAATTCCTGACATTTAATCCTTGTAAAAATGCCCTGTTTTAGGTCAGTTATGATCACCACTTTATTTTAAGAATGTGAAATGTCAGAATAATTGTAGAGAGAATGATTTATTTCAGCTTTTATTTCTTTCATCACATTCCCAGTGGGTCAGAAGTTTACATACACTCAATTAGTATTTGGTAGCATTGCCTTTACATTGTTTAACTTGGGTCAAACGTTTTGGGTAGCCTTCCACAAGCTTCCCACAATAATTTGGGTGAATTTTGGCCCATTCCTACTGACAGAGCTGGTGTAACTGAGTCACGTTTGTAGGCCTCCTTACTCGCACACGCTTTTTCAGTTCTGCCCACACATTTTCTATAGGATTGAGGTCAGGGCTTTGTGATGGCCACTCCAATACCTTGACTTTGTTGTCCTTAAGCCATTTTGCCACAACTTTGGAAGTATGCTTGGGGTCATTGTCAAATTGGAAGACTCATTTGCGACCAAGCTTTCACTTCCTGACTGATGTCTTGAGATGTTGCTTGAATATATCCACATAATTTTTCTTCCTCATGAAGCCATCTATTTTGTGAAGTGCACCAGTCCCTCCTGTAGCAAAGCATCCCCACAACATGATTCTGCCACCTCCGTGCTTAACGGTTGGGATGGTGCCTCCCCCTTTTCCCTCCAAACATAATGATGGTCTTTATGGCCAAACAGTTTTATTTTAGTTTCATCAGACCCGAGAACATTTCTCCAAAAAGTACGATCTTTGTCCCCATGTGCAGTTGCAATCCGTAGTCTGGCTTTTTTATGCCGGTTTTGGAGCAGTGGCTTCTACCTTGCTGAGCTACCTTTCATGCTATGTTGATATAGGACTTGTTTTACTGTGGATATAGATACTTTTGTACCTGTTTCCTCCAGCATCTTCACACGGTCATTTGCTGTTGTTCTGGGATTGATTTGCATTTTTCGCACCAAAGTACGTTCATCTCTAGGAGACAGAATGCGTCTCCTTCCTGAGCGGTATGACGGCTGCGTGGTCCCATGGTGTTTATACTTGCGTACTATTGTTTGTACAGATGAACGTGGTACCTTCAGGCGTTTGGAAATTGCTCCCAAGGATGAACCAAACTTGTGGAGGTCTACAATTGGTTTTCTGAGGTCTTGGCTGATTTCTTTCGATTTTCCCATGATGTCAAGCAAAGAGGCACTGAGTTTGAAGGTAAGCATTGAAATACATCCACAGGTACACCTCCAATTGACTCCAATGATGTCAATTAGCCTCTCAGAAGCTTCTAAGGCCATGACATCATTTTCTGGAATCTTCCGAGCTGTTTAAAGGCACAGTCAACTTAGTGTATGTAAACTTCTGACCCACTGGAGTTGTGATACAGTGAATTATAAGTGAAATAATCTGTATGTAAACAATTGTTGGATGCACAAAGTAGATGGTGTCATGCACAAAGTAGATGTCCTAACCAACTTGCCAAAACTATAGTTTGTTAACAAGAAATTTGTGGAGTGGTGGAAAAACTAGTTTTATTGACGCCAACCTAAGTGTTTGTAAACTTCCGACTTCAACTGTAAATACGAACATTGGCAGTGATGACCAAGTTAAATGCCCCAGCCTTGGGATCATTTATGCAATTGAACAGGTAGATAGATATGTTTGTTCATGCAATATAAAATGCAATGTAGTCTAAATGTTTTCAGCTGTCATAGATGTTTTATATTCATGAAGGTGCTGAAGATCTGTACATGTAACTATTCTCTTTCAATATTTCAATAAGCAAAGTCAGTAATGTCAAGCCAATGGAACTTTTTGCTCCACAATAGTTGCTCCACTATTTTGGTATCAAGGTCTTTACCAGCCTTTGATACCACAGAGGTAATTTCTTCAGGTCTCCATTAGTGTGTAGCCTAATCTGTTTCTCATTTGTTCCCTTAAGGAAATTACACATCTCACACAATGTATCATGTTATAACATTGTTAGAATATTGTTATGTAATATGAAATAATTTTATGAAAGACACATTGTTTAGATAATTTTATTGACCATACTACACTACAGAATATTACCAAATAGTTCTCTTGATAACTTCTCGTTGTCCTCTTTCTCTCTTTCTCTCTCGCTCTCCCTCTAACACCGTATCAATTTATACTTCATTTGTTTAGATTTATTCAGATGTTTCATCCTCAGAACATTACAACTATTTCTCTCCAAAAAGCCTTGCAGAATGGAAGTTGGTTTGTGCAGTGGGTTGACATCTAGTATGGGATTGGTCCATAGTATTCGGTGTAAGCAGCAATGATCCCAGCGGTGTCCATCATGTTCTCACACCAGTAGTTAAGCTCACACACCTCCCTCAGACTGGGAATGAAGGGTTGGGCAGTTTCCATAAAATAAGAGGAAGAGGTGAAAGAAAAAAGGGGGTCGAAAAAAAACATAGATGAAAATCTAGATATTATCCAGTGTGAAGAAATAGGCTTATATAATTAACATTTCATTCCATGATAACAACAGGAAATTCCCTGAATATTTGAGCACATTTAATCTTAAATTAATCTTAAATGAAGTGGAAATTATGCATGTTCCCATACAAGCATTGATTAACAGCAAAACACATACACTGAGTGTACAAAACATTAAGAACACCTGCTCTTTCCATGATAGAGACTGACCAGGTGAATCCAGGTGAGAGCTATGATCCCTTATTGATGTCACTTGTTAAAGCCACTTCAGTCAGTGTAGATGAAGGGGAAGAGACACGTTAAAGAGGGATTTTTAAAGAGGGATTGAGACATGGATTGTGTACTGTATGTGTTCCATTCAGAGGGTGAATGGGCAAGACAAGAGATTTAAGTGCCTTTGAACAGGGTATGGTAGTAGGTGCCAGACACACTGGTTTGTGTCAAGAACGGCAACACTGTTGGGTTTTTTACACTCAATAGTTTCCAGTGTGTATCAAGAATGGTCCACCACCCAAATTACATCCAGTCAACTTCGCACAACTGTGGGAAGCATTGGAGTCAACATGGGCCAGCATCCCTGTGGAACGCTTCCGACACCTTGTAGAAAAACAACCTTGTGTGCCAGGCTATCAGATGACAGACATGGGACAACAGTACGGTACCTCTCCAGCTGAGTCAGGGACAAGTCTGCAAGGGCAGTGCCGGCTCTCTTCTGTCGCACCAAAGTGGAGGCCAGGTCCTTCTTAACAAACACACCTGTAAGGTCATAGAACATATTCACTTTTTAAAACGAGAGAAATATAAACAAGTGTAATCACACTGCACTTAGAATAACCATGTTCAGTGCATCTACGACTGGTCATCAACATTACAGTACACACAATCAGACCACTGCCATTCTGGTACCAATTATCCTACTGATGTCTCTTACCCACTCTTTTCTCACTAGCAGGCTTTGAGGCAGTGGAGGTAGAGGAGTCTGTGTAGAGAGGAAACAGTATTGTTCATGATTAATCATCTCGATCTGAAAACACAATTACAACATGTACATGTTTTATTTATTCTTTAACATTTATATGAAGTTTCATTATTTATTTGATTATTTTCCATTCCATTTATGCTGAAATCTTTAAAAGAGTTGCACATTTTGCACATTTGCAAAACCTTGACTAACGCTGTCGCTCTATCTCTGCTCTTACCTCCAATAGAGTGGCACACACATGCCAGAGCACAGAGGACAAGGATGGCCAAGGGCTTCATCTTTCTCTTTGCTTTTGGTTCACGATCTGGACGATCAACAAGTATGAGATTTAGACTGTTCTGTCTTGCTTGTCTCTCTCACCAGTACATGAACACACACTCAGATTATAGTTATGACCCTCACAATATCTTGAGTTTGTGATTGGTTGAGGAATCATGTATCATACACCCACAAGCAACAGCAAATGTACACTGGCACATGAACAGATACACACACACACACACACACACACACACACACACACACACACACACACACACACACACACACACACACACACACACACACACACACACACCCTGAATTCTCAATTTTTTTTGCATATATTCTAAACATTCGAAAAAACATTCTACATTTACATTTACATTTAAGTCATTTAGCAGACGCTCTTATCCAGAGCGACTTACAAATTGGTGCATTCACCTTATGATATCCAGTGGAACAACCACTTTACAATAGTGCATCTCAGTCTTTTAAGGGGGAGGGGGGGGTTAGAAGGATTACTTTATCCTATCCTAGGTATTCCTTAAAGAGGTGGGGTTTCAGGTGTCTCCGGAAGGTGGTGATTGACTCCGCTGACCTGGCGTCGTGAGGGAGTTTGTTCCACCATTGGGGTGCCAGAGCAGCGAACAGTTTTGACTGGGCTGAGCGGGAACTGTACTTCCTCAGAGGTAGGGAGGCGAGCAGGCCAGAGGTGGATGAACGCAGTGCCCTTGTTTGGGTGTAGGGCCTGATCAGAGCCTGAAGGTACGGAGGTGCCGTTCCCCTCACAGCTCCGTAGGCAAGCACCATGGTCTTGTAGCGGATGCGAGCTTCAACTGGAAGCCAGTGGAGAGAGCGGAGGAGCGGGGTGACGTGAGAGAACTTGGGAAGGTTGAACACCAGACGGGCTGCGGCGTTCTGGATGAGTTGTAGGGGTTTAATGGCACAGGCAGGGAGCCCAGCCAACAGCGAGTTGCAGTAATCCAGACGGGAGATGACAAGTGCCTGGATTAGGACCTGCGCCGCTTCCTGTGTGAGGCAGGGTCGTACTCTGCGAATGTTGTAGAGCATGAACCTACAGGAACGGGTCACCGCCTTGATGTGAGTTGAGAACGACAGGGTGTTGTCCAGGATCACGCCAAGGTTCTTAGCACTCTGGGAGGAGGACACAATGGAGTTGTCAACCGTGATGGCGAGATCATGGAACGGGCAGTCCTTCCCCGGGAGGAAGAGCAGCTCCGTCTTGCCGAGGTTCAGCTTGAGGTGGTGATCCGTCATCCACACTGATATGTCTGCCAGACATGCAGAGATGCGATTCGCCACCTGGTTATCAGAGGGGGGAAAGGAGAAGATTAATTGTGTGTCGTCTGCATAGCAATGATAGGAGAGACCATGTGAGGATATGACAGAGCCAAGTGACTTGGTGTATAGCGAGAATAGGAGAGGGCCTAGAACAGAGCCCTGGGGGACACCAGTGGTGAGAGCACGTGGTGCGGAGACAGATTCTCGCCACGCCACCTGGTAGGAGCGACCTGTCAGGTAGGACGCAATCCAAGCGTGGGCCGCGCCGGAGATGCCCAGCTCGGAGAGGGTGGAGAGGAGGATCTGATGGTTCACAGTATCAAAGGCAGCCGATAGGTCTAGAAGGATGAGAGCAGAGGAGAGAGAGTTAGCTTTAGCAGTGCGGAGCGCCTCCGTGACACAGAGAAGAGCAGTCTCAGTTGAATGACTAGTCTTAACCTGACTGATTTGGATCAAGAAGGTCATTCTGAGAGAGATAGCAGGAGAGCTGGCCAAGGACGGCACGTTCAAGAGTTTTGGAGAGAAAAGAAAGAAGGGATACTGGTCTGTAGTTGTTGACATCGGAGGGATCGAGTGTAGGTTTTTTCAGAAGGGGTGCAACTCTCGCTCTCTTGAAGACGGAAGGGACGTAGCCAGCGGTCAAGGATGAGTTGATGAGCGAGGTGAGGTAAGGGAGAAGGTCTCCGGAAATGGTCTGGAGAAGAGAGGAGGGGATAGGGTCAAGCGGGCAGGTTGTTGGGCGGCCGGCCGTCACAAGACGCGAGATTTCATCTGGAGAGAGAGGGGAGAAAGAGGTCAAAGCACAGGGTAGGGCAGTGTGAGCAGAACCAGCGGTGTCGTTTGACTTAGCAAACGAGGATCGGATGTCGTCGACCTTCTTTTCAAAATGGTTGACGAAGTCATCCGCAGAGAGGGAGGAGGGGGGAGGAGGGGGAGGAGGATTCAGGAGGGAGGAGAAGGTGGCAAAGAGCTTCCTAGGGTTAGAGGCAGATGCTTGGAATTTAGAGTGGTAGAAAGTGGCTTTAGCAGCAGAGACAGAAGAGGAGAATGTAGAGAGGAGGGAGTGAAAGGATGCCAGGTCCGCAGGGAGGCGAGTTTTCCTCCATTTCCGCTCGGCTGCCCGGAGCCCTGTTCTGTGAGCTCGCAGTGAGTCGTCGAGCCACGGAGCAGGAGGGGAGGACCGAGCCGGCCTGGAGGATAGGGGACATAGAGAGTCAAAGGATGCAGAAAGGGAGGAGAGGAGGGTTGAGGAGGCAGAATCAGGAGATAGGTTGGAGAAGGTTTGAGCAGAGGGAAGAGATGATAGGATGGAAGAGGAGAGAGTAGCGGGGGAGAGAGAGCGAAGGTTGGGACGGCGCGATACCATCCGAGTAGGGGCAGTGTGGGAAGTGTTAGATGAGAGCGAGAGGGAAAAGGATACAAGGTAGTGGTCGGAGACTTGGAGGGGAGTTGCAGTGAGATTAGTGGAAGAACAGCATCTAGTAAAGATGAGGTCAAGCGTATTGCCTGCCTTGTGAGTAGGGGGGGAAGGTGAGAGGGTGAGGTCAAAAGAGGAGGGGAGTGGAAAGAAGGAGGCAGAGAGGAATGAGTCAAAGGTAGACGTGGGGAGGTTAAAGTCACCCAGAACTGTGAGAGGTGAGCCATCCTCAGGAAAGGAACTTATCAGGGCGTCAAGCTCATTGATGAACTCTCCAAGGGAACCTGGAGGGCAATAAATGATAAGGATGTTAAGCTTGAAAGGGCTGGTAACTGTGACAGCATGAAATTCAAAGGAGGCGATAGACAGATGGGTCAGGGGAGAAAGAGAGAATGTCCACTTGGGAGAGATGAGGATCCCAGTGCCACCGCCCCGCTGACCAGAAGCTCTCGGGGTGTGCGAGAACACGTGGGCAGACGAGGCGAGAGCAGTAGGAGTAGCAGTGTTGTCAGTGGTAATCCATGTTTCCGTCAGTGCCAAGAAGTCGAGGGACTGGAGGGACGCATAGGCTGAGATTAACTCTGCCTTGTTGGCCGCAGATCGGCAGTTCCAGAGGCTGCCGGAGACCTGGAACTCCACGTGGGTCGTGCGCGCTGGAACCACCAGGTTAGAATGGCAGCGGCCACGCGGTGTGAAGCGTTTGTATGGTCTGTGCAGAGAGGAGAGAAGAGGGATAGACAGACACATAGTTGACAGGCTACAGAAGAGGCTACGCTAATGCAAAGGAGATTAGAATGACAAGTGGACTACACGTCTCGAATGTTCAGAAAGTTAAGCTTACGTTGCAAAAATAAAATCTTATTGACTAAAATGATATAGTACTGCTGGCGGTGAAGTAGGCTGGCTAGCAGTGGCTGCGTTGTTGACTTTGTTTGAACGTGTAGCTGGCTAGGTAACCTCTAACTGGCTAGGTAACCTCGAAAATTTCTCAAAACTACACAATTATCTTGGATACAAGGACAGCAAAGACAACTATGTAGCTAGCTAACACTACGCTAATCAAGTCGTTCCGTTGTAATGTAAGTTGTAATGTGAGTTTCTACAGTGCTGCTATTCGGTAGAAGTTGGCTAGCTAGCAGTGTTAGCTAGCAGTGTTGACTAGGTAGGAGACGGCAGCGCGGCGCGGCGGACAAAAATAGCTGGCTAGTTAACCGAATACTCTAACCAACTCTAAGCTACACAATTATCTTAGATAGAAAGATAGCAAAGACAACTATGTAGCCAGCTAACACTACACTAATCAAGTCGTTCCGTTGTAATTCCGTTGTAATGTAATCGTTTCTCCAGTGCTGCTATGCGGCTATTCGGTGGCTAGCTGGCTAGCTAGCTAGCAGTGTTGACTACGTTACGTCACGTTCGGACGAAAAATAGCTGGCTAGCTGGCTAGCGAACCTCAATAACTACACAATTATCTTTGATACAAAGACGGCTATGTAGCTAGCTAAGATCAAACAAATCAAACCGTTGTACTGTAATGAAAATGAAAACATTTATGCTTCATCATATTTTTTGGTGAGGTCATGCTTTTTTAAAAAACTGTTTTTTAAAAACCCCATGAAAAAATTGTGTTACACCTTTTATACTTAACTGTTGTAAAAACATATGTACATGTCTCTAATAATTCCCACACCTACAGTGGGGGCCCGAAATTTACACCCTTGATGAAGATGAAATAAATAATTATATTACTGAGTTAAATTGTATGCTCCGAAAATGTGGAAATTAAATAATTATATTACTGAGTTAAATTGTATGCTCCAAAAATTTGGAAATGCTATTATTTTATACTAATACACAGTGGTGTAAAAAGTACCTAATTGTAATACTTGAGTACAAGTAGAGATATCTTAATAGAAAATGACTAAAGTAAAAGTGAAAGATATCCAGTAAAATACTACAATTACAAAAGTATTTGGTTTTAAATATACTTAAGTATCAAAAGTAAATGTAATTGCTAAAATATACTTAAGTATCAAAAGTAAAAGTATGAATCATTTCACGTTCCTTATATTATGAAGCAAACCAGACGGCACTATTTAGATTTTTTAACGGATAGCTAGGGGCACACTCCAACACTCAGACATCATTTACAAACATAGCATGTGTGTTTAGTGAGTCTGCCAGACCAGATGCAGTAGGGATGACCAGGGGGGTTCTCTTGATAAGTGTGTGAATTGGATAATTTTCCTGTCCTGCTAAGCATTCGAAATGTAACAAGTACTTTAGGGTGTCAGGGAAAATGTTTTGAGTTAAAAAATACATTATTTTCCTTAGGAATGTAGTAAAAGTAAAAGTTGTCAAAAATGGAAATAGTAAAGTAAAGTACAGATACCCAAAACAACTACTTAAGTAGTACTTTAGTATTTTTTACTTAAGTACTTTACACCACTGCTAATACAATTCTTCAGAGAAAGAGATTTTGTTTAACAAGTAATACTTTTTTTCTCAAAAAGATAGGGGTCAAAACTATTGACATCCCTGTTTTCAGTACCTGTCAATACCCCACCTTGCTAGGATAATGGCAATGAGGCATTTTTTTATGAGTTGGAAAACATATTGGGAGGGATCTTAGACCATTCCTCCATACATAATCCTTCCAGATCCTTGATATCCTTCATCTGTGCTTATAGACTGCCCTCTTCTATTCAAACCACAGGTTTTCTATGGATTTCAAGCCTAGAGAATAAGATAGCCATTCCAAAATGTTGATTTTGTAGCCAATTAACCATTTCTTTGTGGATGTTGACATGTGCTTGGGGTTATTGTCTTGCTGGAAGATCCACTTGCTGCCAAGTTTCAACCTCCTGGCAGAGGCAACCAGTTTTTGGCTAAAATGTCTGTGTACTGGGTAAAGTTCATGATGACGTTGACCTCAGCAAGGGCCCCAGGACCAGTGGAAGAAAAATAGCCCCATAACATTCAAGATCCACCACCATATTTTACAGTTGGTATGGGGTTCTTTTCTGCTTATGCATTCTCAATTCGACGCCAAACCCACCACTGGTGTACGTGGCCAAAGAGCTCTGTTTTCATGTCATCTGACCATAGCACTGATTCCAATACAAGTGACAATGCTGTTTAGCAAACTCCAGGCGTTTACATTTGTTGGATGACATGAAAATAGAGAATGAAAATGTCCCCATTTTTTTGTTGCATACAATATAGCTCAGTATTTGAATTATTTATTTTATACAGTCATTTTTGCTCATCTTTATCAAGGGTGTCAATCATTTCGGACCCCAATGTGTACAGACAACATTCCTTTAAATGTGCAGTACCACCAGACAACCTCAAGAGGTCCGAGTTTTACAGCATGCCCACACGACATCCCATTCAAACCACTAGCTACTGGTTGATAAAACCATATGATATTAATTGAACAAGAAGAGAAACCGACATTCGTCATTATGTGACAGACTTTTGATCAGAGGTTTTGCTTTTTTATAACAAACCACAGTGATTTCCTATATGAAGAAACTGAAAGCAATTTTTTGATTGATTGTTGATTGTACATTCATTCACCAGTGATACACATGGTATGGTATATCCAGTGCCTGTATGGAGCATTGATAGGCATATAAAAACTAAAACACATATATTGTTCAACTACTGAAGTAGAACAAAATTCTATTCTATTCGGCTCCATTCTATTCTGCTCCATTCTTTTCTATTCTGCTTCATTCCATTCTATTCTGCTCCATTCTATTCTATTCTGCTCCATTCTATTCTATTCTGCTCCATTCTTTTCTATTCTGCTCCATTCTATTCTATTCTGCTCCATTCTATTCTATTACTTGTTGCCTTTTCCCCACTCATGTTCAACTTCTTAAGTAGCACATTATTGCTTGACAGCATTGCAGAATGTAGAGACCTCACCCTTAAGGGGTGTGTAAAGACCTTATTGAAAGACCTCACCTTTAAGGGAAATGTCCCTCTATATTTTGCTCTCTCAGTTTCTTTCCAAGTCGGACTTCTGGAACGCTGAAGTGGCCTTGACAATGTGGGGTGTAATTTCAGCGTCTGGATCAGTGCTGATGTCGTTCCTCAATGTAGGGACAAAGTTCAGAAATCTATCCTAGCAAAGCCTTAATTATGAAAATGTTGGTTCTGCGGAATCACAAAAAAACATCAGTGTGACAGGGAGTGGTGGAAAAAATACCCAATTGTCACACTTGAGTAAAAGTATAGATACCTTAATAGAAAGTTACTCAAGTAAAAGTGAAAGTCACCCAGTAAAATACTACTTGAGTAAAAGTCTAAAAGTATTTGGTTTTAAATGTACTTAAGTATCAAAAGTAAATTGAATTGCTAAAATATATCAAAAGTAAAAGTATAAATCATTTCAAATTCCTTATAATAAGTAAAGCGGACGACACCATGTTCTTATTTTTTAAATGTACAGATATTCAGGGGCACACTCCAACACTCAGACATTATTTACAAAAGATGCATTTGTGTTTAGTGAGTCCGCCAGACCATAGGCAGTAGGGATGACCATGTGTTCTCTTGACAAGTGCGTGAATTTCACAATTTTCCTGTTCTGCTAAGCATTCAAAATGTAAGGAGGACTTTGGGTTGTCAGGGAAAATGTATGGAGTAAAAATAACAATATTTTCTTTAGGAATGTAGTAAAGTAAAAGTTGTCAAAAATATAAATAGTAAAGTAAAGTACAGATACCCCAAAAAACGACTTAAGTAGTACTTGAAAATATATTTACTTAAGTACTTTACACCACTGTTCGTGGGTGTGCCATGACCAGATCCAGTGTCCTGCTTGTGTCTCTCTCGTCTTCTAGATACTGACATTCACTGTGTTCAGATGACCCCTGGTTCTTATGGTACGGTAAGGAGCTGCATCTTGTCTACAAAAACAGTGACCAGCTGACTACTTATTTTTGTATGTGACCTGGAAATGAATATTTTCTATTGATACCATTGATGCTCCCATTTACAAAAGTTAGGGAAATAAATTACCCAAAATATGTACATTTACATTCCAAAAGTGGAAGACGAGGCCATACAAACTACTGGATAATCAAACAAATAGTAACTGACTTTGAACATAATTTACACTTACAGTTTAAAAACAGGTGCAAACGTTGTCATGCTGGTGCAAAGATGTAGCTTCCCTTGGCTTTTATTGTTTCCACACTACATTTTTCTGATTTGTTGCTACCACACTGGTCAAACTGGGACAGCTATTAGCGTTCACACATCTGCTCCCTATTCAAAATCTTATTCAGCTGAAATCTGGCAACACGTGGAACCAAATGAGGTGGGATTCTGTAGCCCACAAGTAAGGTTACTAAGCCCCTCTGAGGAATATCGTGACACCATAGGATTTAGACAATGAATGTAAGAAACTCTTCAAAAACACTTTTTAATATATAAATACATAAATACATATGGGTTAGACAGAGGCTGTTGTCTTAGTGTGGATGGAAAAAGGGAACAATGGAGGTGGGTGTGAAGCTAATCTTCACAAACACAGATTTCTGAAAGCAGTTATTCTTTGAGGGTGTGGTGATTGTGAGTAGGCTATAAATTTATACAATAAATGGAGCTTGAATTATATAAATGCGCAAGATTATTGGATCACTATATACGTAATTGATTTACTGATATGTTTTCATATATTTGTCATATCTCTTTTACTGTTACATCACCGAACCAATATCCTATTATGTTATGTTATGTTAGAGTGTGTTGAATGAGCGTACAGTAAATCAATAGCAGGAACAATTGCTATGATAAGATGGACAGGAACTCAGAATCCACGGGTCCCTGTCGTGCCTGGATTCCTGGCTCCAAAATATCTCTGATAGGCCAGCTGGTAACCATAGCGATGGGCAAAGAAGCGACAGGGAGAGTAGTCTTCACATGTCTCTGTGCGCCTCTCCACTGGAGACTTCATTGTTCTGAAACACAGACACAAGTCAACTACAATCATAGTCACCATTATGAAACACAGATAAACAAAGAACAGAGGCCTACAGTGCCTTCAGAAACTATTCATATTCCTTGACTTTTTACACATTGTGTTGTGTTATAGCCTGAATTCTAAATGGTTTAAATTTATATTTTTTCTAAAAACATGTTTTTAGAAATGTTAGCAAATGTATTGAAATTTAAATACAAAAATATCTATTTACATAAGCATTCACACCCTTGAGCCAATACATGTTAGAATCAGCTTTGGCAGCGATTACAGCCGTGAGTCTTTCTGGGTAAGTCTCTAAGAGCTTTGCACACCTGGATTGTACAATATTTGCCCATTATTCTTTTCAAAATTCTTCAAGCTCTGTCAAAAGAGTTATTGATCATTGCTAGACAACCATTTTCAAGTCTGGCCTTAGATTTTCAAGCAGATTTAAGTCGAAACTGTAACTCGGTCACTCAGGAACATTCACTGTCTTCTTGGTAAGCAACTCCAATGTAGATTTGGCCTTGTGTTTTAGGTTATTGTCCTGCTGAAAGGTGAATTAATCTCTCAGTGTCTGGTGGAAAGCAGACTGAACCAGGTTTTCCTCTAGGATTTGTTTTCCTGTACTTAGCTCCATCCCGTAAATGTTTTATCCTGTAAAACTCCCCAGTCCTTAATGATTACATGCATACCCATAACATGATGCAGCCACCATTATACTTGAAAATACAGAGAGTGGTACTCAGTAATGTTTTGTATTGGATTTGCCCCAAAAATAACACTATGTATTCAAGACAAACAGTTAATTGCTTTGTTTTGCAGTTTTACTTTAGTGCCTTGCAAACAGGATGCATGTTTTGGAATATTTGTGTTCTGTACAGACTTCCTTCTTTTCGCTTTGTCAATTAGGTTAGTATTGTGGAGTAACTACAATGTTATTGATCCATCCTCAGTTACTCCTATCACAGCCATCTCTGTAACTGTTTTAAAGTTACCATTGGCCTAATGGTTTCCTTCCTCTCCAGCAACTGAGTTAGGAAGGACGCCTGTATCTTCTGTGGTGACTGGGTGTATTGATACACCATCCAAAGTGTAATTAATAACTTCACCATGCTCAAAGGGATATTGAATGTGTGCTTTAAAAAAAACTAAAAAAACATCGACCAATAGGTGCCCTTCTTTGTGAGGCATTGGAAAACCTCCCTGATCTTTGTGGTTTAATCTGTGTTTGAAATTCCCTGCTCGACTGAGGGACCTTACAGATAATTGTATGTGTGAGGTAAGGAGATGAGGTAGTCATTCAAAAATCATGTTAAAACCTATTATTGTACACTGAGTGAGTCCATGAAACTCATTATGTGGCTTTTTTTTAGCACATTTTTACTCCTAAACTTATTTAGGCTTAACATAACAAGGGGTTGAATAGTTATTGATTCAAGACATTTCAGCTTTGACATTATGGGGTATTGTGTGTAAGCCAATGATCGTGTGTGTGGTACCTCCTGTAAGTGCTGCCTCTTGATGGAGTGTTGTAGGCGCTTCCCCTCTGTGGACTCTGTGGGTTGATGAATGAGTTGGCTCGGTATGGACTGACAAACACATCTGGAATGTAATGGAATTAAATAAAACCATTTTATTAGAAGAAATTACCCCCATCTCAACAGGGGCGGGCATACAGATTTCAGTGACAAAATCATATTGAATTCACTGAATGGCCTAGTTGTTCTGGAATTCTAAATCAGATTAAATAAAATAAAAAATTTACAAATATAGTGTTTTTATAATACATCAAATGTGTGGGAATGTTCTACTGCCATAAGAATCTGAAGGTCAATCACCTTCAAAGGATTCTGTGCTTTCTTGAGAATCTGTGGAAAAGAAGGGGAAAGTTATTAGTGACTTATCACTGTAGATCACCAGGTTTACTAAAAAGATTCTGAATTGACGTAGTGTTGATTTGTAGAAATGTACCGTAGCAGACGCAGAGAGAGATGGTGACACACAGGGCCACACACTGGAGGAGAGTCCTCATCCTCACTCTGGCTGTCTGTCGGTCTCTTGGTCTGCTGGAGAGAAGACTGATGTTAAAATGTGTCATAATACCACCACCACCATGAGAGAAAGAAGGCATGGAGGGAGCGCTGACGTTACTGTACGTTAGGGACTGTGACAGCTATTAAACAAGTGAACTGGTGGTAAAGATTCTACATGGGTCTGTATGTGGGTTTATGTACATGTTAACGCAGCCATAAATCCATTGACTACACACTATTTCTCAATGTCAACAAAAATAATCATATCTAGGCCTATACATTTATGTATTTCCAGAGTAGAGGGCAAACAAACAAATTCCCCAAAAAGTATTTAACCCCTTTCTAATTTTCTCTACTTTGGAATATTTCTGTTACTGAATGTTATCAGATCTTCAACCAAAACCTAATATTAGATAAAGGCAACATGAGTGAACAAATAACAAAACAATTACATACTTATTTAATTTATTTCATAAATAAAGTTATGCAACACCCAATGCCCCTGTGGGAAACAGTAATTGCCCCCTTAGCCTCAATAACTGGTTGTGCCACTTTGAGCTGCAATGACTCCAACCAAATGCTTCCTGTAGTTGTTGATCAGTCTCTCACATCGCCGTGGAGGAATTTTGGCCCACTCTTCCATGCAGAACTGCTTTAACTCAGCAATATTTGTGTGTTTTCAAGCATAAACTGCTTGTTTTAAGTCCTGCCACAACATCTCAATTGGAATTAGGTCTGGACTTTGACTAGGCCATTCCAAAACTTCAAATTTGTTGCGTTTTAGCCATTTTCATGTAGACTTGATTGTGTGTGTTGGATCATTGTCTTGCTGCATGACCCAGCTATGCTTCAGCTTCAGCTCACAGATGGATGGCCTGACATTCTCCTGTAGAATTCTCTGATACAGAGCAGAAATCATAGTTCCTTCTATTAAGGCAAGTCGTCCAGGTCCTGAGGCAGCAAAGCATCCCCAAACCATCACACTACCACCTCCATGCTTGACCGTTGGTATGAGGTTCTACTGTGGAATGCAGTGTTTGGTTTTCGCCAGGCATAATGGGACCCATGTCATCCAAAAAGGTATACATTTGACTCAACTGTCCATAGAACATTCTTCCAAGATTCTTGATGATCATCCAGGTGCTTCCAGGTGTTTTTTGGCAAACCTGAGTCAACGTTTTGGATGGGTCCCGTCTGTTGAAGATCTGAAACGAAGACTTAAAACGAGCAGTTCATGCTTGAAAACTATTTTATTCGAGTCTAAGCCCTGTCTAAGCCGAGGGGGGTTCTAAGCTAACTTATGAATTGTTTTAAGATGACCATACCAATGATTATTTAGCTATTTGAATTTTAAGACCCCTTAAGGTATCAAAGAAATATATAAAATTATTGGATGAAACATTGAATGTGTCATTACTGCTATTAGCCAATAGAAACACATTGAATAACAGATTCAGTACATGGAACAACATATAGTCCCCCAAAAAAATCTGAAAGGAAGTTTGTTCTGAAGTGTCTGTCCTATAGCTGAGAGATATAAAAAAGATCAGGAAACCCTTTTTATTTATCCCCTTATTTTAGGCACTAAACTATCTCCATATATACTTCCATTAAACTGGTATAAACTGGTATTTGTAAACTCAGGTTCTCTTTGTAGGTTTTGGTTGAAGATCTGATAACATTCAGTATCAAAAATATGCAAAAATAGAGAAAATCAGAAAGGGGGCAAATACTTTTTCACGGCACTGTATATGGGTATACTGTAGTAACTAGTCAGTGCCATTGCTGAATGATGGGGGAGGGAGAAAAACAGTCATAGTGCTGGCAGCAATGGAGCAGTGACACACACACACCTAACCTTAAACAAAAAACCTAACCTTAACCCTAAACCTAACCCTAGCTCCTAACCCTAAAACTAACCCTAGCTCCTAACCCTAAACCTAATTCTAATTCTAAACCTAACACAAATTTTAACCTTAACCCTAAACCCCCTAGAAATAGCATTTGACCGTGTGGGGACCAACAAAATGTCTCCAGTTGGTCAAATGTTTGTTAGTTTACTATTCTTGTAGGGACTTTTGGTCCCTACAAGTATAGTTAAACACACACACACACACACACACACACACACACAGTGATCTTGCCAGGTTTTTGACACCTGTACAAATAGTCAACAAGACCCCAACCTTCCGAACAAAAACCCCCACATTCACCCACATCCATGCGCCCCATGGCAGACCCTCTCTGTCGCCTCCTGTGTTTATAGGGTTTGGATGACAACCTGGTACAACGCCCCTCCTTTACATACCCAATGGCACACGTCACCCCCCCAGGCATGGGGCACAGCTGGCCCACAGGGAGGGAGCTCACAGACCTTACAGGCAAAAGGGTTACGAGGATATCAATGAGTGGGTGTGTGTGTGTTAGTGAGGTGCAGACAGCATCGTCTGCAGCCTTTTATGCACGTCTGCAGCCTGGCGAACACACAGCAGGCCCTGAGACCCCCCCCCCCCCCCCAGGCCAGAATGTGCTAACCCACAGAACTGCACCACCAGGCTAATGACCCCTATTCACTCAACACTCAGTAGCACATCAAATAAACTGAAGGCTGTACCCATGCATCTCACTGTATCACTATTTTAATGGATCAAAGTCTGTATGTTTTGTTATTTACAGTCACACTTAATTTTAGGCTGCAAAAAGTGACAGCCAATATTTACACCTAAACATTAACCTCCTTTATGGGATTTCTGCTGGAGTTATGTCAAAGTTACCAATATCAAATGTATATCTTGTTTTTAATATATTGTGGATAGTATATTGTTATGTAGCTATAAACCTATGAGATAGTTGTACTTACCCTAAGAAGATAGTTATGGTGTCAACTCTCTGGTAAAGTCTCTTTCACAATCTCTCTCTCTCTCTCTCTGGGGATATTTCTTTATTCTGTATAGCAAGGCTTTTATACTTTTATACCTCTTCTCCCCCCACCCGTCTGTTTCCCCCTACTCCCTCTTTCTCAGCCCTCCCTCTCTCTTTCTCCTCCCTTCTTCTTACTATCAGCCCATTCCACCTCCTCAATCAGACCACACTTAACTCACTCTCTCCCTCTCTCTTCTATAAACATACTCACACGTTCGCTGAAAAACAGATTATGGAAAGGTGGAGTGGAATGAAGCAAAACAGACAGGGTGTAAACAGAGAACGAGAGAGGGATGGAGGAGAGGAATAGAGAGGAAGGCCAGTAGCGGAGTTACCTGCTCTATCACAGCTACCTGACAATATTTACTGCTGTTTACCAACATGACAGCATGGTATGAAAAGAGCAAGTAACATACAAACTCCACACAGACTGACTCCACTATTTATCATCAACACTTCACGAAAATGTCATGTAGAATTTTCACTGTAGTGCCAGTCCTTGTCCTTTCATGTTTTTGACTGCCAAAACAGTGTTCTTAACTGCATAGTGGGGTGATGCATTTATTATACTAATCATATATCTAGGGCTATTTGAGTATAGTTCTACAGTTGGTTGTATGTAATAACCTCTTTAGATTTCAGCTCAGATGAGAATACAAATCCCTTATGCAATCTCACTTAAGGTTTCCTTATGTAACCTCACTTAAGGTTTCCTTATATAACCTCACTTAAGTTGGAATGTTCTAGGAATAACTCAGTGAAACCAGACCTGCCCAAAGGGAAACAAACAGAAGATGAAGAGCCGGACGGATACAGTGCCTTCAGAAAGTATTCACACCCCTTGACTTTTCCCACATGTGATTGTGTTACAGCCTGAATTTAAAATGTATAAAATGTAGATTTTTTGTCAGTGGCCTACACACCATACCCATGATGTCAAAGTGGAATTATGTTTTTCGAAAAAGTTTTTTCGAATCAATAAAACATTTGCTGAAATGTCTTGAGTCAATAACTACCCCTAAATAAGTTCAGGAATAAAAATGTGCTTAAGAAGTCACATAATAAGTTGTATGGACTCACTCTGTGTGCAATAATAGTGTTTAACATGATTTTTGAATGAATACCTCATCTCTTCATCTCACACATACAATTATCTGTAAGGTCCCTCAGTCGAGCAGTGAATTTCAAACACCGGTTCAACCACAAAGACCAGGGATGTTTTTTTCCCAATGCCTCACAAAGAAGGGCACATATTTGTGAATATCCCTTTGAGCATGGTGAAGTTATTAATTACACTTTGGATGGTGTATCCATACACCCAGTCACTACAAAGATACGGCATCCTTCCTAACTCAGTTGCCGGAGAGGAAGGAAACCGCTCAGGGATTTCACCATGAGGCCAATGGTAACATTAAAACAGTTACAGAGTGGTTGTGATAGAAGAAAACTGAGGATGGATCAACAACATTGTAGTTACTCCACAATATTAACTTAATTGACAAAGTGAAAAGAAGGAAGCCTGTACAGAACACAAATATTCCAAAACATGCATCCTGTTTGCAAGACAATGTGGCACATTACTGAGTACCACTCTTCATATTTTCAAGCATAGTGATGGCTGCATCATCTTATGGGTATGCTTCTAATCGTTCAGAACTGGGGAGTTTTTCAGGATAAAAAAGAAACAAAATGTAGCTAAGTACATGCAAGATCCAAGAAGAAAACCTGGTTCAGTCTGCTTTCCAACAATTCACCTTTCAGAAAGACAATAACCTAAAACAAGCCAAATCTACACTGGAGTTGCTTACCAAGAAGATAGTGAATGTTCCGGTTTTGACTTAATTCTACTTGAAAATCTATGGCAAGACCTGTAAATGGTTGTCTAGCAATGATGAACAACCAATTTGACAGCGCTTGAAACAGTTTGAAAATAATATTGGGCAAACGTTGCACAATCCAGGTGTGGAAATCTCTTATTTGGGTTTTCACATATAGTCCCCTTTAAAATAACCTATCTCAGTCCTCTTTAAAGTGAACTCTGGGGTAAAAAAAGAGCTCGATCTCAGTTCTCATTGTATTCACATTGCCCTTGCCTTTGAATGAGGACTCAGCTGCCTGTTCACTGCCTGTTCACACCGCTACCATCCAGAAGGTGAGGTCAGTACAGGTGCATCAAAGCTGGGACCGAGAGACTGAAAAACAGCTTCTATCTCAAGGCCATCAGACTGTTAAACAGCAATCACTAACTCAAAGAGGCTGTTGCCTACATAAAGACTCACTAGTCACTTGAAACAATGCCACTTTAATAATGTTTACATATATTACATTACTCATATCATATGTATATACTGTATCTTGTACCATCTATTGCATCTTGCCTATGCCGCTCGGCCATCGCTCATCCATATATTTATATGTACATAGTCTTATTTCATCCCTTTAGATTTGTGTGTATTAGGTAGTTGTTGGGGAATTGTTTGATTACTTGTTAGATATTACTGCACTGTCGAAACTAGAAGCACAAACATTTCGTTACACTTGCATTAACATCTGCTAACCATGTGTATGTGACCAATAACATTTGATTTGAACTATTTTGCCTGTTCACTTCACCTATTTTGTGGTCCAAATCCTCTTTGCATTCTCATTGCTATGTTTAGAAAGGAACCAAGATCTTCTTCCAACATTCCCTCAATGCACTGTGCAGGATAAGCCATTCCATCAGAATGTGTTATCGGACAGCTAGATATACTCTACCATATACCTACTTTCATTTTGGAAGCTAATAGATTGCATATAGTTAAAAGTTGAGACATAATAAGTGTAATCAGAAGATACTATTAATATGCAAATATTATTGGTAACAGAATAAATAGCAGAATAATAAATGCAGATTAAATAATGCTATAATTGAAAAATGTACACCCAATGTAGGCTACTGCCCCTTTAAGAGCTCGAATAGATTTTATACCCTATGTTGTGATGCTTACCAAGTATGTTTTTGTCTTCTCACACTATTCAAACCCCACAATCGAACAAACAGTTTATGAAGCTCTCTTAACCTACAGATCACATATTCAAAACAAATAATCTGAACTAAAAACTCCACACATATTTTGGAATGTCTGTGCATCCTTGACAATCGCTAAGCAATATCCAAAAACAGCACACGTTTTTTTCCGCGAACATGCACATCATTATTTTCTTTATTTTGTGGCGCCAATGTGAGTGGCTATGGCATGGTAGGTTAGTGTGTGGTGCGGGAATAATTACAAGCGAACCTGTGGAACTTTGTGTTCACAATTCCCTAAAAAAGGGAACTGGATCACGGAATTCAAGCGAACCGAACTCAGACCACATCTCGAGGTGGTCTCAGTTCGGTTCTCTTCGGGGGCTCATTTGAGTGGTCTGAGTTCCTTTGGAGTGTTTGCACTGCACACAAAGTTAAGCATACTGCACTAAGTTCACAAAAATTGGCTGAAAGGGACCAAGTGTGAAACACCCTTAATAGAGACTTACCCAGAAAGACTCACAGCTGTAATCGCTGCCAAAGGTGCTTCTAAAAAGTATTGACTCAGGGGTGTGAATACTTATCTAAACGGAATATTTCTGTATTTTAATTTCAACAAATTTGCAAAAATTTCTAAAAACATTTTCACTTTGTCATTGTGAGGTATTGTGTGTAGATCGGCGAGAGAGAAAACATCTATTTAATCCATTTTGAATTCAGGCTGTAACACAACAAAATGTAGAATAAGTCAAGGGGTATGAATACTTTCGGAAGGCACAGTCAAAATGAAGGCAGGGGCGTAGGCACAGGTTGTCAAACAGACGTTTGGCGCTCTGGTTCATACAGGGTTAGTGATGTGGTCATATTAGGGTTGCAACACTGGGCATGTGCAGTCGTGCTGAAGTTGAATATCTAATGGAAATACTAAAGATCCTATTTCCTTCTACAAACATCAACAGGAAGGAGAGAGATTGAAAGAAAAGGGAGAGGGATCATAAGAGAGAGAGAGAGGAATGCAACAAGACAAACATGAGAGGGAGCATATGTGTGTATTTATGTTATTTTTGTCTTGCTTTCACTGATATTTATATTGATTTAAGAGCTTTGGAACACGGCCAGATCATTACAATGCCAAGATAGTCAAAAAAATCTAGGGGAGAGACAGAGAGACAGAGAGACAGAGGCAGAAAGAGAGAGTAGGCGGGAAACGGAAAGAAACGGAGAAAGTGAGAGCGTGGAAATATTGACAGCGGTGTCCATGCTTTTTCACCATCTCTCTCTTTTTTTCCCTTTGTCTTTCTTTACTCTAAACTACCTGTATATTTCCCCCTCTCTCCTCTTGTCTTTTCTCTACTCTCTCTCCCTCTCTCCCTCACTCCCTCTCTTACTCTCGCTTATGCAACTGCTGTCCTGTTTTCACCTATCACCCTCTGTCTTTTTACAATCTAAATATTTACCTCAAGAGAAATATTCTGGATATCATTCCTAAAAAAAGCCACAAAACAAACTGTGCCAGATGCACCCTGCACTGATAAATTACTGTATAAATGAAAAACAGGATGAGAGACAGTCACCCGAGCCGACGGGTTCAGTTGTGACTAACATAGTGCACCTGTGTGTCTGGCTCTAAAGCCAGCGTCTGGACCAAGACCCAGTGACAGTCATAGGGAGAGGGAGAGAGAAATTGTTTTCTTGACAATGCCACACGCTCAACGTGGAAATTCGATTACCGTAACCCAAAACATCAGGTCCCTAAACATTCACACTCAAGACAGTCTTTGAAGCTGTCTAGCAGGTATAGGTGTACTTTGGGGCTCTATCAGCTGGTTTGCTGGCTAGTGGGAGAACAGAACCCACAAAAACACTGGGCTAACATTCACTCCAAACCCAAACCCATGACCAAGCTTCTATAGTAAAGCCTATCTTGGCCAACACTTGTGTTTTTCCAGCTATTTTTCCAACATATTTTTGTAATAGTCGTTGCTATGATTCACTGTCTCAAGTTATTAGAGGACAGTAGACACATTTAGAAAATGACTCAATAAAATGAGGAAATACAAACAGTAAACAACAGTGTGATGTCATGCCGTAGCTCCACCAATACGTTGTCCAGTGGGTGATTTTACGAGACTGGACGTATGCAGACATTACTCAAGACCGTCTCCCTATGAGCCAACAATGGTCCCACTACTGTCCCTGTCCCTAGCTGGCCTGTGACAAGCCTGTGTGGGCCTTGTGCAGGGTGTAGTGAAAGTTAGGTAAGTTACCTCTTCAATTCATCAGAACTGTAAAGTATATGCTCTTCAGGTTTAACATTTCAGCTGGCTCTTGTAGAATATGCATTCATGACAGATACTTGTTATGCCAGAGTTGTTATTTTGGTGTTTGCTATTTCTCCTCTTGCTTAGCCAATAAAGTATGTTTATTCTGTCCCGCATCTCAGCAACAAACACATCTCCTCTAACTGTCAGTGGGAAGGAGGAACAGGCAGCTAGCTGAACATTGCCAAATCCAAACATCTCTCTCTCCACCGCTCAACAGGTTATTACTTAAACACCAATTATAAATGATTTCCTGAATTAATTAATTGTGTTTTGTCTGCCATTCCCTTTGAAATGAATTGCTCTACATTCTCTTGTATACGCCTTTTGTGAATTACACAAAATCAAGGAGGAAAAACTCTTTATTACAGCAATATCTCTGTGCAGCTTTGTCAACAATTATGATAATACTTGTTTTCATAATATTTACCAGAATATTGTGTTCTTGGCTGTTTGGGCTCGCTAGACAACGGTTTGGATTTGACAATGAGACAGCATGTCTGTGTATAAGATACATGTGCAAGCTGTTACGGTTTATTCAAGGATGAGGTTAATTGTATCAATTAGTGGGGTCAGTCAAGGAGAGAGGTATACTTTGAAAGTGTGTGTGTGCGTGTGTGCGTACAGTATGTGTGTGTGAGTATAGTTCTGTCTGCATTCCACAGTTTAATCTGATAATATTCCTTGTTTGAGATCACTATCCAACTTTCTCCTTTTAAGTCATCTCAGTCTCTCTTGCCTCAGTTCCCCCTACACTTCCTCAGTGCCAAAACCAACAAACTGTCCTGCACAATGCCAACACTCATTCTACCCTGTCAGCAGTTTGAGGTACGAACATACACACTCAGACATATCAAATACCTAACAGACAGTACAGTCACAAGAATATTTAACCACATCCTGTACATGGATTTAATCACACGTTTGGTACATTCACAAACACACACATTCACTGTAACAGAGATACACTGACACAAGACAGGATAACATATGGTGTCAAATGTGAACAGTACACACACAGAGACACATGCACACACACTGCACACAGACGAAATGGAGAAGTTTGGATACATCTACTCATTCAAGGGTTTTTCTTTATTTGACTATTTTCTACATTGTAGAATAATAGTGAAGACATCAAAACGATGAAATAACACATATGGAATCATGTAGTAACCAAAAAAGTGTTAAACAAATCAAAATATATTTGATATTTGATATTCTTCTAAGTAGCCACCTTTCGCCTTGATGACAGCTTTGCACACTCTTGGCATTCTCTCAACCAGCTTCATGAGGTAGTCAACTGGAATGTATTTCAATTAACAGGTGTGCCTTATTAAAAGTTAATTTGTAAAAAAAAAAAAATTCCTTCTTAATGCATTTGAGCCAATCAGTTGTGTTGTGACAAGGTAGGGTGGTATACAGAAGGTAGCCCTATTTGGTAAAAGACCAAGTCCATATTATGGCAAGAACAGCTCAAATAAGCAAAGAGAAACCACAGTCCATCATTACTCTAAGACATGAAGGTTAGTCAATACGGAAAATGTCAAGAACTTTAAAAGTTTCTTCAAGTGCAGTCGCAAAAACCATCAAGCGCTATGATGAAACTGGCTCTCATGAGGACCGCCACAGGAAAGGAAGACCCAGAGTTACCTCTGCTGCAGAGGATAATTTCACTAGAGATAACTGCACCTCAGATTGCAGCCCAAATAAATGCTTCACAGAGTTCAAATAACAGACACATCTCAACATCAACTGTTCAGAGGAGATTGCATGAATCAGGCCTTCATGGTAGAATTGCTGCAAAGAAACCACTACTGAAGGACAGCAATAAGAAGAAGAGACTGGCTTGGGCCAAGAAACACGAGCAAAGTCCAAATTTGAGAAATTTGGTTTCAACCGCCATGTCTTTGTGAGACGCGGAGTAGGTGAACGGATGATGGTTCCGGATGTGTGGTTCCCACCGTGAAGCATGAAGGTGTGATGGTGTGGGTTGCTTTTCTGTTGACACTGTCTGTGATTTATTTTGAATTCAAGGCACACTTAACCAGCATGGCTACCACAGCATTCTGCAGCGATAGGCCATCCCATCTAGTTTGCACTTAGCGGGACTATCATTTGTTTTTCAACAGGACAATGACCCAAAACACACCTCCAGTCTGTGTAAGGGCTATTTGACCAAGAAGGAGAGTGATGGAGCCCTGCATCAGATGACCTGGCCTCCACAATCACCCGACCTCAACCCAATTGAGATGGTTTGGGATGAGTTGGAACGCAGAGTGAAGGAAAGCAGCCAACAAGTGCTCAGCATATGTGGGAACTCCTTCAAGACTGTTGGAAAAGCATTCCAGGTGATGCCGGTTGAGAGAATGCCAAGAGTGTGCAATGCTGTCATCAAGGCAAAGGGTGGCTACTTTGAAGAATCTCAAATATAAAATAAATGAACACTTTTTTGGTTACTACATGATTCCATATGTGTGATTTCATAGTCTTGATGTCTTCACTATTATTCTATAATGTAGAAAATAATAAAAATAAAGAAAAACACTTTAATGAGTCTGTCCAAAGTTTTGACTGGTACTGTACATAAAATTGCGCATTCACATACAGAATCATGGCTTTCAAAAAAGGGTGTTGAATGCAATGATATGAAAGCAGAGGACAGGCAAACTCTGCCCTTTGCAATCGGTTTTAGAGGCATGTCCTCACACCAAATCCCCATAGTTATTGTTATGCATAACCACAAAGACTTAAATGCAACAGTCTGCTCATCTATAAATAATTCTCAATCTTATTCACTCCCTCTCTCTTTCTTTCTCTTTTTCCTGCCTCAACACAACAGTACTTTTCTCCTCTTCCTTTGGCTATAGGCTCCCCACTAATTATCCACAACCAACTCTGAGCTCAGTTTGTCTTCTCTTTTTTTGGAATCTATACTTGAACTTTATAGCTGAATTTCTCTGTCTATGTAGGGTATAACATGTTTTATAATAATCCTAGTTCTTCTACCCCTCATCATGTCTGAGTTAAACACCTGTACTTTTTACTGGAACACTTTCGCTCTTTCATATTTCATATGATTTCTTGCTTTTCATCTATATTTGATCAGTCTCAGATTCAATTTAATTTCCCTCCCACCCTTGGTGCACTCTCTGCCCTCTGACACTCTCTCTTGCTCCCTTCCTCTCTCCCCCTCTCTGTCGCCCCTCCCTCTCTCCCCCTCTGTCGCCCCTCCCTCTCTCCCCCTCTGTCGCCCCTCCCTCTCTCCCCCTCTCTGACCCTCTCTCTCACCCTCTCTCTCTCCCTTCACTCCCTCTGTCGCCCCTCCCTCTCTCCCCCTCTCTGACCCTCTCTCTCTCCCCTCACTCCCTCTGTCCGTCTGTGGTTTGTTGACGTCTGTGTAATAACATGTGTTGAACCAATAACACAACACGCCAACACAGAATGTAACCAGCAAGTGACACACAGCCAGTCCACAGACAGACAGATACACAGAGCACAGAGCACAGCAGGGATGTACTCAACAAACATTGTAAATGAACATGAGTGTGGAGAGACAAACACAGTCATTACTCAGTGTAGTGCTTCCGAGAACTGTTTAAGAATTATGAGATGTTGCATGTAAGGATTAACTATAAAAATATATAATGTTTTTTAAGCATTTTACAGGTAATCAGTGAGTTAGTTAACCCATTGAGATGAACTATGTTCAGGCCATATTCACTTGTGAATTAGACACCATAAACCTATGGGCTGCATGTGAACTATATGGCACGCGAAGCTCTGATAATCTTATCCCTAATCTCTCAGCTGTAGTTAGATGTAATGGTATAAAGCCATTTACAGTCCCTGCTCAGTAGTTAGTACTTCCGGGTTGGAGGAGCAGGTCGCATTCGCACTTTGGTCCGCAGGTAGTATAACTTTTCATTACATTTCATTACATTTCATTATAGTACAACGGTTTGATTTGTCTAATCTTAGCAATTTCTTCTTAGCTAGCTACATAGCCGTCTTTGTATCAAAGATAATTGCGTAATTATCGTATTTCGTCGTCCTAACGCAGTCTACACTGCTATCTGCCCAGCAGCTAGCCAGCTAGCAAACGTCCACCGTCTACCGAATAGCAGCACTGTAGCAACTATTACACTCAACTGAACGACTTGATTAGTGTAGTGTTAGCTAGCTACATAGTTGTCTTTGCTGTCTTCGTATCCAAGATAATTGTGTAGTTTAGAGTGTGTAGTTTTAGAGTGATTATCTTAATTTACCGAGGTTAGCTAGCCAGCTATTTGTCGTCCTTAACGTAGGAGACACTGCTAGCTAGCCAACAGCTAGCCAACGTCTACCGAATAGAACTTCCGCACTCAACAACCCGGTCGCATTCCGCTTCGCTCCACAGGTAGTATCACATTTTCATTTCATTTCATTACAGTACAACGGTTTGATTTGTTTGATCGTAGCTAGCTACATAGCTAGCTACATAGCCGTCTTTGTATCAAAGATAATTGTGTAGTCTAGAGCGATTTTCTAGGTTAGCTAGCCAGCTATTGTCGTTCTTTTAACGCAACGTAACGTAATCAACACTGCTAGCTAGCCAGCTAGCCCCCGAATAGCAGCACTGTAGAAACTATTACACTCAACGGAACGACTTGATTAGTGTAGTGTCAACAACGCAGCCACTGCCAGCTAGCCTACAAAGTCAACAACGCAGCCACTGCCAGCTAGCCTACTTCAGCAGTACTGTATCATCTTAATCATTTTAGTCAATAAGATTCTTGCTACGTAAGCTTAACTTTCTGAACATTCGAGACGCGTAGTCCACTTGTCATTCCAATCTCCTTTGCATTAGCGTAGTCTCTTCTGTAGCCTGTCAACTATGTGTCTGTCTATCCCTGTTCTCTCCTCTCTGCACAGACCATACAAACGCTCCACACCGCGTGGCCGCGGCCACCCTAATCTGGTGGTCCCAGCGCGCACGACCCACGTGGAGTTCCAGGTCTCCGGTAGCCTCTGGAACTGCCGATCTGCGGCCAACAAGGCAGAGTTCATCTCAGCCTATGCCTCCCTCCAGTCCCTCGACTTCTTGGCACTGACGGAAACATGGATCACCACAGATAACACTGCTACTCCTACTGCTCTCTCTTCGTCCGCCCACGTGTTCTCGCACACCCCGAGAGCTTCTGGTCAGCGGGGTGGTGGCACCGGGATCCTCATCTCTCCCAAGTGGACATTCTCTCTTTCTCCCCTTACCCATCTGTCTATCGCCTCCTTTGAATTCCATGCTGTCACAGTTACCAGCCCTTTCAAGCTTAACATCCTTATCATTTATCGCCCTCCAGGTTCCCTCGGAGAGTTCATCAATGAGCTTGATGCCTTGATAAGCTCCTTTCCTGAGGACGGCTCACCTCTCACAGTTCTGGGCGACTTTAACCTCCCCACGTCTACCTTTGACTCATTCCTCTCTGCCTCCTTCTTTCCACTCCTCTCCTCTTTTGACCTCACCCTCTCACCTTCCCCCCCTACTCACAAGGCAGGCAATACGCTCGACCTCATCTTTACTAGATGCTGTTCTTCCACTAACCTCATTGCAACTCCCCTCCAAGTCTCCGACCACTACCTTGTATCCTTTTCCCTCTCGCTCTCATCCAACACTTCCCACACTGCCCCTACTCGGATGGTATCGCGCCGTCCCAACCTTCGCTCTCTCTCCCCCGCTACCCTCTCCTCTTCCATCCTATCATCTCTTCCCTCTGCTCAAACCTTCTCCAACCTATCTCCTGATTCTGCCTCCTCAACCCTCCTCTCCTCCCTTTCTGCATCCTTTGACTCTCTATGTCCCCTATCCTCCAGGCCGGCTCGGTCCTCCCCTCCCGCTCCGTGGCTCGACGACTCATTGCGAGCTCACAGAACAGGGCTCCGGGCAGCCGAGCGGAAATGGAGGAAAACTCGCCTCCCTGCGGACCTGGCATCCTTTCACTCCCTCCTCTCTACATTTTCCTCTTCTGTCTCTGCTGCTAAAGCCACTTTCTACCACTCTAAATTCCAAGCATCTGCCTCTAACCCTAGGAAGCTCTTTGCCACCTTCTCCTCCCTCCTGAATCCTCCTCCCCCTCCCCCCCCTCCTCCCTCTCTGCAGATGACTTCGTCAACCATTTTGAAAAGAAGGTCGACGACATCCGATCCTCGTTTGCTAAGTCAAACGACACCGCTGGTTCTGCTCACACTGCCCTACCCTGTGCTCTGACCTCTTTCTCCCCTCTCTCTCCAGATGAAATCTCGCGTCTTGTGACGGCCGGCCGCCCAACAACCTGCCCGCTTGACCCTATCCCCTCCTCTCTTCTCCAGACCATTTCCGGAGACCTGCTCCCTTACCTCACCTCGCTCATCAACTCATCCCTGACCGCTGGCTACGTCCCTTCCGTCTTCAAGAGAGCGAGAGTTGCACCCCTTCTGAAAAAACCTACACTCGATCCCTCCGATGTCAACAACTACAGACCAGTATCCCTTCTTTCTTTTCTCTCCAAAACTCTTGAACGTGCCGTCCTTGGCCAGCTCTCCCGCTATCTCTCTCAGAATGACCTTCTTGATCCAAATCAGTCAGGTTTCAAGACTAGTCATTCAACTGAGACTGCTCTTCTCTGTATCACGGAGGCGCTCCGCACTGCTAAAGCTAACTCTCTCTCCTCTGCTCTCATCCTTCTAGACCTATCGGCTGCCTTCGATACTGTGAACCATCAGATCCTCCTCTCCACCCTCTCCGAGTTGGGCATCTCCGGCGCGGCCCACGCTTGGATTGCGTCCTACCTGACAGGTCGCTCCTACCAGGTGGCGTGGCGAGAATCTGTCTCCTCACCACGTGCTCTCACCACTGGTGTCCCCCAGGGCTCTGTTCTAGGCCCTCTCCTATTCTCGCTATACACCAAGTCACTTGGCTCTGTCATAACCTCACATGGTCTCTCCTATCATTGCTATGCAGACGACACACAACTAATCTTCTCCTTTCCCCCTTCTGATGACCAGGTGGCGAATCGCATCTCTGCATGTCTGGCAGACATATCAGTGTGGATGACGGATCACCACCTCAAGCTGAACCTCGGCAAGACGGAGCTGCTCTTCCTCCCGGGGAAGGACTGCCCGTTCCATGATCTCGCCATCACGGTTGACAACTCCATTGTGTCCTCCTCCCAGAGCGCTAAGAACCTTGGCGTGATCCTGGACAACACCCTGTCGTTCTCAACTAACATCAAGGCGGTGGCCCGTTCCTGTAGGTTCATGCTCTACAACATCCGCAGAGTACGACCCTGCCTCACACAGGAAGCGGCGCAGGTCCTAATCCAGGCACTTGTCATCTCCCGTCTGGATTACTGCAACTCGCTGTTGGCTGGGCTCCCTGCCTGTGCCATTAAACCCCTACAACTCATCCAGAACGCCGCAGCCCGTCTGGTGTTCAACCTTCCCAAGTTCTCTCACGTCACCCCGCTCCTCCGCTCTCTCCACTGGCTTCCAGTTGAAGCTCGCATCCGCTACAAGACCATGGTGCTTGCCTACGGAGCTGTGAGGGGAACGGCACCTCAGTACCTCCAGGCTCTGATCAGGCCCTACACCCAAACAAGGGCACTGCGTTCATCCACCTCTGGCCTGCTCGCCTCCCTACCACTGAGGAAGTACAGTTCCCGCTCAGCCCAGTCAAAACTGTTCGCCGCTCTGGCCCCCCAATGGTGGAACAAACTCCCTCACGACGCCAGGACAGCGGAGTCAATCACCACCTTCCGGAGACACCTGAAACCCCACCTCTTTAAGGAATACCTAGGATAGGATAAAGTAATCCTTCTCACCCCCCCCCCCCTTAAAAGATTTAGATGCACTATTGTAAAGTGGCTGTTCCACTGGATGTCATAAGGTGAATGCACCAATTTGTAAGTCGCTCTGGATAAGAGCGTCTGCTAAATGACTTAAATGTAAATGTAAATGTAGTTAGTCTGCCCTCTGCAGGTGGATAGTGGGAGGTGTCTGCATGTGATCAGTGGAACCTTTTTTGCAGACAGTCAGTCCCCTAGCGTACTTCTGTTGACACGGTTTAACTTTGAACAAGGATGCCACAGATGAGTAAAGTCGATGAAGGACAAGGACATTTGGACATTGTATAGCAATGTTTACAAAAATAAAATTATAGTAAAATTTGGGAGAAATATAAATGGGTTGTAAAATAAAATGTATTTAGATCAGAGACAGACCTCAGATCTTAGGCAGATACACACAGAACAGATTCGTACAATATGCAGGCTATTTCAACACCATCCCTTTTGTTCTGAGCCTCTTTCATTTACGGTGGTTTTGAGGTGCTTGCCAATCCCACAATTCTTCGCTTGCGGCCTCATTTCCTGTCTGCATGCGCCCTCCAGCTCCAACTCACCTACCCTCGCCAGGAAGATCACCAGCCAACAGGGCTTGGCACTTGGAGGCCCATGCCTACATTGCCCCATTGCCACGGCGACAGAAAGGTCCTGTGCCAAACATATGGTTACAGAGAGAGAAACAGAATAAAGATGAATGGTATAGCAACATAATAATGACAGCAACTAGGAATAATGAACTGCATATCACTGTTTCCCTATTGAGTATTTCCATTCCAGTCTCTCGCTTTCACTATAAGTGTTTCCTAACCTCTTCCTAATTGCCTGTGTATCCTCCTCTCAGCTATCAGTAAACAGCTGTCAGTGACAATCTGAGAGTGGCTTACAGGTTTTCCTCTCTTTTCACCATCTGATGCTTTGCCTCCCATCACTCCCTGTCACTTTTAAGGGTTTTCTCTCTCTCTCTCTATCCTCATCACATGTCTCAGCAACATTTCTCTCTCTTTCTCTCTCTCTCTCTCTCCCTCCCACACACACACACACCCTCTATCTCGCTCTCTTGCTCCATCTATCTGTACATTTTCAACAGTGTGGGTGTGACACTGAGAGTGAGACCAATACCACTGAACCCACAAGGCTGGACTGAAGTATGGGAGGAGGAGAAAATCTGGGGAAGTTCAATATAGACTCTACGCTCCATGAGCCAACAGTCTGAACATCCACTTAACCAGGGTTGGGGAGTACGTTACATGTAAGGGATTACAAAACACGGTAACTGTAATCCGTAACGTTGCAAGCAAAAAAATTGTAATGGGATTACAGATACTTTTGAAAAACTAGATGATTACTTCAAGGATTACATTCAGAAAGGATGTTTACGACAAAAAAATCTTTGACACTTCTCTGTTTTCTTAATGACATTCAAATCAGCATTGAAAAAAGGCGCACATTTAAGTTTGTTCCACCCGAGCGAGTCTGACCACAAGTCGAAGACCACTATGACGACACACCAGATGTATTTGATGGATCACGTTAAAAGAGCAGGAATAGGCTTTTGTAGGCTACAGTTCAAGCTATGTCTTCCAATGGTACGACTGCTGTCAGCATCCAAAGATTATCCAATTTGAATAAACACTTGGAGGTAAGGATGACAGCAGTGGTGTGGTCTATGGCGACACAGATATAATATATTATTGATCAAAGCATGCCATTCCATGAGCACAGCATTCATTTTTCAACTCGAATCAATGAGCCCAATCAGTTCACCATGACAACAAAATCATAAACAACAGAGTGGGGCTGGCTAATAAGTTCTTTGTTTTGGTGCTCAGGTAAAACATTATGGCTAATCTATACTTCCATATTTCCAAGTCCTATTCTTGAAGATCAAGGGGTATAACATTTATTAGAATAACTGGAATTCTGATAGACTTTGGTTTTGAATGTAAGGATATAATTGAATCGTATTATTATATGTAGTAGAAAGTGATGGGTTAGAAGAAGCCTACATAACCAACCCATAAAGTAAATTTTAACATCCATATATGGCCAGCTATGTAAACTTTAACATTGATTTATCCTGCAATAGATGTGGTTCAATTGGTAACATACATTTTCTGTCTTCTTCTAATGCCACTTAAGGGAAAAGCATTCTAAAAGTAACTGAATGTAATCAGATTACATTACTGAGTGTGGGTAATCCAAAAGTTACGTTACCGATTACAATTTTGGACAGGTAACTAGTAACTGTAAAGGATTACATTTAGAAAGTAACCTACCCAACCCTGCACTTAACACACAAAAAGCCTGAATGACAGGGGGATAAATATGCCCAGTGTTGTCTGACATGCTTATAAAAAATTACATATGCAGTAAGTAAATAGAATAGCATAATATTATCTAGATATATGATTCATTCATTGGTGTGTTCTATTCAGTAAGAGATACATGTGTAATAAGGGTATGCTTAGCTGTGACTGTGTCTATAATCTCTCGTGGGCAGACTTCACAAACATTACGCAAGACTTACTGTGCCTACAAAGGTCTTTGGAAAATCTTTGCTGTAGGTTCACGGAGTTTGTTTTCTCCTGATTTGTTTACTGTTGCACTGCAGGTATTGTCTGCCACAGATTAAAAGTAAACATAGCAGTTTTTATTACATTGAAGCCTAAATGTGGAATTTGTTGGGTCGTTATAGCTTCTTTGTTTGGCTTAGAAAGAACCTGTGCTGTAGCAGACCACACTACCGGGAAAGAGTGAATGGCGAGCCAAGAAATACCCTGGATACAGGATTTCATAATGACACTTGACAAGTCCTGTCAACCATTTCCCCCTGTTTTTAAAGAGACAGACTCATCTAAACGACATTGAGCTGGAGAACGTAAGGTGGACTTTTGAGAAATATTTTGTTGATGTTGATGTACACTATTAAGACATATGGCACATTGTATGTGTAATTGTTTTGCAAAGATTTGGGCTTGAATAGTCATCCAATGACCTGTGTGTCTGTGTTTGAGGGAGGAGCATGCATTAACACTCTCACAATTCAACTGAACCCACTTTGTGAAAGCTATTCTTTCCCTTGATCAAATTAAATGACCTAATGGTCTTGGGTACTGTAAAACTCCCTCCAGGTAGACCCCCCTCTTCCAGTTTTCAGAATAAGTCATGTGGGCGTGGTTATATCCACTGAGTATAGCGAACATTAAGAGCGCCTTAAGATGTCCTCCACAAGGTGTCGAAAGTGTTCCACAGGGATGCTGGCCCATGTTGACTCCAATGCTTTCCACAGTTGTGTTAAGTTGGCTGGATGTCCTTTGGATGGTGGACCATTCTTGATACACATGGGAAACTGTTAAGCTTGAAAAACCCAGCAGCGTTGCAGTTCTTGACACCAACCGGTGCATCTGGCACCTACTACTACCATACCCCGTTCAAAGGCACTTACATTTTTTGTCTTGTCCAATCACCCTCTGAATGGTACACACAATCCATGTCTCAATTGTCTCAAGGCTTAAAAATCCTTCTTTAACCTGTCTCCTCCACTTCATCTAAACTGATTGAAGTGGATTTAACAGGTGACATCAATAAGGGATCACAGTTTTCACCTCGTCAGTCTATGTCATGGAAAAATATGTTTTGTATACTCAGTGTTTATACTATATTGGGTTCAATTCAGTTCCAGTCATTATGTTTTGAACCCAACATCCGAGGATGTGTGCAATGGAAAATAACAAAATCTGTAACCAATTAGATTGAATAGTAAAAGTCTACGTATGGCAAGTAAGTACATTGACTATTTGCTGTAATGTTCAATGATCAGAAATATATATTTTTTTACCACATTTAAAGGATTTCCAAAGTCTTAGACCATGAGAAAACCTCAGAGTTTTAAAAGCAGAATGTAAGGAGACGATGGGGAACCTCGAATGTATAAAATTAAATAAGACTGCAATATGAGAACTCACATCAGATCAAATCAAAGGCATAATTTCCCTCTCAGCGTTCTGCTTCTTCATGTTGGGGTATGTTACTGTGAAAGCCTCTCAGCGCTCTGCTTCTTCATGTTGGGGTATGTTACTGTGAAAGCCTCTCAGCGTTCTGCTTCTTCATGTTGGGGTATGTTACTGTGAAAGCCTCTCAGCGCTCTGCTTCTTCATGTTGGGGTATGTTACTGTGAAAGCCTCTCAGCACTCTGCTTCTTCATGTTGGGGTATGTTACTGTGAAAGCCTCTCAGCGCTCTGCTTCTTCATGTTGGGGTATGTTACTGTGAAAGCCTCTCAGCGCTCTGCTTCTTCATGTTGGGGTATGTTACTGTGAAAGCCTCTCAGTGCTCTGCTTCTTCATGTTGGGGTATGTTACTGTGAAAGCCTCTCACCGTTCTGCTTCTTCATGTTGGGGTATGTTACTGTGAAAGCCTCTCAGCGTTCTGCTTCTTCATGTTGGGGTATGTTACTGTGAAAGCCTCTCAGCGTTCTGCTTCTTCATGTTGGGGTATGTTACTGTGAAAGCCTCTCAGCGTTCTGCTTCTTCATGTTGGGGTATGTTACTGTGAAAGCCTCTCAGCACTCTGCTTCTTCATGTTGGGGTATGTTACTGTGAAAGCCTCTCAGCGTTCTGCTTCTTCATGTTGGGGTATGTTACTGTGAAAGCCTCTCAGCGTTCTGCTTCTTCATGTTGGGGTATGTTACTGTGAAAGCCTCTCAGCGCTCTGCTTCTTCATGTTGGGGTATGTTACTGTGAAAGCCTCTCAGCGCTCTGCTTCTTCATGTTGGGGTATGTTACTGTGAAAGCCTCTCAGCGCTCTGCTTCTTCATGTTGGGGTATGTTACTGTGAAAGCCTCTCAGCGCTCTGCTTCTTCATGTTGGGGTATGTTACTGTGAAAGCCTCTCAGCGCTCTGCTTCTTCATGTTGGGGTATGTTACTGTGAAAGCCTCTCAGCGCTGCCTTTGAACTTTTGCCACACTGAATAACGTATTTCATGCTGTTTATTTCACTGGTTCTCATCTCAAGTTACCCCCTTTTATACTCTCTCTCTCTCTCTCTCTCTCTCTCTCTCTCTCTCTCTCTCTCTCTCTCTCTCTCTCTCTCTCTCTCTCTCTCTCTCTCTCTCTCTCTCTCTCTCCTTTCATAAATACCTACTATATTTGTTACAGCCAATGAACCAATTTACAAGGCACATGTAGTGTTAGTGTTGTTCACCTTGAATGTTCTTTGCTTTGCAGAGAGCCGTTAATTGAATTAACACGCTTGCATACCTTCACATGTATGCACAAGCGAGCACACACACACATGCACACAGAGACACCTTTTCCCTCATATTCTTCTCACAGCTCGGATTAAGAGCCTATTTGTGGCTAGAAAGCATCATTAGCTCACCGTGTATACATGGCTTGGCATTGTTTCCATATGGTGTGCACATCATCTCTCTGTCACAGGTCCAGGCTCTCAGACACAGTGGTGTAAAGTACTTGTGTAAAAATACTTGAAAGTACTACTTAAGTCGTTGTTTGGGGTATCTGTACTTTACTTTTACTTTTATTTCACTACATTCCTAAAGAAAAGGATGTACTTTTTACTCCATATATTTTCCCTGACATGCAAAAGTACTCATTACATTTTTAATACTTAGCAGGACAGAAAAATTGTCTAATTTGTGCACTTAAAGAGAAAATCCCTGGTCATCCCTACTGCATCTGATCTAGTGGACTGACTAGACACAAAACCTTTGTTTGTAAATTATGTCTGAGTGTTGGAGTGTGCCTCTGGCTATCTGTAAATTTAAAAAACAAGAAAATCATGGCATCTGGTATGCTTAATAAAAATAATTTGAAATTATTTATACTTTTACTTTTGATACTTAAGTATATTTTAACAATTACATTTACTTTTGATGCTTAAGTATATTTCAAACAAAATACTTTTACACCTTTACTCAAGTAGTATTTTACTGGGTGACTTTCACTTTTACTTGAGTCTTTTTTTATTAAGACATCTTTACTTTTACTCAAGTATGACAATTGGGTACTTTTTCCACCGCTGCTCTGACGCCAGGGCCCTGATTTTGTCATATGCAATTAGTGCCTGCGCTGAGGGGAAACACTCAGTCCAATCTAATAAGTGTCCTGGCTTTAATACCCATAGAAAGCCTTAAAGCCCAGATTACAACTGCTGCTCTCTATCTATTTTTCTCTCTATCTCATCTCTTCAACTTTACCTTTTCCAACTTCACCCCTCCCTCACGCTTTCTCTTCAATTCTCTTCCTTTCTCTCTCTTTCTGTCCCCTTCTCCATGTTTCTAGAATCGACACATTTCTGTGCTGCCTCATCCATGCACTGTGTGACTTCCCTTCAGATTAGGGTCACACTGATTTCCTAAGTATTGTGCACCCCTTTCTGTTCAACCAGTCATGGTTACCATGTTGATGCTAAGAAGTGGTTCTTGTTATTTTGGTAGTGTAGGAGATGGATTGGGCGTTGAATGATAAGACAGTCTCCTTGTGAAGTGCCCTTTAAAACAAGCATGCTATCAGATCCCAAGCTGATCCAAACGACATACTGCAGTGACTCACTCCTATCTATTTCTCATCTTCTCCCTCTATCTTTAATCTCCCGCTTCTTCCCTCTCTAATTTTTTCACAATTTGTGGTTGATTTCTAACTTCAAAGCCAAGGTCACGTTCATGAAATCTCACAGTGTATGACAACCTGAATCTCAATGTAGATTTCTTTGTTTTTAATTCAGAATGTTGGTAGCAGCACAGCTATTTGCAAACCCTCACGTTACTGCACACAAATGAACATGTCACACACGTCCACTCTCACTGGAGAGTTAAAAACCCAACAGGATTCTGTGACTCCAAGTACCTAGTAGCTATAATTGGTCTGAGAAAGGTGGTATTTATATATCAAGTGAATCTCTTCTGCTAGGCCTTCAATGTGGTAAGAAGGAGACAAAGTAGGATCTGAAGACATAATGTGAATCACAATGGCAACTGCAAGGCTATACAGTACCTTAAAATCACAGCCAGAAACCGTTTCCAATTTGAATCTAAATTGATGATATAAAAACGTATGTGAAACGATCTATTTGCATATATTCCTTTTTAAAGGTCGTGTTGAGGTATTTCTATTGTTCCAGTGTATCTTGTATCATTCACAGTAGATCTATGTCTTTGTCATTCTGTCATTTGAGCAACAGGGGCTGCAGATCAAAATGAGCTTGTGCTAAATCCGGTGTAATGTATGAAATTTGTGCACCTTTGTGAAAACTGTCACATGCTCCCTGACAAATGAATGAATTCAATATTGCAGTTGTCATTCACACAGCCTAACATGGACATTAACACAACTGGCACCTAACAACTTAATTAAACATTTTTGAATGACCATTCTGTAAATAATTTGTGACCTTGTCATGAATTAATTATTGTGATTCTCCCATAGAGTCAACTTGTTACACTGGTGTCTGAACTGGTTCAATGACACAGTTAAGAATTACATAACGACAAGACACATACATTTGGGAGGATTAATGACACTATAGTGATAACTTCTATTGATACTACAACTTCATAATCAACGTAAGCTAAATGATAACTATAACAGTGGCTTTTAAAGCTGCATTGTGTCACTTTTTGGGCAACCCGACCAAATTCACATAGAACTGTAAGTTATAGAGCTGTCATTCTCTTTGAAAGCAAGTCTAAGAAGTGATTTACCTGTTTGTAATTCAAAATGTTGGTAGCAGCACATCTATTGGCTGTTTTATGTGCGCTATTTCTTTGCTTCCCAGTCTTACATTTTGTTTTTTTACTTCTTTTACTTTGGGTTTGTACACCAGCTTCAAACAGCTGAAAATACAATATTTTGGGTTATGGAAAATATATTTTACAGCGGTTTAGATGACAATGATTCTCTACACTATACTTGCTTGTTTTGTCACAAACTGAAATTAGGCGGACTATTAGAATTTTAGCAACCAGGAAATGCTGGAGCGATTTCTGCATAGTGCATCTTTAATTTTTCACTTATATATATATTTTTAAATACAGCCTAATGGGGTTAAAGCATTGGTGACTTGTATCTAGCATGTTTGTAGTGATTTTAAATAGGATACAATTATGTTGATTAGCCTAATACTGACAAACTATAGGCAACACAATATCTGATCCACGCCCACATACAAATCAGCCCAATATTGTGATAAGAATGAAAAAGATGTGAAGACGCTGTCTGGGCGACAAGTGATTTTTAACAACAATGTGTATAATTCTGGAGCTGTGGTGCACTGCAGTGCTTAAAATTCTAATGCAAACAAATGACAAATAATCCATGAGCCAGGGGGGTTGGTCAGGCTCACTTGGGTTGACGATATCTCATTGTGATTTTCTTGAAATGTCCTTTGAGTTGGAAAATGTGTGATAGCAGTGCCGCAATGGGAGCTTTCTCTGTGTTATCACTCTTTCTTTCATCCCTCCATCCCATTCATTTCTCCCATAGATTTTAACCTATGACAATGTCAGTATACAACAAGTTCTTGCTCAGGTATACCCTTTAATCATATATCATTGGAACGTTTAGATCCACAGTTATCCATCAGACACATTTTTTTGTGCCATTGACATTAGGATGTTGAAACCTTAGTTTATATCTGCTTCACTGACGTGGAATTCTTTCAAATTCCATATGATTTAAGGGTTTATGTGAGGAATAACTTGTTCTATACGGACATAGTTTGTCATAGGTTAAAATCCCTATTGGACAAATGTATGGGATTGAGGAAAGAGCTCTCATTGCTGCACTGCTGCACATTTTCCAACTCTAGGGACATATACCTTCAAGTACTAAAACAGCAAATCCTGATAATTTGGTTGTTGCCAAGGTAGCAAGAAATTTTGCCCAGAACTGATGGGGGTGAGGATTTTGGGATTCTACACTACAAAGCGAAAAGGAGCTTCATTGATTTAATAAAACATTAAAACAATCTAGTTTTTGAATGAAAAATTGCTAGTTATTTTCTTTTAGATATTTACTGGAATAAATGTACATGAAAATAGCCTAAAAGCTTCATACATAACGTGCCAGAAAGTGTTCACACCCCTTACCTTTTTCCACATTTGTTGTGTTACAGCCTGAATTTTAAATGGATTAAATTGAGATGCTGTGTCACTTATCTACACACAATAACCCATAATCTCAAAGTGGAATTATATTTTTGGAAATGTTTATAAATTAATAAAAAATTAAAAGCTAAAATGTCTTGAGACAATAAGTATTCAACTCCTTTGTTATGGCAAGCCTTAATAAGTTCAGGAGTAAACGTTTGCTTAACAAGTCACATAATACATTGCATGGACTCACGCTATGTGCAATATGTGTTTAACATGATTTTTGATTTACAACCTTATCTCTGTACCCCACACATACAATTATCTATAAGGTCCCTTAGTCGAGCAGTTTTCCAATGCCTCGCAAAGAAGGGCACCTATTGGTAGATGATGAAGTTATTCATTACACTTTGGATGGCGTATCAATACACCCAGTCACTACAAAGATACAGTTGTCGTTCCTAACTCATTTGCCGGAGAGGAAGGAAACCGCTCAGGGATTTCACCATGAGGTCAATGCTGACTTTAAAACAGTTACAGAGTTAGGAGAAAACTGAGGATGGATCAACAACATTGTAGTTACTCCACAATACTAAAATAATTGACAGTGAACAGAAGGAAGCCTGTACAAAATAAAAAATATTCCCAAACATGCATCCTGTTTGCAACAATGCCCTTAGCAATACTGCTAAAAATGTGGCAAGCAATTATCTTTGGGGAAAATCCAATGCAACACATTACTAAGAAGACAGTGAATGTCTGAGTTACAGTTTTGACTTAAATCTACTTAAAAATCTATGACAAGACCTGAAAATGGTGGTCTAGCAATGATCAACAACCAATTTGACAGAGCTTGAAGAATTTGAAAAGAATAATGGGCAAATGTTGCACAATCCAGGTGTGGAAAGCTCTTAGAGACTTACCCAGAAAGACTCACGGCTGTAAATGCTTCCTAAGTTGTTTCTACAAAGTATTGACTCAGGGGTGTGAATACTTATGTAAATGCTATATTTCTGTATTTCATTATTTGCTAACATTTCTAAACACGTGTTTTTTACTTTGTCATTATGGCGTGTAGATGGGTGAGAGAAAAAAACGATTTAATCCATTTTGAATTTAGGCTGTAATACAACAAAATGTGGAATAAGTCAAAGTGTATAAATACTTTCTGAAGGCACTGTATTAAATTCCTTTTTATATGAGAAATAAAATCAGAATTATTAAAGGCAATTCTCTCTTTCTTTCTCTAGGAAGTGTGCCAGTTACGAAATGTGTCAATAAGGTGACAGGTCAGTGTTGGTATTCTATTTCAGGGTTGCTTGGCGATGGCAATTAAGGGGGATACGAAGGATTGTATGCAGTGTCACACATCTCACATGGTCTATCTGTCCAGACACCTTTGGTCTAGAACTGGGTGAGCTGAAACAAAGCTCCTCTCTTCCAGACAGTCCAATATGTTGATATTGGTTGATACAGTTGAAGTTGGAAGTTTACATACACTTAGGTTGGTGTCATTAAAACTCATTTTTAAACCACTCCACACAATTCTTGTTAACAAACTATAGTTTTGGCAAGTCGGTTAGGACATCTACTTTGTGCATGACACAAGTCATTTTTCAACAATTGCTAACAGACAGATTATTTCACTTATAATTCACTGTATCACAATTCCAGTGGGTCAGAAGTTTACATACACTAAGTTGATTGTGCTTTTAAACAGCTTAGAAAATTCCAGAAAATGATGTCATGGCTTTAGAAGCTTCTGATAGGCTAATTGACATCATTGGAGTCAATTGGAGGTGTACCTGTGGATGTATTTTAAGGCCTACCTTCAAACTCAGTGCCTCTTTGCTTAATATCATGGGAAAATCAAAAGAAATCAGCCAGGACCTCAGAAACAAAATTGTAGAACTCCACAAGTCTGGTTCATCATTGGGAGAAATTTCCAAACACCTGAAAGTACCACGTTCATCTGTACAAACAATAGTATGCAAGTATAAACACCATGGGACCACGCAGCCGTCATACCGCTCAGGAAGGAGACGCATTCTGTCTCCTAGAGATGAACGTACTTTGGTGCGAAAAATGCAAATCAATCCCAGAACAACAGCAAAGGACCTTGTGAAGATGCTGGAGGAAACAGGTACAAAAGTATATATATCCACAGTAAAACAAGTCCTATATCGACATAACCTGAAAGGCCACTCAGCAAGGAAGAAGCCACTGCTCCAAAACCGGCATAAAAAAGCCAGTCTACATTTTGCAACTGCACATGAGGACAAAGATCGTACTTTTTGGAGAAATGTCCTCTGGTCTGATGAAACAAAAATAGAACTGTTTGGCCATAATGACCATCGTTATGTTTGGAGGAAAAATGGGGAGGCTTGCAAGCTGAAGAACATCATCCGAACCGTGATGCACGGGGGTGGCAGCATCATGTTGTGGGGATGCTTTGCTGCAGGAGGTACTGGTGCACTTCACAAAATAGATGGCATCATGAGGCCGGAAAATTATGTGGATATATTGAAGCAACATCTCAAGACATCAGCCAGGAAGTTAAAGCTTGGTCGCAAATGGGTCTTCCAAATGGACAGTGACACCAAGCATACTTCCAAAGTTGTGGCAAAATGGCTTAAGGACAACAAAGTCAAGGTATTGGAGTGGCCATCACAAAGCCCTGACCTCAATCCTATAGAAAATGTGTGGGCAGAACTGAAAAAGCGTGTTCGAGCAAGTATCCTACAAACGTGACTCAGTTACACCAGCTCTGTCAGGAGGAATGGGCCAACATTCACCCAACTTATTGTGGGAAGCTTGTGGAAGGCTACCCGAAATGTTTGACCCAAGTTAAACAATTTAAAGGCAATGCTACCAAATACTAATTGAGTGTATGTAAACTTCTGACCCACTGGGAATGTGATGAAAGAAATAAAAGCTGAAATAAATCATTCTCTCTACAATTATTCTGACATTTCACATTCTTAAAATAAAGTGGTGATCATAACTGACCTAAAACAGGGCATTTTTACAAGGATTAAATGTCAGGAATTGTGAAAAACTGAGTTTAAATGTATTTGGCTAAGGTGTATTTAAACTTCCGACTTCAACTGTATGTAAGGTCATCTTGCCTTAAGATTAGTTTAACCTGGCCATTCTACCCACAAAATAATGTATAATAAAATGCAAAAGGCACTACTCACCTGCAAGAGAACCTGGTTGAAGCGTAGGCTATTCGTAACAGTAGCAGTCAGGAATTGTGAAAAACTGAGTTTAAATGTATTTGGCTAAGGTGTATGTAAACTTCCCCCTTCAACTGTACCTATTGATACAAGGCTTACTTAAAAGGCATAATCCATGTAGGTTCTCTGTCCCATTTGGCAATGTTATAAACTACACACATAATGAACCTGAGACTAAATAAAAACAAACCAGTGCACCCAGTTCCTCTTCTTCATTTGTTTTGTGCGGCAGGTAGCGCCAACACTGTCTTCCACAAAAAAGATTCCACTAAAGAGGAACAGTGGCATAAGATTCCAGCCTTATAATTGACTAGTGCCATTTAAATTGGTGTATAGGATAATGGATATCAAGAGTATAAATTGGTTGACTACACTAGACCTATGTCGGCAGATGAGTTAGAGACACCTGTGTCTGCTTTTAAATGTTAGCTTGTGGTCAGGTTAGGGCTGGGCAATATCGCTTAAAAACTCATATCTCTGTGTTTTCAAACTTATGGGCGATTAACGATATACAATACCAGTCAAAAGTTTGGACACACCTACTCATTCTATGTTTTTTCTTTATTTTTACTATTTTCTACATTGCAGACATCAAAACTATGAATAACACGTATGGAATCATGTAGTAACCAAAAAAGTGTTAAACTAATCAAAATATATTTTATATTTGAGATTATTCAAAGTAGCCACCCTTTGCCTTGATGACAGCTTTACACACTCTTGGCATTCTCTCAACCAGATTCATGAGGTAGTCACTTGGAATGCATTTCAGTTAACAGGTGTGACAAAAAGTTAATTTATAAAAGTTAATTTATGGAATTTCTTTCCTTCTTAATGCGTTTGAGGCAATCAGTTTTGTTATGACAAGGTAGGGGTGGTATACAGAAGATAGCCCTATTTGGTAAAAGACCAAGTCCATATTATGGCAAGACCAGCTCAAATAAGCAAAGAGAAACGACAGTCCAGCATTATTCTAAGACATGCAGGTTAGTCAATCCAGAAAATGTCAAGAACTTTGAAAGTTTCTTCGAGTACAGTCGCAAAAACCATCAAGCGCTATGATAAAACTGGCTCTCATGAGGACCGTCACAGGAAAGGAAGACCCAGAGTTACCTCTGCTGCAGAGGATAAGTTCATTAGAGTTAACTGCACCTCAGATTGCAGCCCAAAAAATGCTTCACAGAGTTCAAGTAACAGACACATCTCAACATCAACTGTTCAGATGAGACTGCGTGAATCAGGCCTTCATGGTCGAATTGCTTCAAAGAAACCACTACTAAAGGACACCAATAATAAGAAGAGACTATCTTGGGCCAAGAAACACGAGCAATGGACATTAGACCGGTGGAAATCTGTCCATTGGTCTTATGAGTCCAAATTTGAGATAAACTCAGCAAAAAAAGAAACGTCCCTTTTTCAGGACCCTGTCTTTCAAAGATAATTTGTAAAAATCTAAATAACTTCACAGATCTTCATTGTAAAGGGTTTAAACACTGTTTCCCATGCTTGTTCAATGAACCATAAACAATTAATGAACATGCACCTGTGGAACAGTCATTAAGACACAAACAGCTTACAGACGGTAGGCAATTAAGGTCACAGCTATGAAAACTTAAGACACTAAAGAGGCCTTTCTAATGACTGAAAAACACCAAAAGAAAGATGCCCAGGGTCCCTGCTCATCTGCGTGAACGTGCCTTAGACATGCTGCAAGGAGGCATGAGGACTGCAGATGTGGTCAGGGCAATAAATTGCAATGTCTGTACTGTGAGACGCCTAAGACAGCGCTACAGGGAGACAGGACGGACAGTTGATCATCCTCGCAGTAGCAGACCACGTGTAACAACACCTGCACAGGATCGGTACATCCAAACATCACACCTGCGGGACAAGTACAGGACGGCAACAACAACTGCCCGAGTTAAACCAGGCACGCACAATCTCTCCATCTGTGCTCAGACTCTCCGCAATAGACTGAGAGAGGCTGGACTGAGGACTTGTAGGCCTGTTGTAAGGCAGGTCCTCACCAGACATCACCGGCAACAACGTTGCCTATGGGTACAAACCCACCGTCGCTGGACCAGACAGGACTGGCAAAAAGTGCTCTTCACTGACGAGTCGCAGTTTTGTCTCACCAGGGGTGATGGTCGGATTCGCGTTTATCATTGAAGGAATGAGCGTTACACCGAGGCCTGTACTCTGGAGCAGGATCGATTTGGAGGTGGAGGGTCCGTCATGGTCTGGGGCGGTGTGTCACAGCATCATCGGACATGGCTTGTTGTCATTGCAGGCAATCTCAACGCTGTGCGTTACAGGGAAGACATCTTCCTCCGTCATGTGGTACCCTTCCTGCAGGCTCATCCTGACATGACTCTCCAGCATGACAATAACACCAGCCATACTGCTCGTTCTGTGCGTGATTTCCTGCAAGACAGGAATGTCAGTGTTCTGTCATGGCCAGCGAAGAGCCCAGATCTCAATCCTATTGAGCACGTCTGGGACCTGTTGGATTGGAGGGTGAGGGCTAGGACCATTCCCCCCAGAAATGTCTAGGAACTTGGTGGAAGAGAGTGGGGTAACATCTCACAGCATGAACTGGCAAATCTGGTGCAGTCCATGAGGAGGAGATGCACTGCAGTACTTAATACAGCTGGTGGCCACACCAGATACTGACTGTTACTTTGATTTTGACCCCCCCTGTGTTCAGGGACACATTATTCAATTTCTGTTAGTCACATGTCTGTGGAACTTGTTCAGTTTATGTCTCAGTTGTTGAATATTGTTATGTTCATACAAATATTTACACATGTTAAATTTGCTGAAAATAAACAGTTGACAGTGAGAGGACGTTTCTTATTTTGCTGAGTTTATTTGGTTCCAACCGCTATGTCTTTGTGAGACGCAGAGAAGGTGAACGGATGATCTCCGCATGTGTGGTTCCCACCGTGAAGCATGGAGGAGGAAGTGTGATGGTGCTTTGCTGGTGACACTGTCTGTGATTTATTTTGAATTCAAGGCACACTTAACCAGCATGGCTACCACAGCATTCTGCAGCGATAGGCCATCCCATCTGGTTTGTGCTTAGTGAGGCTATCATTTGTTTTTTCGACAGGATAATGACCCAACACACCTCCAGGCTGTATTAGGGCTATTTGACCAAGGAGGAGAGTGATAGAGTCCTGCATCAAATGACCTGGCCTCCACAATCACCCGACCTCAACACAATTGAGATGGTTTGGGATTAGATGGACTGTAGAATGAAGGAAAAGAGGCCAAAAAGTGCTCGGCATATGTGGGAACTCCTTCAAGACTGTTGGGATAGCATTCCAGGTGAAGTTGGTTGAGAGAATGCCAAGCGTGTGCAAAGCTGTCATCAAGGCAAAGGGTGGCTATGTTGAAGGATCTAAAATATGAAACATATTTTTATTTGTTTAACACTTTTTTGGTTACTACATGATTCCATATGTGTTATTTCATTGTTTTGATGTCTTCTCTATTATTCTACAAAAACACTTGAATGAGTAGGTGTCCAAACTTTTGACTGGTACTGTATATCTACATTAAAAAAATATATCTCTAAATAAGCTTTGTCGTACAATTAAAAGGTCAAATACACTGCATTTAAAACAGTCAGCAATAATGTTTGAATTCAGAGCTTGTAACATTATACATAGGCCGATCTGGTTTTCAGGTCTGTCTATAAAAAGTGTATTTTTGTTAAAAAAAATTAACCAGAAATATGCATAATGCACATTCACTAATAATGTAGCAGGCATTATAGAAAATTAAAACCGATCTCATAAACAATCTCTCAAGCAAAAGCCCACGCGCTAGTGAGTAGCCAGCTAATATGTTTATTTCAAGTTTAGCCAAATTGGATCTAGGTATAATCACAAGCTTTGAATTCAGCTAACAAGGCAAAACAGTTGAATTGTTATGAACACACCCTTCTGTCCATCTCCAACTGTTTGAACAGCATGCTTGCCTGTCCACTTCGTTCAGATGTTGAAATCAAGTGGCCTACCATATTTCTCAGAATGAGAACGAGTTGCCAATTCATAATATAATTGTTTTATGCGTACTGTACATTTATAAAACACAGACTAAACAACTAACATAACAATCTTTATTTGATTAAAATGCTGCCAGCGATACGTGGTACCGTAATGCGCGCGCGACAAACTGAGTATTCATTTTCCAGAATAAATGTCCATTGGTACCTCCGTGCTCTGCTCGAAATTTGAGGAGTTTAAATATTAACAGTGTATGGTTCGAAAGGTTAACTTCTCCTTTATTACAGTAAAATAATAATTCCATGTGTTTCGGTGTCCATATGATTGGACCAAACCTCAAATGCAAATAGCGAGTTGAAACTGTTTGTCAGAGAGTAAGAAGTGATCTCTCATATTCGTTGCTTTGAGTGAGAGAAAGACGCGAAGCGAGAGTTTTCACTCTCTCCAAAATCTGTCCAAAATAAGTCCATTGCGTTTCTATGCGCTTATTTTTATTAACCTAAGCTTGTCGCCTGCCTTCCCTCCTTTGGGACAACGACTCCCACTGATAGGGCGGAGACATGAGCATCTCGTCGTTATTTACAGATCTCTGGTATAAATGGGAAGGTGCTCAACACAGAAGGAGCGAACGAGACGAGACCAAAAAGACAACACGAGAACAATCGGACATAAACGTTCATAAAAACGAAAAATACACACAAATACACACACAAATTTGATTCTGCGATACAGGCATTTGGAATTTCGCGCAAAAACATAAATTCAAATTAATCGAATTAATTCGGCCAGCCCTAGGTCAGGTCCTCCCAGTCTGGACCATATTAACAAACGGTGTGTTCTTCTCAGTGTCTGGGAGACACTCTCCAGACGTCCATCAAAACTATGAGGGAGGATAAACATATTGAACGAATGCATGTATGCATGCAATGTACTCAATGCAGCACAGCACAGAGGGCTTTAACATAACACACAATCTGTATACATATACACAACAAGACAGTTCATGTAGAATGCATACTGTGTATTTGTCTGTCTATGTACTGCCTATAGTCAAGTCAAACCCCATCGAGGTAAATCAGTGCTAATTGCTTAACCCCTGTGTAATCCAATTATCCAAGTATTACTGTGAGCACACATACAGAAAAGGCTGGGCCTGTGACTCTTAAAAGATTTACATATTGACCTACTAATACTAACACCATGTTTTGACTTTCTGTTGCTTTTAAAGTTAAATGTCAGTGTTGTTTATGGAAAAGTGGTTGTCAACAGTTAATTAATTGTCTTTTAACTGTCTGTCAGACAGGTAATCACTAAGAGATCCCTAATCACATCAACTGTACTTAAAGAACCTCTTGAGCTATAGCCTCCTGACTATATGCAATTTCTATTCTAGACGTTTCGTCGACATGGATTTCATCTGTGCACAGACAACAAAGTGAAAGACCAAGTGGTGTCTTCACAATGTATGAACAGAAAATGCAATATTATGTTTATCCCATGTTCTGTATGTAGTTACAGGATATTAGCTGTTTTTGTCACAGGTCAATAATTGAACATAGAATCAAGATCTCTCTAAAGGGGTCAAGAAATGACCCAGTCCTAGCCTCATCAACCCAGGTACTGTCTGAGAGGCTGATCCATATCCATGCTTCTGAGACTTTCAGATAAGAGTTTCTATAACTGGCCTGCCCTCAAAACCAGACCAGACCAGTGGTCTGGGTCAACATATCCAAGACTCAACCTGAGGAGCAATACGTTTCACTACTTTTTTCCTCAGTAAAATCATTCATGTCAAAAAAGATCCAAATTATATGAAATAGCTCTTATGAGACAAGGGCATATTGTCAACTTTGCTACCAATTCACCAATTATTTAAGTACTCGTCCCCAGACCTCCATTATCAGGTACGTGATGAAGTACTGTATATGAAATAGCGTCAGCTTCCTTTAAGGGCCCTTGGTCTGCACTGCTTGGTCTGTCCTGTACCAAAGGGTCCTAAATCTCTAATCCAGAATGTCCCCATTAACTGTAGGTCCATATTTGGCACTTCACCATGCCAGACCTCAAGGTCAACGTCCTTGACGTCAGAGCTCTGTGGTTAGACTGTTGCCTCCTGTGACGATGTGGATTTTGCCAGCACCGTCACGGTTAATTTATATTGACATTTTAAGCATTTAGCAGATGCTCTTATCCAGAGTGACTTACAGTTAGTGCATTCATCTTAAGATAGCTAGGTGGGAAACACATATCACAGTCGTAGTAAATACATTTCCCCATTAAATGGGCACCTTCCCATCTAATTATCCCCATGGACATGAACATCTTTACCATATTCAACAAGGAAATGTAAAATACAACACTACACCCTCTCCCCATACAGAGGTTTTGATTCATGCTGCACTGTATTACTAATACAAATAGCACTGAAGAAATGAATGGGGTAAAAAAGAGTTTGATGTTGTGTAATGATCTTAAGTAGTGCTACACTTAAATTGTACTGTCTAGAGTATAAACTATAGGGATTTGGGAATGATTTACTATTACAGTTTGTTGTATATGCTCTAAAACAAATTTCAGAACTATGTGCTTACAGTTAGCTCTGAAACATTCCTAAAAATCACTTATTGTTTGAATGTCCTTGATACAGTAAGATGCTGCGTGGTGATTGGATATATAGCTAAAAGTATTAGACTCACAGTATGTAGTCACATATTAGAAAAGATGATCTTACGCAATGCAGATTCACAGTACTTCCTCAATGCTCTGACGTATATACCGAATACTGCAAGACAGACATGACGACTAACTTGGTTTTCAGTTAACTTGGAAAAAATTGTCTAGCCAATTATGAGTAACGGGATTGATCCATTATTCATTTTATCCACACAAAAAATCCTTTCTGAAAAATGTTGCTATTTTTTGCTATTGGCTTCAATGTTTGTTTAATCAGAAATGTTTTGATGGTATTTCTGATGGTAAATTACAGGTAGGCCTAAATACCAGCTGTAACAGGACTGTTAAAGAATGCCACCTGCAAAAATACACTAAATACAGACACACTGATTATCACCAAGTAAAATAACTTTAGTAGATTGACCCCTAACCTGCATGACAAGTCAGGAAATGTTCTTTATTTTTCAGGTGTGTGTGTGTGTGTGTGTGTGTTATTTTTTTATTTTTCCAGAGCTATCGGTGTATTTTAGGTAAAATATCCCACTCAAGCAACAAAATAGTTGTCAGGAGAAGATAGTGGTCTAACCGTACCACCTGATCACAAGGATCAAGGAACATCATGAGTGACAACACAGTCTTTAAAGACCAATCACAGTGACAACGCAGACTCTTTAAAGACTATTCACATGGACCAGGAACGCAACCACATACAATGTCGACTCCTTTGACAAGCTTGACACAGGCGTGTCAAGGCTTAATTGGATAAGTTAGTTAAAAAAAACATATTGACCTGCCTCACTGATGTCCCCACCCCCTCTGATGTCCAGGAATGGAGGTGGGGTGGGGGTGGTGAAGGAGCTGGCTGACCTTTTTGGAGACCATGTGACTGGAAACCAGGAGACTGCAGGATTAAGAATCAGGGGTATTTAAACAAAGGCCGATTCCTTGTGTTCATTTTGCTCTTGGACTGACATGCAGCAGTAGCTCTCATTTCGAGACAGAAGCTCCTTGGAACATTTGTGAAATTAGGTGAGGCAGAGACTTTTTTATTTTATTTTATTTTATTTATTTATTTTTATTTAACCCTTATTTTCCAGGTAAGTTGACTGAGAACACATTCTCATTTACAGCAACGACCTTGGGAGTAGTTACGGGGGGCCTCCTTATTGCTACTTTTCTTTATTATTCCTTAGAAATAATACATTACTACTACTTAATTACTTATTGCTAATATAGATGACTACATTAGTGCTACAGTATAAGTACACATAACTTGTAAAGGAAGTATAAAGGAAAAAAGTTCCAAGAGTATCAAGCAAGAACATCTAAGATTGTGATTGATTGACTGCTGCAAATCTAACACCTGTAGCCATGATGCAGAATGTACATGCATGTGTAACTGTAGCTCACCTGCTCAATTGAGAATTCTAGCATGATAGCAATGAGTGTGCTTTCAGATTGGGAAGTGAAATGTGGAATCCATTTGTGTGGTAGACAGAAGTCCACATAGCTACAAACGTGTGCATCTTGACTCTAAAATCATTGGCACATTAGAAGTAGCAAGTTCCAATGTCCATACTAGAATACCATTAAGGCATGCCCAATACATTGCTTCACACTCAATAATGGTATGCTAGTGTTGATATTGGAACAGTGAGATTTTTTAAATAATAGTGCAGTGGGAACTAGGTGGGAAAACATTTGTGCCAATCAATTGATAAATGATGTGACTGTAGAAACAGTTGACCTGCAGAAATCAAATTCTGCTCCTTAGGGGGAAATTTCAAAACCGCAGTGCAACATCTAAAAAGTTGTAAAACAATGACAGGATTTTCAATGTGCATCCAAAACTTCCAGTGGAAGGCAGATATCTGAGAGAGAGCAGACACCACATTCCCAGAGAGAGAGGCTAAACTTACCTGTTAGAAGCAGAGACTGAAATCACAACAACAGATGCTTTTGCACAGCTTTACAGATCTCTATCCACTCTGGATGGGCATTAGGCAGCAACATAGGGAGAGCCAGATCTGTGATCTCATGCAGGTGCAGCATCTGTTGAGTTACATACCATGTCCTGGTAAAGTGAGCTCCATCTACGTCATTATGTTAACAGGATTATGGAGCTCCCAGGTTCAGGGAAGGGGGTACTCAGGAGACAGATTAGGAGGATACTGCTTAAACGGATGAAGAAGAACAGGAACAAGGACAAAGTGTGGCCTCACCTGTTGTCCAGTATAGTGTCTGAGCCACTAAAGAGATTGGCAGGCCAGCCACTGCCGGTCTCAATACCATCATTAATTGATGTCCGTCCCGACATCCTTACTAAGTCATAAGGATCAACCTTTTTTCCCCTGACGACATCAAAGGCCAATGGGATCTTAAATCAGATGCACAGTAGTGAAGATTTAATGTACAATAGTGTTACAATGCTATATGCATGTATATACATTTAGTGGGGGCTAGTCAATTCAATACTTTAGTCAGGTCAAAATAATTGATCATGTAAAATCAGAGATCCAAAAAGAAGAAGATGTCCATGCTAAGAAAGGAGAGTATCCAGGGTCAAGACAATGTACCAACCCAAATGGGAAAGATGTTTTGAAAAATATATTATGGGACTGAGAAATTAAGGAGTTGATTTCCCCCCTCCCTTCGTGATCTAAGCAATTGCGTGTGACACAGAGGACATTCCTGGGATTTAAGAAGGGAATTCATCAAATTGGGTTTTATATGGAATCAGAGATAATCTGGCTGTTTAGCCAAATCCCCCTAATCTATCCTGATTACCAGTAAGGTGGCTGGAGGGAGCCTGGCAGAGAGATAGAGATTAGCAGAAAGACAGCAGTAGAGAAGAAGAGAGGGGGGGTGGACAGACCTGAAGTGAAGTTAAACTAGCCAGGATAGACGTAGAACATGGGAGTGAGGATAATACAAGATAGAGGGAAATTATAGATTTTCTGGCCAACACTATAACAGCGCACTCTCTCTCTTTCTAATGGGATTTATTGGCTTGGGAAACATGTTTACATTACCAAAGCAAGTGAAATAAACAAATATTAAATAAACAATCAGAAATTAAGAGTAATCATTATACTCACAAAAATTTCAAAAGAATAGAGACATTTAAAATGTTGTATTATGTACAGTCTTGTAACAATCTCTGTCTCTCTCTGTGTCAGACCTCAGCAGAAATGAACACAGCTCCCCCTGCAGGAAGCGCCCTGGCAACGCCCGCTGGAACAGCTGGCCCCACCACCCCCAAGAAGGGACCCCCCAAGTTCAAGCAGAGGCAAACCCGTACATTCAAGAGCAAGGCCCCCAAGCCTGGCCAGAAAGGGTGAGAATCTCTCTCTGTCATCACACATTCACACAGATACACACAAACTCCACACACAACCGTTCCACATACTCACACGAACAAGCACTCAATTTTCTCACATTCTCAAACCTGTATAAATGCAGACAGACAAATTCTAGATACAAAAAAGATACAAACATGTTTCCTTGTCAATTGCAGATTTGGTGATGACATCCCCGGCATGGAGGGTCTTGGCACAGGTAACTTTGATATTCCATCTGCAATCATCAGTAGTCATGTTTGTTCATCTATATATTTGTATTTCTACTTTCAGTATACAGCGCCTTCAGAAAGTATTCATACCTCTTGAATTATCCCACATTTAGTTGTTACAGCCTGAATTCAAAATGGATTAAATAAATAAAAAATCTCACACATCTACACACAAAACCCCACAATGACAAAGACATCTTAGAAACATCTTTCTAGACATTTTTGCAAATGTAATGAAAATAAGTATAAGTACATAAGTTTTCACTCCCCTGAGTCAATTACATGTTCGAATCACCTTTGGCAGCAATAACAGCTGTGAGTTTTTCTTGGTAAGTCTCAGAGTTTTGCACAATATTTTCCCATTATTATTTTCAAAATTAAGCTCTGTCAAATTGGTTGTTGATCATTGCTAGACAACCATTTTCAAGCAGATTTAAGTCAAAACTGTAACTCGGACACTTAGGAACATACACTGTCTTCTTGGTAAGCAACTCCAGTGTAAGTTATTGTCCTCATGAAATGTGAATTCATCTCCCAGTGGAAGCAGACTGAACCAGATTTCCTCTAGGATTTTTCCTGTTCTTAGCTCCATTGCGTTTCCTTTTTACCCTGTCAACTCCCCAGTTCTTAACGATTACAAGCATACCCATAACATGATGCAGCAACGACTATACTTGAAAATATGGAGAGTGGTACCCAGTAATGTGTTGTATTGGATTTGCCCCAAACATAACACTTTGTATTCAGGACAAAAAGTGAAGTGCTTTGCCACATTTTTTGCAGTTTTATTTTAGTGCCCTGTTGCAGACAGGATGCATGTTTTGGAATATTTTTATTCTGTACAGAGGTCCTTCTTTTCACTCTGTCAATTAGGTTAGTATTGTGGAGTAAGTACAATGTTGTTGATCCATCCTCAGTTTTTAAAGTCACAATTGGTCTCATGGTGAAATCCCTGAGCGGTTTCCTTCCTCTAGGGCAACTGAGTTAGGAAGGACGCCTGTATCTTTGTAAAGACTGGGTGTATTGACACACCATCCAAAGTGAAATTAATAACTTCACCATGCTCAAAGGGATACTCAATGTCTGCTTTTATTATTTTATAGGTGCCCTTCTTTGTGATGAGGAATCGGAAAACTTCCCTGGTCTTTGAAGTTGAATCTGAGTTTGAAATTCACTGTTCGACTGAGGGACCATACAGATAATTTTATGTGTGGGGTACAGAGATGAGGTAGTCATTTAAAAATTATGTTAAACACTATTATTGCACACAGAGTGAGTCCATCCAAGAAAACGTATTGACTCAAGACCTTTCAGATTTTAATTTTTAATTCATTTGTAATTTTTTTTTTTTTAAACAACATAATTCCACTTTGACATTATGGGGTATTGTGTGTTTTAATCCATTTTCAATTCAGGCTGTAACACAACAAAATGTGGAATTCCTTCTGAAGGCACTGTATATTGACAACCAAGACAACCAACAAGTGTTCCTTGCCCTTTTTCATCAACTGGACAATCAATACTAATTGTTTCTCCCTCTCTCATTCTCTCTAGACATAGCAGTGGTCTGCCCATGGGAGGCCTACGGCGACATGGAGCTCAGTGATCTGGCAAAATATGGAATCATCTAAGACTGCTGCCTCCTGCCTTCCCTTAACCTCTCCGCTCTTGACCCTTTCCTTCTGTGTTAGTCTGGCGCGCCACCATAAGGCGACTGGCCATCCCCCTAAAGTCGTCTCGTCACTCCACGCTGTTCTTAAGTCTGTTGTGGTCAGGCACTGCGGCCTGAAAGACCACATACGGTGGGCAGACGGAACACAAAACTGTTTATTTGTATTATTATCATATAATAGTATTATACTGTATTTTATACAGGACATAAGAGATACTTGATGTGATACAACAAGACCACCCCCACCCCTCCTCTCTACAATAGCCTACCTCGGCTCCCCCTTCCCTCTTTCCTTTTGTAATCCCTCAGATCCCTTTAGTCCCCCAATTCCTCTGGGAACCATCAACCACAGCAATAGACGCAAGCAAAGACTAGCTATGACTAGCTTGTACTTGCTTATAGTCTACTACAGAACTGTAAATATGTCTCTGTTTCCAATGCAACCTCTACCTTCGTTACCCTCCCTTTTTACCCCAATCTCTCTTTTTTGCATTGTTTTTTTTACTTGTTGTTGATAAGGCGTGCTACTGTGAACACACGGGAAATGAAAGGGATGAGACCAGGGAGGAGGGTGTGTGATGCTTTGTCATAGATCATTATGGTGAAGGCATTCCCTGTTATCCCTCTGTTGCCACACTGCCCCCTTCTTAGTGTACGGTACGCCACCAAACAAAATATAAATATATTGATGTGTTACGCACACAAACACATTTATATGACGGAATGTGTATGTGTGATTGTATGTCCTGATAGATCCATTCAAGTTTTTATTTTCAATACTCATGGTGTCCTTTGCTTTTCTGTCATTCTGAGAAAATAGGAGAAAATACAACTCCTTCCATGATGGGGTATAAAATGAAAATCTGAGTATGTTATACTTTTCACTAACATCTGACATTCTTTTAAAGAACATTCATTAAGAACAGCAATGAACATTCATAAGCATATAATTCAACCATATTTTTTCTACATTGCTCCACCATAACATACTGTAGTTTGAAACTTTAACAAATGTACAGTACCAATCAAAAGTTTGGACACACCCACTCATTCAAGGATTTTCCTTTATTTTTACTATTTTCTACATTGTAGAATAATAGTGAAGACATCAAAACGATTAAATAACACATATGGAATCATGTAGTAACCCAAAAAGTGTTAAACAAATCAAAATCTATTTTATATTTGAGATTCTTCAAAGTATCCACCCTTTGCTTTGATGACAGCTTTGCACACTGTTGGCATTCTTTCAACCAGCTTCATGAGGTAGTCACCTGGAATGCATTTCATTTAACAGGTGTGCCTAATTTGTGGAATTTCTTTCCTTCTTAATGCGTTTGAGCCAATCAGTTATGTTGTGACAAGGTAGGGATGGTATACAGAAGATAGCCCTATTTGGTAAAAGACCAAGTCAATATTATGGCAAGAACAGCTCAAATAACCAAAGAGAAACGACAGTCCATCATTACTTTAAGACATGAAGGTCAGTCAATACGGAAAATGTCAAGAACTTCAAAAGTTTCTTCAAGTGCAGTCACAAAAACCAAGCGCTATGATGAAACTGGGTCTCATGAGGACCGCCACAGGAAAGGAAGACCCAGAGTTACCTCTGCTGCAGAGGATAAATTCATTAGAGTTACCAGCCTCAGATTGCGGCCCAAATAAATGCTTCACAGAGTTCAAGTAACAGACACATCTCAACATCAACTGTTCAGAGGATACTACGTGAATCAGGCCTTCATGGTCAAATTGCTGCAAAGAAACCACTACTAAAGGACACCAATAAGAAGAAGAGACTTGCTTGGGCCAAGAAACACGTGCAATGGACATTAGACTGGTGGAAATCTGTCCTTTGGTCTGATGAGTCCAAATTTGAGATTTTTGGTTCCAACCGCCATGTCTTTGTGAGACGCAAAGTAGGTGAACAAATGATTTCCGCGTGTGTGGTTCCCACCGTGAAGCATGGAGGAGGTGGTGTGATGGTGCTTTGCTGGTGACACTGTCTGTGATTTATTTTGAATTCAAGGCACACTTTACCAGCATGGCTACCACAGTATTCTGCAGTGATACGCCATCCCATCTGGTTTGCGCTTAGTGCAGTGCTTCTCAATTATTTTCTGTTACTCCCCCCCCCCCCCCCTAGGAAGAAGTAAATATTTCGTGCCCCCCAACTCTCCGCCGCGACTGTAAATAGTATTGTTTGTCTATAAAATTGTTATAAGTACACCTCTGCATAACATTATATCCTTATTAACATTAAAGAAAACAAAAAAAGAAAAAAGAAAGAAATATAGATCAACTTACAACAAAGAATAACTTTATTAACATTGTTTTTTAGTCTGTAACAGAAAAGACTTAAAGTGCATCAATTTGCCTGAAAAAAAAAGAAAAATTCAAGCCTTATTTAAACTGTAATTTTTTTGGGACCAATTTTGATACTGAAAAATTAAATAAAATATAATCAATAAATAATAATATATTCAAATTGATCAGGAGCACAATATATGAAACATTTTGACCTATAAAACTAAAATGAATAAAACAATTTGTGCTGATTTTTTAAAATCAAAATGAGGAAGTCAGGATTAATGGCTACAATGAGCACGTTTTGCAGAGCACAGCTTTTCGAAGCGGGGTTTGAAGCATGATACTGCAACTCTCAGCTCCTGCTCAATGTTTAGCTGGGACCTGTACTTGGTCTTCAGTGCAGCAACAGCAGAGAAGCCAGTCTCACAAAGATAAGATGTTGCAAAAGGAAGAAGAATGCCCATGGCCCTCTGCCCTAAGAGTGGATACTGCCTCTCTACACTCAGCCAGAATTCACTCAGTGTCTGTGATGTGAACCTCAGTCTCAATGTGGATTCAGACGTCATATCAATGAACTGGTCCTCCTCTGCAGAGCTGAAACCAGTTGGAGCTGGTGCATTGAAATGATCTCTCACCCAGTCATATTGGGAACTGTTTTCAGGGAAGTACTTTTTAAAGAATCCCATCAGTGATGAAATATGCTCCTTAATATATGGAATCACTGAGGTGGCATCATAGTCAGTAGTGTCAACAAATTCATGCAGGTTCTCGAATGAATCAGTATTTCCTTCATCAAGTCGCCTGCCCACACATTGCAAGCTTTCGAGTGAAAGAGCTGATCTTGTCTGTGACCTGAGGGAGGTGTTTCTCTTTCCCTTGAAGCTGTAGATTTAGTTCATTTAGCTTTCCAAATATGTCACTCAGGTAGGCCAGTTTTGCCAGGAAGTTCTCATCACTACATTTTTCTGCGAGGTCATACTTGTGCTCCTGCTCCGGAAACATTCCTATCTGTTAAGACTTTTCCTCGTGACAGGAAAAGACTTTTCCTCGTGACAGCCACCTTGCTTCACTGTGAAACAGCACAACTTGATGTTCAGCTCCCATCTCCTCACAGATAGCAGAGAAGACTCTTGTTTTTAGTGGTCTGGTCTTTATAAAATTGACTACACCTACAATGTCAGTCATAACCTCACTTAATTCAGAGGAAAGGTGCCTTGATGCCAGTGCTTCTCTGTGTATAACACAGTGTGTCCACTCAGCATTAGGTGAGGCCTTCTTGATGAGTACCCAAAGTCCTTTTCTCATCCCTGCCATGGTCTGTGCACCATCACTGCAAACACCAATGCAGTTCTCCCACTTTAGCCCATTCTCAGTCAGGAAGCAGTCCAGCATTTTGAATAGCTCTTCAGTTGTGGCTCTGTCTCTGACATATTTACAAAAAAGTAGATCCTCACACAGGGAGTTTGTCATGTCAAAACGTACATAAGCGATAAACAAACAGTCTTTGTTGCTGTCAGTTGCTTCATCGAACTGTAAGGCAAAACGTTTGTCTTTGAGTTTATCTACCAGCTGTTCTTTAAGATCGTTAGCAATGTCATTTATACGTCTGGCGACAGTGTCATTGGACAGAGGGATAGTTTTTATTTTTGCAGCACTTGCATCATCCAGCATGACAGAGACCACGTCTAATGCTGCAGGCAGTATCAGCTCCTCTGCTATGGAGTGTTTTTTTTTGCACTGAGCAATTTGGTACGCCACCTTATATGATGCTAACAGTGCTCGCTGGTTTACTGAAGTAGCATTCACAAAGCGGGACGATTGTTGGCAATATTCGGCACATTTTCACTGAAAAAACTCAAGCGGCTTATCAGCGTGATTGGGGTGTAATGTCTTTAAGTGACACCTTAATTTATTTGGCTTCATGCTGTCCGCTGCCAACATTTTTAGACACAGTAAACATACCGGTGTTTCCTCGTCTCCCACCGTAGTCACAGTGAAGCCAAGCGCTACATACGCGTCGTCATATTTCCTCGTCTTAGCTTTCGGGAGACTTACGTTTGTCTCATTATCTCCGTCTCTCTCCGCCTTTCTTTTCATCCCTGTTAAATATTTTTCCATGGTGTCTCTTAAGGGTTTGTTATCTGCACTTCATATCTCCTGCTCTGTGCTGTGTGCTCTTGTGCGGTGCAAAAAAAAACTACTCCCTGCGGCAGAAAAAAACATGTTCCCACTATTTGAGAAGGACTGGCTTAGTGGGACTATCATTTGTTTTTCAACAGGACAATGACCCAAAACACACCTCCAGGCTGTGTAAGCGCTATTTGACCGAGTGATGGAGTGCTGCATCAGATGACCTGGCCTCCACAATCACCCGACCTCAACCCCAATTGAGATTGCTTTGGATGAGTTGGACTGCAGAGTGAAGGAAAAGAAGCCAACAAGTGCTCAGCAAATGTCCTGGGTGTTACAATCCCTTAGCACACGAAAGGATTGCGAAATCAATTCCTTTATTTCACAGTCCCCCAAATATCTTTCTCAAAACGTCTTTCCCATTTGTGTTGCTACTTTGTTTTGGTTGATGCCCTGTGGTCATAGGTCAGTCTGTGTCTGTGCTTTAATATTTATTTAGTAACTCTTGATAGTCTGCTGATACTGTATATTCTTCTCCTAGGTCCCTGAAGCTTATGGAAATCCTATACTGTGAACAGACAAACTATCCCGGCCTTTGTGTCTGTCTCTATGAAAGCTTCAGTGTTTATCCCTTCTGCTCCATTTACACACACCTTACAGAACGTCCTTGCCTGTACAGACTTGAACCCAGGAGCTCAGCACGGGCTTGTTCATACAGAGACCCATTGGAAGGCATTCTCCCTACCTGACATACACCACCTGAGGGGTATCAATGTTGTGAGGTTATGTCTCAGGGACAGTTAGATGAGTCAGTTGTGTTATTCAGCCGCCTCCTCCCTCCTCCTTGGTCATCACTAGTTACTACAGCCACAAAGTAATAAACCATGTCTATTTCTACAAAAATTTGATTTTAAACCTAACCTTAATCCTAACCACACTTATGTTTAACCCTAACCTTAAATTAAAACCAAAGAGCAAATTTTTGTTTGAATGAATATCCTATTTTGAGTTTGTGGTTGTAGTAACTAGTGGAAACCCTCCCCCTAACCTCTAACCTCTCTCTGTAACATAGCAACCAGCAGTGGGATTATTTATGATGACCTGGCATTCAGATCTGGGCCTATGCATATCATTTCCAATCACGTGGTCAACTCTCATAGCTAGATGTTCAACTTTAGCATTTCCTTGATACTGTATGTGTGTGTGCGCGCGTGCGTGCGTGCTCGCATGTGTGTGTGTGTGTGTGTGTCAATGTGTATCAGTGCCTGTTCCATAGCCTCCAGGGATTCGAGCCCCACCTATACTTTGCTGTTTTGTGAGACAGACTAAGAAAAAGAGAGTGAGAGAAGGGGAAGTCAAGGGTGGGTCAGTCCAAACTTCTCTCCTATCGCTTCATCACTAGATGTAAATGTGGGTGAGGTGAAAAAAAATCATCATCTTTCATTTCCAAAATAATTTCCTCCCTCTCTCATTCCTCTCTTCCTGCTTTCCCTCCCTCCCTCCCTCTTGCACTGCCTGTAAAATATATGGGAACATCCTTGAGTTAGGAGGCACGTTCATACATAGATGACTGTCTACTGATGCATCAGCTGAGAGTTTATGGCAAATCTCAAGTGGAACTACAAGTAGGAGAGAAATAACCACCAACCACAGAGGTGGATGCACTGCAGCCTCCAGATAAAGGGTAAATCAATCAATGTTACTCGTCTTTGTTAGTTCGAAAGTTGTAGCTTGAATGGAGGTATATCCTACCATTTTTTTGCCACCTGTTTTGCCACAGGAAGAGTTTGTTGTTTTAAAGTAAAAATGTGTTCACAAGATTCAAAGTAAGCAGTTGAAGCAGCGATGCCTTCATGTCTCCTGTTGTTGGATGACAATTAATCTTTATTGTTTAGACTGTTGTTACTGTCAACCAATTCAACGACCCAATCAATTGAAAAACATTCAAAACAATTGTTTCATTAAATATTTGTTTGTGTTATATAACAAATTACCAGCCACATAAACATGTTCCTGAAATAATCGGCAAAGATAGACTTGATAGAGATGTTTTAGTGACTTTTAGAGGTTTCATCTCCTGCCCTCTGTGCAAAACAGGTTATCGTTAAGGGTTAAATAAAGGGGCCAGGGCCATATTTACCCAGCGATAAGCATATTAAATGTCATATTTGAATCTCTGACACTGAAACAAGGGCTCTGTTATGAACTAGAGGAAGTGACAATCCCCCCTTGCATTTGTATTTCGCTGTCACGCTCACTCCCTATTGCCCTCTTTCCTGGTTTCACACGGCTTTATGAGTTAATGTAGTCTACATTTCTCCTCTGTGTAGAGCAGGGATGGGCAACGTCCCAATTTGTATTTATTTATTACGAAATCAGTTGGGGTTTCAACTTACTGCTGCGAGTTAAAATAGTGGAATATACAAGGTGCAATTTGGAAATGTGGTTGTGCATCAGCAGTTATTCTCTTGTCATATAAAGCACTGATAGTCAGTCAATTATTTCATGTCAGCTAACATGTTTTAGATCCCTAAGTTAGTTTTGCAGTCAGCTATCTAAACTGTCCTGTATAATATACAGTATAATACTATGATATGATTATGTTAGTCACACAGATATAATATTAAAAACTGAAAACATTTCTCTCCACCCTATGGCAAAATGTGTAGAATTGCAGGAAATTATCTGTAAAACAATGTGGGTATGCAGACCCGCGAGCAACTGCAGCCCCTCATGATGAGTTTAGATTTTCTGTGGCCCCGACTCCCTCCAAGTTGTTCATCCCTGATGTAGAGTATCAAGAACCAATTCCTAATGAAATCACTCCTAATTCCTCTGTTCTTACCGTGTACACAACGTTATTTCCCTGTCCTGGCATGTCTGTGGTCTGGCTGCTCCCTTCCCTCTGGCTGCTCCCTTCCCTCTGGCTGCTCCTTTCCCTCTGGCTGCTCCCTTCCCTCTGGCTGCTCTCTCTCTCTCTGGCTGCTCTCTCTCTCTCTGGCTGCTCTCTCTCTCTGGCTGCTCTCTCTCTCTCTGGCTGCTCTCCCTTCCCTCTGGCTGCTCCCTTCCCTCTGGCTGCTCCCTTCCCTCTGGCTGCTCCCTTCTCTCTGGCTGCTCCCTTCCCTCTGGCTGCTCTCTCTCTCTGGCTGCTCCCTTCCCTCTGGCTGCTCCCTTCCCTCTGGCTGCTCTCTCTCTCTGGCTGCTCCCTTCCCTCTGGCTGCTCCCTTCCCTCTGGCTGCTCTCTCTCTCTGGCTGTTCCCTTCCCTCTGGCTGCTCTCTCTCTCTCGCTCTCTGATCTTTATTCAAAAGCACCTAAATTGATTTGATTGTCCTAAATACCGCTATGCTCTATAAACAAAGATATTCAGAGTCAAAAATACATGCTCTCATGGATGCTACTTTTTCCAGGTAGCAAAGGCCCAGCTGAGCAGGGAGTATACCATCAAAACAGAAAACCAGAGAGGAAGGACACAATAACATGCAGACAAAACAAAACAAAAGGATGGTCTTTCCATTCCAGACACACAAATCTCTTTTTCTCATCCTACTGTTCAATGTCCCACTTCCCAGCACATGTCAGACCACACTGAATGCCATCACCCTCAACCAAATCATCCCTCCCAGTGCTGCCACTAGCTCTAATGCTATCCCAGATACCACCACTAACAATCCCACTGTAAAATCCACGATCAACCAAGGCACCACTTCCTTCCTCCAGCGCAACTCTTCCTCAAACTCTACTTCCCAGGATGCAATACTGGGATGTGGGGCGGATCTGGACCCCGTGTACTCCTACCTGTGTGACCGTCAGGCGGCGTGGGGTATCGTGGTGGAGAGCCTGGCCTCACTGGGTTTTGTGGTCAGTTCAGGGCTGCTGGTGGGGCTGCTGTTCTGGACCCTGTGGATGTGTGTGTCGTCCCGCCAGCGCAGGGGCATCGGGGGGAGCGTAGCCTCCATGGCTCTGTTCCTGCTCAGCACGGCGGGGATCTTCGCCCTGACCTTTGCCTTCGTCATCCGCCTCACCACCCAGACATGCCCCACGCGCCTCTTCCTGTTCGGGGTGCTGTTCTCCCTGGCTTTCTCCTGCCTGCTGGCGCGCTGCCTGGCCCTGCTGGGCTTCTCTGTGGCCCGGGGCTGGGGGGGGGCTGGGGTGGCCCTGGCCCTCTTCACCCTCCAGGTGGTCATCGCTACAGAGTGGCTGATCATCGTGCTGCTGCGGGACGGCCATCCCTGCCAGTACTTCCAGGGGGAGTATGTCATGTTGCTCATCTACGTGCTGGTTCTGCTGGCCGCCGGCCTGGTCCTCTCCCTGTGCTGCCTCTGCCGCTCCTGTCTCACCTACAGCTACAGCTACAGCGGGGGCAGCCGCCGACAGAGCCAGGTCCAGGCCACGCTGCTCTGCCTCACCCTGCTGCTGTCTGCTGCCATCTGGGTGGTGTGGATCACCCTGCTGACCTGGGGTAACATGGAAATGGGCCGGCGGCCGCAGTGGGATGACCCGGTGCTGAGTATAGCCCTGGTGGCCAACGGCTGGGTCCTGCTTCTGGGCCACGGACTAGCCCAAGTGGTTCTCCTCTGCAGGTGGGAGGCCAGCTCAAAGGAGGGCCCCTTAGACTTTGGCGGATGGACCAGTCCCAACGCCAACCTGCCAGGTCTGGGGAGCCTGAAAGAAGGGAGGGAGAACAGAAGCTTTGAGAACGACGGTGAGGAACGGAGAAGTGAGAAACAGTAGCACTGGAAAGGAGTAAAGCAGGGAAATGTACTGTACTGCATGTCTACGTTTAGTTAATCAGCAACATAACATTAGAAACACAGAAAATTGACTGGTGGTACAGTACTCATAAATTAGCATGGAAGCTATGGACTAGCTCCAATGGATAAAATATGACATATGAGTTTAACTACACAATCTGTCACTTTAAGACTCACTGTATGGAATCTGCAGATAATTGAGTCATTGTATCGTGTTCTCTTCCCCAGGCAGAAAACAAGACCCCGTTTTCCAATCACCATATGAGTCAGGATTCTCAATGACAGTGAGTAGGCCTCAAAATGGCTCTGGGCTTACTGGGTGATTAATAGGAATGAGAATCAGCATGTTGTAATAAAGAATAACTAACAAAAATACATGCTTAATCCAGTATAAGATAATGTATAGAATTGTATTATACAAGAGACAAAATTCACAAATTCTACAGCACAAGTGTAGAGTCATGTCTTAAGTGTAAAACTAACACTCAATAATCGATGCCTTCTGGGAATGCTATTAAGTCCAGAAGTTGTGGGCAGAGCTAGACAGTTGGCTGTCTGAAGTATTACAATGTAAATGTACTTTTAATCCGTCTGTCTGCATATTTCAAGACATGGCACATGGGGGTGTAGTGAGATACCCGGTGGTTTGGATGATTCTTACAAAAACTGAAAAACATACACAAATCCAGGTACTTTACATGGACGCCTGATGAAAACTTAAGGGTCGAAACGTTGTTATAAATAAATATCACCTGGGCGCATGAGCAGCAGTGTGCAGGGTCTTCCTTTCTGTTTTCCATGGACAATTCTCTTCTCATTACTCATCTTGAAAAACGTATACTAAAAATGTGGAAATCAATCAATTCACCATCATTAACACAATGGAAAAATCTATTTATTATTTCAATATTGAAAACGTGTGGAGAGAAACAAAATGGTGCAGTTTCAGGCCATGTGGAGGAAAGTGATGCAGCGCTGGAGATGGGGGTGTGTGCTAGTGGGTCTGGGCAGGTGTGATGTAGTTAATGGAGATGGGGGTGTGTGCTAGTGGGTCTGGGCAGGTGTGATGTAGTTAATGGAGATGGGGGTGTGTGCTAGTGGGTCTGGGCAGGTGTGATGTAGTTAATGGAGATGGGGGTGTGTGCTAGTGGGTCTGGGCAGGTGTGAGGTAGTTAATGGAGATGGGGGTGTGTGCTAGTGGGTCTGGGCAGGTGTGATGTAGTTGATGGAGATGGGGGTGTGTGCTAGTGGGTCTGGGCAGGTGTGATGTAGTTAATGGAGATGGGGGTGTGTGCTAGTGGGTCTGGGCAGGTGTGATGTAGTTGATGGAGATGGGGGTGTGTGCTAGTGGGTCGGGGCAGGTGTGATGTAGTTAATGGAGATGGGGGTGTGTGCTAGTGGGTCTGGGCAGGTGTGATGTAGTTAATGGAGATGGGGGTGTGTGCTAGTGGGTCTGGGCAGGTGTGATGTAGTTGATGGAGATGGGGGTGTGTGCTAGTGGGTCTGGGCAGGTGTGATGTAGTTAATGGAGATGGGGGTGTGTGCTAGTGGGTCTGGGCAGGTGTGACGTAATTAATGGAGATGGGGGGGGGGTGTGCTAGTGGGTTTGGGCAGGTGTGATGTAGTTAATGGAGATGGGGGTGTGTGCTAGTGGGTCTGGGCAGGTGTGATGTAGTTAATGGAGATGGGGGTGTGTGCTAGTGGGTCTGGGCAGGTGTGATGTAGTTGATGGAGATGGGGGTGTGTGCTAGTGGGTCTGGGCAGGTGTGATGTAGTTAATGGAGATGGGGGTGTGTGCTAGTGGGTCTGGGCAGGTGTGATGTAGTTGATGGAGATGGGGGTGTGTGCTAGTGGGTCTGGGCAGGTGTGATGTAGTTAATGGAGATGGGGGTGTGTGCTAGTGGGTCTGGACAGGTGTGATGTAGTTGATGGAGATGGGGGTGTGTGCTAGTGGGTCTGGGCAGGTGTGATGTAGTTAATGGAGATGGGGGTGTGTGCTAGTGGGTCTGGGCAGGTGTGATGTAGTTGATGTTTGTATGATGTTGTCATTTGTATGTTTATGTTTTGTATTGTTCATAAAAGATAAATAACATCTTACAAAAGAATATGACCCTTGCCATTACAAGCAATGTATATGTAATGTTGAACAACTAATTGCCATTATTTACTGCACTAATGTTTTAATGATTCACTATGTTTGTGTTTCAGGAAATAGATCCTGGCAAAGATTACTCCATCCCTCGTCCTCAGACCACCAACATCAGCGAGCCCTATGATGTATACTATGGACACATCCTGTCTGATTAAGATCACATTGCTTTTCATGTATAAACACCCACACACAAAGACAAAAAAAAAACATTACACAGATTATGAAGATGCTATTGCGGGTGTATGTGACTAATACAATTTGATTTGATTTATACATGCACTCACATGACCCAAAAATATTTTGGAAGTTCAGCTACAAATGTATATTTCTTGAATAGAACCTGCATTGCAACATGATTTCCATAATTACGTGACTAAGGCTCAATTGATTAATTACATTTTACTTTACTCAGGATCCAGATAGAATGAGCTTACTGAATCTGAGCTAATGTGACAAGTGTTTTTGCAACAGGCTGCTTGAAAACACCAGAGACAGTGTCTAATAGTCTCAGGCAGGAGGAGGCGTGAATCTGTCTGTATCAGGGTGCCAAACTGCAGGGATGGGCAGGGGCAGCGCCAGGCATGTGTGAAGGAGACAGGACCTGGCAGCGTTAAAATAGACCCTTGTCATCATGTCTTAACATCTTACGTAAAGGTGCATGCCATTTTTATTTTTTTTACATCCCACTTTATGAATACATGTTTAAATCAATGTTATGCTATGCATATTGTGCAGTTTGAAAAAGTGTTATTAAAATGGAATGTTAAAAGGTACATTTGTTAGTCATATCTAACAGCAGAGGGCTGATTCATTCTCACAAAAAGAAGCACACGCTAGACTGAGTGGTAGTACTGTTTTAACCACTAGGTGACACTGTACAAGATGTGAATTATTGTTGGTGGGATACAATTTACCTCAATGTTCATACCATTATTGAGCCACCAAATGTAAACAAATGCATTCCATCATGTAATTTCCCCATGCAAATAGCAGTTTACTGATATGAATGATAGATCTGTAGCGCTCTAGGAATGACATGAGAGCAATATAACTTTCTACTCTGCCGGCCTATAGCCATCTGGGTCATCTCAGAGTGGGCGAGTCAGTCGGGTCAATACCTCCATAATTCAGTGGATCCATGTGCTTTATTGTTTCACTGATCAAACAGCCCTCAATGTAATCCTTTCAATTAGTCCTACTTCAATCATCTGGAAGTGCATGTCATCAAATTGGCAATTAGCCTCTTGTGCATTAGAGCAATTAACAGGGATATGAGATTTCCTCCAAACTCAACCCAGACATTGACATTCATTAACTTTAGATGCAATGAGAGATTGGTTAGAGAAAATTGGCTACTTCAGAGTTTAAGTTGGCATAGTTGCCACCAGCACAACTACTAGTGAACAATAGGTATGGCCTGTGTGGCCATGCCATACCCTATGATTACATAAAAATAATCAATGGCAACAAAATCTACCAAGCATTTTACCCAAATAAGGAGTTGAGAAAAGAAGAGTATAAAAACCAAACCGTTTATTATGTACATTCAATAACAATGACAGGAAATAGAAGGCAAACATGAAGATGGCTGAAATGAAAAGAAATACACAAGTCACTTGGAGAAAATAAAAAAAATATCACTTGGATCAATGAGCTTAGCAATGCACATGTGAAAACAAAAAAGTCACATGCAATTCCAACTCATATGAAATCCCTGTCCAACAACTCCCACTAGGTTGACTTCAGCACAGTGCAGGGGTAAGTCAGACACACAGCTGGGTCTAAGGTGATCTCAGCAGCCGTGAGAGGGCACATGGGAGTCTCCACTGCTGGGTAACAAGTGTCAACTTATGGAGGGATGGCATTGGAAACAACATGAGTTCAGTCTGTGCTGAACTGCTGTGTGCATGCTGGGACAACATCATTGGTTACTTAATATACTTCAAAAGGAAAAACTGCAGGGGTTCAACATTCCAAATTAAAATTGAACTAAGAGATATAACTGGTAATTCAAATGATACCATGACCACAGAAGAACATAGATAACCCAGGCATAAACTTAAAACAAACAGTATTTTACATATCATTATTCCCCCCAACTAGAAACAAACTCAAGGGGACTATGTTGAAGCCCCTCTGCCTTCATATTTCACATAACCTCCTTTCCATAGAAATTGTTTTGATTCATGCAACAAATTAAATGACTTTTGACCCTGTCCTTCTCACAGAAACATGCATACTGATACTTTTAATACTTTTTAAAGAGAAGTTCAAAATTCTTATTGTCATGATATCATGGCATAAATACTCAACAGAATAACTAATGCAGCTGTATGCATCCCTCTGGGCCTGATAAAACAGCTAGTAACATGGTAATCATCATGTCAACAGGTGGTTTATGGCTCAGCTCTCTACCTGGGTCCTCCACCCTACAACTGTCCCTGAACTACACACTCACTCCCAACTGGGAAAAGGAGGCATGTGGGGGCTCTTTAAAATGGTGTGGAATAGAACGCTTTGTTTCATCATCACACTCACTCTAGCCTGGCATTTATTCTGTATCAAAATGCCAAATTCCCCTCTCAAGTCTACTGTGGACTCCTAAATGTTATATTTAAGGCAGTGTAAAATGTTGGGTTATCATCTGCCTGGGACCACTTCATCAAAACCCCTCGGCACATTCAGCAACCCCATTTTAAAAGACCAACTTTGCCAGTTCCCAAATGTATTTTGGGGATTTTAAGTTTATTAATCTGTTGCTATAAAATTATGCAAATAAATTCATGTTTGCCCCTATCTTCTCTCTCCACTTCTCAGATGACATTTTCTAGGACACGGTGCTTTTAAAACACCACCATCAGCAAACTGAAAGGGTGCACTTTGAACCCACCATAAAATAGAAAAAGAGCTAAAATAACAGCAAGAACAATCAGAAAAAGTATAATAAATGTGTACACTTGACCAACAAATGTGCTTTTAGAGAATCTTTGGAACCAAAAGACAAACAATAGCAATAAGATATTCAGAGTATATGGAGATACATAGGTCTATTTATATATTTTTGTTTGCCACTTCCTGTACCTTAAAGTAGCATCGAGGCAGTGACTTTAATACATAATGGACTAGAACATTCCCAAAGACTTAGGAGGGAGGAAGATTGCATTGGGTGAACATTACGGCCACTTCTCGAGTGTCTGTATGTGTCAATTTGACAAAAAATATATATTAAAAATGGTGAAACCAAAAGTAACATCAACTTGTAGTGTTTGTAACTCTCATATGTTTCCTACCATCTGGTTTGTTCCCTCAAACCCCTAAGAATTCCACTCTTATCTGTAAATAGCTGGGTCCAGCGTGCATGACTGGTTTCTACAGCATGTTAGCTATGCCCAGACACTTTCAATGTTTTTACCCCTTTCAGTCACAATTTTGATGCTACACCTGGAATGTCATATAGTCTAGTAAAGAGAAAATGTATAAGGAGTTGTGTTGAGCAGGCATGAGTTGTACAATATTCTCAAAAGGATAAATGAAGACAATGTAGATATATAATAGTAAGGATACATGATACAGATCAAAAGACTTGTGTCATTATAGTTTCAACTACAGTAAGAATCATAATCATAATACTTATAGACCAGCAATAACAGTATTAATCAACTGGAAAATGTGAAAATGATGATGATGATGATAGTGGATGTAATTTCATTGCATCCACATTATATAACAATAATCATTTTAAGCAACGCTTTTTCATAGACAATTATAGAAAAGAAAAACTGAGGTAATGCAGAACAAAAACAAGTCATTTTGTTTCTTTTTCCTTGTCATTTTCACACCGTTTATCTTTTTTTGTCTTTTACAGTTGGGTTGGTGGTGTAATGGTAGACTGTTTGGATTTCTCTAATCATTTTCAGAGCAACAGCTGTTACCTAGATTTAACTGCGTCGTCGCTCAGCTTTTGTAGTTCAGATTATTGACTTTTTGCTACTTTTGCGTTTCTTCGTGCCATTCACCTTTTTGTTGAACAGGTTCTTTAAAAAAACAACTTGGATGTGTTCATTGTTGGGATTCCTCCACTGGGCAGGTTTTTATCAATGTAGTGTTTCATATAAAGGACCTAAGATTTCAGGCTAGTGATGGCCTACTTTTAGGTCGTACTAACACATTGAGCTGTGTACATATGTGTGCATTTTACATTTGAGAATTATTACCACAGACTATTAGGAGCAAAGGTTTGTAGTGATGTAGTGTAAAAAGTTACTGGTGGGCAGCAATTTCTCCATCCATGTCCAATAGTGTTTTTTTATGTAACCATTCTTGTTCTTCCCACAGTTGTCTTCAATTATTGTTGCCAGTCTTGAAATTCACAGGCAGTTTTCATTCGTCCATTACTATGTCACTGAGTGTGACAGTTGAAGCAAGCCGAGTTACAGTTGAGTTTATCTTGAGTGGATGACCTTTTTCCAAAACACATGGGTTAATACTACCACCCGTAGAAAATGGAGGTGAGCTCTTCCCAAATGAAGAGGTTCAGAAATGTGGAATTCCATGGTGCGAGTGCTGTTTAGTACGGAGCAAACCTACTGTATCCAGCCCGATATAAACTAGCCTGGAGGAGAGAGAAAGGGAGAGAGATAAAGAGAAATTAGAAATAAGGAAAGGAAGATGTAGCTGTTTTTAAACAACAAACAGCAGTGAAAAAGATGTGCGAGAAGTAAATAACTACATTTACATAAAGTGAAGATAACTCAGTTTCCAGCCTGTTGTTGTAGTGTTGCGGCTGGGGGGCTCTTACCATGGCACCGACTCCATAGGCAGCGGCAGCAGGACCTAGAGCGTGGTAGGGATCTGTAGTGTACACTCGCCCATAACTGTCCCAGAGGAATACCAACACATATGTATTTCAGCTGCACATAGTTACAGTGAGAATATAACACTCACCTTGCACTGACTCATAAATAGGCTGAGATATTACAAATCACACAACAAAAGATTTGTAAGATCAAGTGTATCATCAATACCCACCAAAACACAACTAAATCACTTCTACTGTGAGTCATAGCCTAGCATGTTATTGTGTAAAAGTCTGGCCACATTATTGCATTTCGAGGCTGCTGCTTCTTGATGTGAGTCCTCCTCATTCTTACCTGTCACTGTAAGCAGCAGCTGCGGCGGCAGCAGTTGCCCCGGTTACAGCAGTAGGCTGAGCAAAGCGATAGGCAGCGGCAGGATAGCCTCCCTGGGAGACAGAGGGACAAATGGAGGTTATTACCATGGTACAGCTGAGGTAGACAGGATCATTACTGAGGCAGAGTTGTGTAAGTGCAGAGTGAGTTAAAGAATCACACACTACAACAACCAAGTTTAGAACATTTGTGGTTAAAGATTGAAGTATTAACAAATGGTTAAAAAATTATAATAATTACAGTGGAGATTGTTGACAATCGTCAATAATGCAGCATATCAAAGATTCAGAATTATAGAGGTAGATAAGTAACATTTACACGAACCATCCATATTATCGTTGTGTTCTCTCATATGCATATAAGACAAAGAGAGGGAAAATAGAGATGCCACACTCAAACACACTCACAGTGTCACCTCCTGGCATTGAGACAGCATGCATGCCCCAATTCAATGCAAGTCTATTTGAACACACCACTGCATTTGGACCCAATCATACAGAACACAACCCAGAGCGTTCCCCTGGAAACCTGCAGTACAACTAGTGACAGGACAGAGGGAGGGGGGCTGTGAGAGAAGGTAAAGGGGAGAGAGAAAAGGTAGGCCTATGCCTGTAGTGCATGCAGACGTTGATCAGCATGCTTCAGTAATTGTAGCTCCAGAGAGTCGAGACCGGGAAGGGGTTAGGGACAGGCTTTAGTAATAAGAAATCGTGTTCTCCTCGTCTTTAATTTCAGCCCCACAGGGCACTGCTGCTACACAGATAGAGTATCTTCCAGCTCATCTCTGTACCTGTTCCAGCTATAGATGTTACTCAGCATAATGGATGTGGTAACTTCCAATCATAAGAAATGGTGCTGGGAACATTGGTGTTTGTATGAAATAAGAGGCTCTCTGCCAGTGACTTCAAGACAAATACAACTGCCGCCTTTCATGTTATCACTGCCAGCAGTCTACCTTTCAGAGACCAGGTTCTCTTTGAACAAACGGGCAAAAAACACACGCTGTTTAGTAGCTTAGTAACAAACCCCTTCCCCACAATCCACCTGTGCAGATGTCAGTGAGTTAGTAGGAAAATGAAAAGCAAGTTACCGTTTCAAAACAAAACAACATCAAAAGATCATAATCACCAGAGGGATAATAAAAATACACACTGTGTTTGGTAATGACCCTACCTGAGGCAATCTGCTACTAATGACAGAGTCCTGAAACACTATTCTATAGAGAGAACAGAAACAGCCATTGTCAACCTGGACACACGCACGCACACTGACAGACACGCGCCCTGACACAAACGCACACAGAGCGGCCCGGCTACCCATGTTGGAACCCCGTGTTACAACACCAGACTACAACACCCTCTGTTACAGTCTGTCTTCTGGGAAAACTCAGACCCACAGGTGTGATCCCAGGCAGCGGTGGAATGGTAAAGTACAGAGTGTACACCTTAGCATAATTCAACATAGGAGCTGTGTGCATGAAACAGTCGTTTGTTTTCAGTCACATTTGGGCAGCTCTGTGCAGCGCATTTAATTATGCACATGCAGAAACGCATTTAGAGAGAAAGGAGAGAGAGTCGTGAGGGAGTGTGAGGAGTGGGAATCTACTTACGTATAAGTCTGCAGCTCCATAAAACCCACCATCCTGATACACCACGCTAAGAGAGAAAGGCAGACAGAGGAGATGGCAGGTGAAGAGAGGAGATGGCAGACAGAGGAGATGGCAGACAGAGGAGATGGCAGGTGAAGAGAGGAGATAGGGAGGAACAAAGGAGGGAGGAACAGGAGCAGTGGAGATGGCAGACAGTGGAGATGGAAGGGTCGGTGTGTACAGTGAGATGGTCCAAGACCAGAGTGGCAGGAATGAAAGCCAGTGTGGAGGAAAGTAAACAGGGAGATGATTGAGGGGAAAAGTGAACGCACAAGGAGAGAGACAGAACAGTTATTTCACACACATGCAGCATGCAGAGGAAATAGACCACCATTTATTTGTTCCATTACTGCTGAACCAAGTGGTATTATCAACATGACTGTATTATAGGGTACCATCCTCTATCAGCATCCCCCAGGGAGAGGGAACGGAGGCCCATTTACATTGACACGGTCCTGGACAGACTGAGAGGACAAGACAGACAGTCGTTTGTTTGAAGTCAGGCAGTAGTGGATTAAATATGGAAGAGGCATTTCCTGCAACACTAGTTTTAAAAAAAATCCAGAATATGACAGCAGTTGCATCCCCATTAACCAACTGGCACAGCCCAGCAACATGCAACAATACAGTTTCTCTGTGAGTCAATCTAGTGGAATTACTGGAACATAGAAAGAAAATGTGTCTGGTCTTTGTGTGCAGTGTGACGCAGAGGATCAAATTATTGTTCTGCTCAGAGGGAGTGTGTCTATACTACCAAACTAATGACATTACGCTTATTGGTATTTATAGTAAACTACTGAATTTACTGAAGGAACGTATATAAATGTCATGTTAAGTGTGTCCGTTCAGAGGATGGGTTCTGTAGTTGAATCCCTTACCCAGGGTAGGCAGGGAGGGCAGGCTGTGGCATCGCCGCACGCACCGCGCTGTACACTGGCCTTCCCCGGCCCCTAAGGTGGGCACCACGGAACGCTGCTGCTGTGGAGGCTGCCGCTGCCGCAGACGGGTAGGGGAACCCCGGAACTGAGGGAGAGGAAAGGAGAGAGAGGGTATGAACGTACAATGCCTGGGGGCACTATGAATTAGAGATGCTTAAATGAAGTCAGATTTGGGTGAAATGAAGGGCATGCAATCTAAGAGGAAGACGAGGTTTACCTGCATAGAGCTCTGGTCCGTACATTGCCTGCACCATTGGGCTTAGCTTCCATCCTGCTGAGAAGCAGAGAGGAGGCAGAGACAGGAGGGTTTCATATAGATAGGGGTTCCACAGGGAGATGGGCAGCAGACTAACAGTTAGGGATCATAATGAGGCTAATGGAGTGGTTTGCATATGGTTACCATATGGCAGGGTGCTAAGGGCCTCTCCGTTGGGGTAGGGGCTGACCATCTTCTTATTGGTCATCACCCTGGCCGTGGCATTGTTAACCTGGGGAGTGGGAGGAGGGACAGTGAGCACAACGTTTGGCCTGTTCTATTCAATTGAGGAAACACACACAAACACTCTGACACAAAAGACGATCACACAAGTTGACCAATATTAGACATTTACACGTGATAACAATAAATAAACCATATCTAACTATGAATGTGTGAATAATACAATGGTAATAACACTCCTGCTTTCTAAGATCATCAGACCATTTGCCAAGAAGATGGTGATTGTGTACACACATACAGGGAGGCCACAGTTACAGTCTGCTCCCATTCACCATCGCTGGATCATTCACATCAATATGGTGGTGGGTTTGATGCATCACATCGTTAACTCATCCCTGCCAGGCTGCCTCCTGCCTAGCCAGTTATACGACAGCTGACAACATCGGTTATGATGAAGTAGTCTCTGCTCTCCCTGACGGTGTTTGTGTGCGCGTGTGTACATGAGTGGGTGGAGGATTGTTAGGGGGAATCTTAGTCATGCAATTAAAGTGTTCTGCCCAAGAGGAGTGTAATCGATGATTCATTGTGGAGACAACTAGCTACACTGAGGGCCAGTGGTTGAGCCCGGTGGTGGGAGGAGGAGAGATTTATAGGCAAGAGAAGAAAGGAAGATGGAGAGATAAGGTGAAGGAGAAGAGCTGGGATACGTGGCACTGCAAGAGAATAATAATATGTGTTTGCAGGTGTGTGAACAGAGACTGGTATTTCTGTCTAGTGCTGCGCCCGGCTGTTGAATCAAGATGGCTGCTAGCTAGGCTAATCCCCTCACTGAACTTCAAAGGGCCATATTAGGCTCCCATAATCTTTATCCATCTCCTTTGATGGGGTTTATGAGAATGACTGTTGTGTCGTGCAATTTCAGAGTTTGAGTGTACCGTCGCGCCATGTCAAACTTTGTTGTGAGCTACTAATGACCTATTTGCCAATTGGAGAGCTTTGAGAGTTCTATGTGACGAAGTTCCACTTAGAAGGCCATTATGGATTCAGCCACCTTCAACACCCCACTAGTCATACTCTATCACGGCAGCCCTCATTCAAATGGAAATGAGAATTACCTAATTTTCCTTCATTGCAAATGAGATGGTCAGCCTTGAGTGATTCAATTAGCTGACATAATTGTCCCTGTGAGTGAAGACACTCAAATAAAACAAATAAAATCAGCCTAATGAATCAGATTAATGCTGATAATCTTTTTATATCACAGCATTCATATCCGGGTCATTTATAAACTTCTATTTTGGGTGTGATAACTGGGCAATGATCCATTTCCTTATGTATAGTTAGTGGTGTGTCAATGCCAGGGGAGGTAATGCAATTTGATCAATCTCACAGAGAGGTAGACATGCAAATCAAACAGAGACCAGTGAGAAACACATCTGCATGGGTTAATAATAAACATTCAACCCCATCCATCCCACCCCTCAATTTAGGACATAAGCCCACAGCAGTACCAATAGAACTGGACCAAAGTAACCTAAACCGCCCCCAAATTAAACCAAACTTGTTGGGGTTAACCTAAAAAGAAATCAACATCAATACATAAAAAAGGGGGAGGGAGAGAAAGAGGAGTGCAAAAAACATTTGTCGGACAAAATTAATAATTTTATAAGACAGAAATTATACGCAGCCAAATATGGGCGCATCACATGACCAAGAGTGAGAATAAAGAACCAAAAAATGTAATTCAGACAATCAGCAAGCGTTGGATGCAGCATAGAGACCAATCAAAACAATCGCAGCACTCCCATATCAAACACATACAGAGACAGACGGGACAGGTAAGGAGTTCAGGAGAGGGATGCAGGTGAGAAAGAGAGAGAGATAGATACAGAGCCAGTCCACATACAGAAACACAAAGATGGTGTAAGAAAGAGAGAGACATCGTCTACATAAGCAACAACAAAAATCAACAATTATTTTCTCAAAAACAAAAATAACAAATACCAAGGTGCGTCATTCAAAAAAAGCAATTAGATTCTGTGACCATTCTCCCAAAAATCTCACTAAGTTATATGTGGAGGAATAGAAAGACAGAGCACCAAAGGATGGAGGGAAGAGAGAGAAGAGCAATCCTCATACCCCCCAAAAGAGAGAAATAAAATAATACATGAGACACTGCCAGGCATTATTACTGTGTGTCACAAACTAAGACCAGTACACAAACTAATACACACACCATTCAATAAAGGAAAACCAAACCAAAGAGAAGTTAAAAGGACAGCAAAAGACAGACCAAAGGATCACCCAGTTAAACCCAATGTGTTTATATACAGTTGGTTAAACCCCTTGTCTTTTCAGGCTACTCTACAAAGGAATTCACAGAACAGAATGAATCTCTGTGTTCTTTTAACTCCTGGTTGTTAATCCCATTACTACACTCACTACAGAGGTGAGTTATTGCTGTTATAAACTTTAAAGTGCATTCCATAAGATTCCCTGCTGCTGCTCGCAATTTGAACGTAAAAAATCCTCAAACTTTAAGAGCAACGCGATTAACGCTGTTTATCATTGTGAAGAGAAAATATGGACAGATGGATGAGCTATCTTTTCTAAACAATTACAATTTCACCTACTCCTGTAACAGATATACTTATGATGACTGCTGAATGGACATTAATCTTGTACCTTTTGTTAATGCATGGGCGTAGACAGAAATTGGTGGGTGGGCCTGCAGAAGTTTGGATTGGCCAACAGGACCAATCCAATCTGATTGGGTGGGTCTGGCAGGGCCTGGCTCCCCAGTGGGTGGGCCTGTGTCCACCCCACAAATGCCTATGCCCCTGTGTTAATCTATCGGTTTCCATGAGTGATTCTCCCTGAAGTTTCAAAATGTGAAATACATAAAGCATATACACTTTAGCGCAGTATACTTTCACATTTAGAACACAGAAAAACACATAGAATTAGGAATTAGAATACTAGAATTGACATTAATATTTTTATGATTGGAATAAAGGTCAACCATTTTGGTCAGGGAGTTGGTCAACTATGGTTTGCCAGTGCTGTGATAAGATAATGTAAAACAGGGCTGGGAAACTGGTGGTGGGGGGGGGACGACTCAGTCGGGGTCACAACTTACTACTGCGAAGCAGAATACACAAGGTGCAATTTCAAAATGTTGTTGTGTTTTCATCTTATGTCAGTCAAATTAGCCCATGTTAGCTAACATTTTTTAGATTGGTAAGTTAGTCTAGCAGCCAGTTATCCAAACTTCTTGTAATCAAGGTCGAATTAGAGCCCGGGGGCCCCCATTGATATTGTTAGTCAGTCTCACAGATATTATATTAAAAACTGTGTAGAATTGCATGTAATTAACTATAAAACAAAAAAAATTGCATGAAATTCATTATAAAATTGGAAAATCTTCTCTCCACACCACGGCACATTTTTTGGAATTGCAGTAAACTAGCCTTAAAACAGCTATTATTAAGTACTGCTATTATATCATATAATGGCACTCAACTTCCTGTGAAAACAAACATTTTTAACATGTATGGTTTACATACATATATTTTAGAGGCTATTTATACGGAAAATGTGTATAAACCTTTAAACTGTATTTATAATTATATCACAATATTTTAGGTTGACAATAATTCGATTACACAATTTCTGATATATCACATGCATTACTTTAATTTTCCTGCATAAGTCAAATCTGGATTACGCCTTAGCCATTAATTCCAATTAGACTGGTTTGGATTTCTCCCTGACCAATATGGGCGCCATTTTACCCGATTCTGGAACTTTGCGGGCTTATGAAATAGCCCCTCTAGTAATTGAATAGGATTTCTATGGAAAAACACACCATGTTGTAGGAAGCAATGCTGTGTTCTAATCATGTCCTCCACCACGCGAGTGAGAATTACCATTCTATGTGCAAGTGCAACTTGATTGGGTTGATTAATTATTGTACTTTCCAATCAGCATAACTGATGGGTCGTGTTTGAAAATGGTAACTGTAATTTCTGTACTACTTTCTGTGTGCTTGAATGTTGTGCATTGGGATTTAAAACTGCAATCCACATGTTGTGCATTAGGATTTAAAACTGCAATATGTAACCCGACCAAATTCACATAGAAATGCAAGTTATAGATCTGTCATTCTCAATGAAAGCAAGTCTAAGAAACGGTAGATCTGTTCCATGTACACCATTTCTATGCTTCCCGTTCTTAACTTCTTTGGGATAGGGGGCGGTATTTTGACGTCCGGATGAAAAGCGTGCCCAAAACAAAACTGCCTGCTACTCAGGCCCAGAAGCTAGGATATGAATATAATTGGTAGATTTGGATAGAAAACACTCTAAAGTTTCTAAAACTGTTAAAATAATATCTGTGAGTATAACAGAACTGAAATTTTCAGCATACCAGCATATCATTTCAGCATACCACTGATTTCAATGGCAGGCACTTTTATAATATGGCGAAATCGTCCCCTATTGCAGTTCCTAGGGCTTCCACTAGATGTCAACAGTCTTTAGAAAGAGATTCGGGCTGTAAAAAAAAAAAAAAAGCCCAGCGTTGTCCGGGTTAGGGAGGGTTTGGCCGGCAGGGATATCCTTGTCTCATCGCGTACTCGCGACTCCTGTGGCGGGCCGGCTGCAGTGCACGCTGACCAGGTCGCCAGGTGTACGGTGTTTCCTCCGACACATTGGTGCGGCTGGCTTCCGGGTTGGATGTGCATTGTGTCAAGAAGCAGTGCGGCTAGGTTGCGTTGTGTTTCGGAGGAAGCATGGCTCTCGACCTTCGCCTCTCCCTAGTCTGTACGGGAGTTACAGCGATGAGACAAGACTGTAACTACTACCAATTGGATACCACAAAATTGGGGAGAAAAAAGGGGGTAAAAAACAAAAACAAAAAGGACATCCAATAGTCAAAGGTATATGAAATACAAATGGTATAGAGAGAAATAGTCGACGCGTCATAATTCCTATAATAACTACAAGCTAAAACTTCTTAACTGGGAAGTTTGAAGAACTGGGAATATTGAACCACCAGCTTTCATATGTTCTCAAGTTCTGAGCAAGGAACATAAACGTTAGCTTTTTTACATGGCACATATTGCACTTTTACTTTCTTCTCCAAAACCGTGTTTTTGCATTATTTAAACCAAATTGAACATGTTTCATTATTTATTTGAGACAAAATATATGTACAGTGGGGAGAACAAGTATTTGATACACTGCCGATTTTGCAGGTTTTCCTACTTACAAAGCATGTAGAGGTCTGTAATTTTTATCATAGGTACACTTCAACTATGAGAGACGGAATCTAAAACAAAAATCCAGAAAATCACATTGTATGATTTTTAAGTAATTAATTTGCATTTTATTGCATGACATAAGTATTTGATACATCAGAAAAGCAGAACTTAATATTTGGTACAGAAACCTTTGTTTGCAATTACAGAGATCATACGTTTCCTGTAGTTCTTGACTAGGTTTGCACACACTGCAGCAGGGATTTTGGCCCACTCCTCCCTACAGATCTTCTCCAGATCCTTCAGGTTTCGGGGCTGTCGCTGGGCAATACGGAGTTTCAGCTCCCTCCAAAGATTTTCTATTGGGTTCAGGTCTGGAGACTGGCTAGGCCACTCCAGGACCTTGAGATGCTTCTTACGGAGCCACTCCTTAGTTGCCATGGCTGTGTGCTTTGTGTCGTTGTCATGCTGGAAGACCCAGCCACGACCCATCTTCAATGCTCTTACTGAGGGAAGGAGGTTGTTGGCCAAGATCTCGCGATACATGGCCCCATCCATCCTCCCCTCAATACGGTGCAGTCGTCCTGTCCCCTTTGCAGAAAAGCATCCCCAAAGAATGATGTTTCCACCTCCATGCTTCACGGTTGGGATGGTGTTCTTGGGGTTGTACTCATACTTCTTCTTCCTCCAAACACGGCGAGTGGAGTTAGACCAAAAAGCTCTATTTTTGTCTCATCAGACCACATGACCTTCTCCCATTCCTCCTCTGGATCATCCAGATGGTCATTGGCAAACTTCAGACAGGCCTGGACATGCACTGGCTTAAGCAGGGGGACCTTGCGTGCGCTGCAGGATTTTAATCCATGACGGCGTAGTGTGTTACTAATGGTTTTCTTTGAGACTGTGGTCCCAGCTCTCTTCAGGTCATTGACCAGGTCCTGCCATGTAGTTCTGGGCTGATCCCTCACCTTCCTCATGATCATTGATGCCCCACGAGGTGAAATCTTGCATGGAGCCCCAGACCGAGGGTGATTGACCGTCATCTTGAACTTCTTCCATTTTCTAATAATTGCGCCAACAGTTGTTTCCTTCTCACCAAGCTGCTTGCCTATTGTCCTGTTGCCCATCCCAGCCTTGTGCAGGTCTACAATTTTATCCCTGATGTCCTTACACAGCTCTCTGGTCTTGGCCATTGTGGAGAGGTTGGAATCTGTTTGATTGAGTGTGTGGACAGGTGTCTTTTATACAGGTAACGAGTTCAAACAGGTGCAGTTAATACAGGTAATGAGTGGAGAACAGGAGGGCTTCTTAAAGAAAAACTAACAGGTCTGTGAGAGCCGGAATTCTTACTGGTTGGTAGGTGATCAAATACTTATGTCATGCAATAAAATGCAAATTAATTATTTAAAAATCATACAATGTGATTTTCTGGATTTTTGTTTTAGATTCCGTCTCTCACAGTTGAAGTGTACCTATGATAAAAATTACAGACCTCTACATGCTTTGTAAGTAGGAAAACCTGCAAAATCGGCAGTGTATCAAATACTTGTTCTCCCCACTGTATTATATTAAGTTAAAATAAAAGTGTTCATTCAGTACTGTTGTAATTGTCATTATTACAAATATATATATATAAAAATCGGTATCGGCTTTTTTTGGTCCTCCAATAATCGGTATCGGCGTTGAAAAATCATAATCGGTCAGCCTCTACTTCAAACAGCTGAAAATACAATAATTTTCCGATATTGAAAATACGCTGCTCAAAAAAATAAAGGGAACACTTAAACAACACAATGTAACTCCAAGTCAATCACACTTCTGTGAAATCAAACTGTCCACTTAGGAAGCAACACTGATTGACAATACATTTCACATGCTGTTGTGCAAATGGAATAGACAAAAGGTGGAAATAATAGGCAATTAACAAGACACCCCCAATAAAGGAGTGGTTCTGCAGGTGGTGACCACAGACCACTTCTCAGTTCCTATGCGCTACCAGGAGACAGGCCAGTACATCAGGAGATGTGGAGGAGGCCGTAGGAGGGCAACAACCCAGCAGCAGGACCGCTACCTCCGCCTTTGTGCAAGGAGGAGCACTGCCAGAGCCCTGCAAAATGACCTCCAGCAGGCCACAAATGTGCATGTGTCTGCTCAAACGGTCAGAAACAGACTCCATGAGGGTGGTATGAGGGCCCGACGTCCACAGGTGGGGGTTGTGCTTACAGCCCAACACCGTGCAGGACGTTTGGCATTTGCCAGAGAACACCAAGATTGGCAAATTCGCCACTGGCGCCCTGTGCTCTTCACAGATGAAAGCAGGTTCACACTGAGCACATGTGACAGAGTCTGGAGACGCCGTGGAGAACGTTCTGCTGCCTGCAACATCCTCCAGCATGACCGGTTTGGCGGTGGGTCAGTCATGGTGTGGGGTGGCATTTCTTTGTGGGGCCGCACAGCCCTCCATGTGCTCGCCAGAGGTAGCCTGACTGCCATTAGGTACCGAGATGAGATCCTCAGAGCCCTTGTGAGACCATATGCTGACACATGCACATTTGTGGCCTGCTGGAGGTCATTTTGCAGGGCTCTGGCAGTGCTCTTCCTTGCACAAAGGCGGAGGTAGCGGTCCTGCTGCTGGGTTGTTGCCCTCCTACAGCCTCCTCCACGTCTCCTGATGTACTGGCCTGTCTCCTGGTAGCGCCTCCATGCTCTGGACACTACGCTGACAGACACAGCAAACCTTCTTGCCACAGCTCGCATTGATGTGCCATCCTGGATGAGCTGCACTACCTGAGCCACTTGTGTGGGTTGTAGACTCCGTCTCATGCTACCACTAGAGTGAAAGCACCGCCAGCATTCAAAAGTGACCAAAACATCAGCCAGGAAGCATAGGAACTGAGAAGTGGTCTGTGGTCACCACCTACAGAACCACTCCTTTATTGGGGGTGTCTTGCTAATTGCCTATAATTTCCACCTGTTGTCTATTCCATTTGCACAACAGCATGTGAAATTTATTGTCAATCAGTGTTGCTTCCTAAGTGGACAGTTTGATTTCACAGAAGTGTGATTGACTTGGAGTTACATTGTGTTGTTTAAGTGTTCCCTTTATTTTTTTGAGCAGTGTATATTTCACAGCGGTTTAAATGGTACAATGACTCTCTACACTATAGGTCACTTGTTTGTCACAAACAGAAATTAGGCTAACTATTAGAATTTTAGCAACCAGGAAATGGCAAAGCGATTTCTGCATATTGCACTTTTACACAGGCCCACCCATGAATCTGAAACCCATCCAACACTAGAGACAAAGAAAAGTTATTCTCAAAAGAATAATGACAGATTTATTTTCCCCTTAAGATTGACTGAAGCAGCTGAAGGGATGATAACACAATTGAACAGGAGCTTCCCAGAGAGCCATGGGTTATTATCATTACTGGGGATAACAATTCATTAGGAAAAATATACATACAATGAAGTATTAATCAAATGGGTTCTGGTAAGCCATGTCATTGCAAAGAGGAGGATGATTAAACTTGGACATTGCGGGGAGGTGTTAATGAGAGGAGGGGAGGGGGGTGGATCCATTATTATTACTAGTTGGACCAGGCTGTCAATGGGCTGTGTGTCTGTATGTCTGTCTGTCTGTCTGTCTGTCTGTCTGTCTGTGTGTCTATGTGTGTGTGTGTGCCTCGTCACTGCTACCTTCGCTATCAATACAGGCCCCATCATAACAGGGACTTATACTCTGGATAGCTGGAAGATCAGAACAATGCTAGGCTACCATACTTCAAATTGATTTGTAATATACAATACAAAGATGCTGTGGACATAACTAAAGCATGCAACTACTGTCCATCTTACTCCCAGCATCTACTGCCAATAAGCTAATTGACAGATTGGAACTACCAAATTAACGGTTCCTTTAGGAATATTCAAAACAATGTGTGATTTTGCATCTACTGCCTTTTTCAAGGGAGGGGTTGGGGTCAGATCAGCGATTATGTCATATATACACAACTTACCGTTGCCGAAGAAACAGCGTGAGGACACGCGAGTGGTTACCGTGGAGACTGACAACACACATAGAAGTCATCAGGGAAACAGAAAAAATATAATAACAAATAAATAAACCAACAAACAACCCAATAAATTAAATCCCCCCAATGTGAAATAAAATGGGGATAATAGTTGAAAGCAGTGATACAGTTTTTGAGAGAAAAATCATCCAAAATGAGTTTTTGCTCAATGCATGAGCGTCTTTCCATTTCTAGAGAGACACACGGACTGGAGGGGTGCTTCTTTCAACGTATGCAAATTATAGTGGTCATAAGAGAGGAGTAAGGGACACAAAAACCAGGTCGACCACTTTTATATTAAGAGATTGGCTTAATTGCGTCTGAAAATATGTCTCCCACAGTCAAGAGTGGCAGTAAAAATACTTAAGTGAATTGTAGAGTAAAATGATTCTTAGTAAAAGCGACATTGGCAGGATTAATATTTTGATCTGCATAGGGGGGTAATTGTATAAAGAAATTACTTTGGAACATTTAGTTCCGCCATGAATCACAACAAAATAACTTTAGAAAAAAATAAGGATAAAAAGAGAGAAGGATGGGTTAAGGGACTAAAGACGAGAATATAACATGTGAAAGGAAATACAACGAGAGGTATTACACACACAGGTGCACATATACAAGACAATATGGTGAGGACTGGGGAGTGTCACACAGGGACAGAGGACTGGGGAGAAACAAAGGAAGACAAACTTGACTGGCTTGGAGAGAATGGGAGTGTGAAGGAGAGAGAGGGAGAGTGAAGGAGAGAGAGAGAATGGGAGTGTGAAGGAGAGAGAGGGAGAGTGAAGGAGAGAGAGAATGGGAGTGTGAAGGAGAGAGAGAGAGATGGAGCAGCCTGTGGTCTGGGAGAAAGAGAAAGGAGTGGAAAGGGAACAGTTCATACTCCCTGTCCCCTTTTCTTTTGCCCTCCTCTCACAAACACACACACACACACACACACACACACCAATCCATTCACAAGTTCACCTCTTTTTCTCAGTCAATCATGCAAAGTATCTGAAACAAGCAACAACCATGACTAAACCCAAAGCTAAGCCCAGTTTATCACAAACAGCCCATTGAGAGCAGTAATACAGTTCTGGGGAGCAGAGTTATCACAGCCTTCTTTTGATTGGAGCCAATTCACATCTAAAGCTCAAGTAAAAGAGCTCATGTTGAAAAAGGATCCAAATCGATGCCTTTTCAATTAGGTTGACACCGAGGTGGAACGTCAGGATTAAACATCAAGTCTGATTGGTTTTCTTGAAGAACATGACCCTTTTCTTTAAAAGACTGACAGAACTGTTTCAAATGGAGGCTGTGAGCGGTTTGCCACCTGCAGTAGTGTAGCGTACATCTATCACTGAATGAGAACGGATCAGCCATGCAGGATCAGATGAACAGTAAGTTAGTCCTTATCACACCCAGCTCTCTCTTTAGTCAGAGACTCAGGCTCATGCAGTGGTGACATGGTTGGTCTCTGAGTGAGGAGCTCTCCTCTCTGCGACCCTGTGTCTGATGAGATGCATGCAGACTCAAGAGCACCAGGAGACGAGACGTCGCTCGTTCTCATTACCACCACTACTGGGGTGATAGACTGCAATTTTCATATTCTACAGCATCTAATGTCTGTCTAAAACTCTGCGCCACGGAGCAATCACTTCCCATCACACCAACACATCAACAAGAGCGGCATGCTTCACGGTGAGAGAGACACACCTACACGTTCAATACGCTGTTACTACTACAGTACTTCAGGGTGAGAAATGTGGTATGACAGCACGGTGACAAGACTTAAAGGGCTTTATCCGTCAAATGTCGGGGTATCCCACAGTCAAATGTCTTAAATGTCACTTTCAAAACATCAGTGTGATGAGTTACTTGATGGCATATAATTGTCACTGCCTGGAAATTGATTAAGCGTCTACGGGAGGGCTCTCCAACCCTGTTCCTGGAGAGCTACCGTCCTGTAGGTTATCTAGCACACTCAATTCTAATAATTACACGGTTGAAAGGCTGAATCAGGTACATCGCAACTGGGGTTGGAGTGAAAACCTACAGGAGGGTAGCTCTCCAGGAACAGGGTTGGAGAGCCCAGGTCTATGGGTGGTGATGTCAATGTCTTTAGTTTGAGTGCTTTTTGTGGAATACCCTTTGACATGAGGAGGACACAAACAAACACAGACTGATGGAGGAGATGCATGGTGTGTGTGCAGACTTAGACACACACAGTAGTGTGGAGTGGAGACACAAACAGCAGGAAGACAAGTGAATCGGACCACTTACATGGGTACATTGGACGCGCACGGGAAACTGACTTCTTCAAAGCGCAGAGTTTTATTCCAGACAAAAAGAAGTACACTTCGATGTAATAGAATAGGCCACTGCAGAGATCAATACTACACTCTGTGTAGAACCAAAAGCCATGCACACTTAGGATTCCAAACTGACTAGCTAGGAGAACAATCGCTACAGATTCCCATGCACTGACAGACTTAAGTCAACAACATTAAATAAATTATTGAATCCAATCAACAACTATTGCCTTTTTTTGTTTTATGGATAAACAGACCTTCATAAAAGTAGGCGTTTTCAACTTTGAGAAGATGTCATGCTAAACAACCAAAAGTCCACATCACTATCACCAAAATCATCTAGTCTTAACAAAATAGCCGATATAAAAGACATGCAAGAAATCCCAGACTATCCGCACTAGTGCTGCAGTGACAGCCATGTTACAACACCATAGTATTATCATGCACACATACTTCCAATAAATCCCATGCAAAAGGATAGCAAACAGAATATTCACACTCCTGATTTCAAAAACAATCTGGTAAAATACTACCATGGTATATCTTTCAGAGTTTCCTAAGCAAAACAATGTGTTAGGAAACTGAAAGACATACTACGGTAGTATTTTAAGCAAAACAATGTGTAATCTAAGCCTAGCCTAGTACGGGGCCATTAAAACATCTAACCATTCCCCATGTCAGAACATTGCCTCTAAGCTTAGCCCGTTTTTAATTAGTATCTTCACATTTGTTAGAATAACAGCCAGTTAAAAAAAACTGAAATTATATTCCCAAGGACAAAGCTAGGGTTGCAAACAACTTCTAGGAGAAAGAAGAATCGTCACATAGCATTGCCTCAAAGGAATGCTGGGCTTTTCCTTCGCTGTTGAATGAGTGTATAAATACAGAACAACCTTTATTTGCCCTTAGTCTGTACGGCTGTTCTATCCCATGCACTAGTCTGTACGGCTGTTCTATCCCATGCACTAGTCTGTACGGCTGTTCTATCCCATGCACTAGTCAGTACGGCTGTTCTATCCCATGCACTAGTCTGTACGGCTGTTCTATCCCATGCACTAGTCTGTACGGCTGTTCTATCCCATGCACTAGTCAGTACGGCTGTTCTATCCCATGCACTAGTCAGTACGGCTGTTCTATCCCATGCACTAGTCTGTACGGCTGTTCTATCCCATGCACTAGTCTGTACGGCTGTTCTATCCCATGCACTAGTCTGTACGGCTGTTCTATCCCATGCACTAGTCTGTACGGCTGTTCTATCCCATGCACTAGTCAGTACGGCTGTTCTATCCCATGCACTAGTCAGTACGGCTGTTCTATCCCATGCACTAGTCTGTACGGCTGTTCTATCCCATGCACTAGTCAGTACGGCTGTTCTATCCCATGCACTAGTCTGTACGGCTGTTCTATCCCATGCACTAGTCTGTACGGCTGTTCTATCCCATGCACTAGTCTGTACGGCTGTTCTATCCCATGCACTAGTCTGTACGGCTGTTCTATCCCATGCACTAGTCAAACACAGACAAACCTGATGACAGACACTCCTGTTGACCCCATGCTGATTACAAAGGACTGGCCACAGCTTCAGAGAGTACAACTACTGTCACACATGCAGCAATGACCAAAGGCGAAGAGAGACAGAGAGAGAAACTTCCTTACTTCCTTACGATCATGCATGAAACAAAAAGATACTCCAAAGACTACAGAGACAGAGGTTACAGAACCGCCAGGGCCAAACAAACAGGTTGTTGATTTATAGAAGTTTAACTGATGTGGGTTTTCATTGGGCTCCATCAGTATCCATTCAACTTGCTGATTGACTGAAGGTGAAATTTAGGGATTACAGACCATTGGATGCAGGTGTCATTCAGAACCAGACGTTGGAGAGCTGACAGATGAAACCCAAGCGGGTCCAGCCATCACCATCATGCAGGACACAACTAGCACAGTTAACCACAGCAAGGAGGCAGGAGCCCATGCAGAATCGTGATTGGCTAAGAACCTGGCTTAAAATAGATCTGCTCCAGAGATGGGTAGGATATCACTGGCACGCAAACGGACAAAATTTCAAAGAAAAACATGCATATTCTCCCCAACCCTGAAACAGTCACATACGAGCCAAAGCTTCATTAAAAAATGATAGTGAAAGGAGGGAGCTTAATATCAAGTATATGGCATAGTTATTTTACAGATGGAGAGGAGAGGAGAGCATGCACTGTGCTGCATGCTGGAGGCCAGGAGACATAAGCTTGTCACTACCACTTTGCAGCACGGGGGGGAAAAAGGAACATTCTAGACTAGGAACTAAGATATGATCAACCTGGCTACAATCGGCCATGCATCATCGTCTCATCATGTTCCCCTAATGTCCCGCGATTCCAGCAACAGAGAAAGGCGATTTAGATTGTATTTTGAAATCAAAGCAGTGGAAGCTATAATAAGAAATGGTGCAAGACAGAACTGAGACCTAAACGATTTAGAGAGCAAAAACTTCCCAGCATGCCTTGAGGTTACAACTCTCCCCCCGCCCCAAATGAAACCAGGAAACAAGACAAACGCCCCGAAAAAAGGCAGCAACCCATCTGGGGGGTACCAGCAGAGACCACATCAGAGCATGTCAGTGGAAAATGACGGCAGCTAGCGGAATCAGTGTACAGGCAGAGGAACGATGGTAGGAGGAGGAGATGGGTTAAATTACCTCTATCTTGCGACCTTCCACTAGCGTGCCGTGAAGCCTTTCCCGGGCTTTCTCCGCGTCGGCGCTGGTCTCAAACGTGACAAAGCCAAACCCCTGGGGTAGACAGACAGAGGGGAAAGAGGAGCACCACAAAGACAGCGTAAGGAGAGGGGTGGAAGAAACATACCAGTTGTTCTATAGAAAATCAAAACCCTTTGATTTAGCTAGTTTTACTCATTTCATTACACATTTACTGAACAGGTACACAGTTGTAATCACTGGTTTATACGGTTTGTTCTAGAACTGATACGGTTGTTACTGATTAGGGAAGGGTTGGGCAAACGGAATGTCGAAATTCAACGGAGGGCCGCACAGATTTTCATGGGACCGATTTGCTTTTCAAAATCTATTTGCAGTTATTAGAAAATATAGGTCCATTATAATTTTGACTTACTTTCAATCTAGTTTCAGACGTTCAATAGTGGCCTGGAGTTTTTTAAACCATAATACTACCCTGTTGTTTATACTATCAGTGCAGGTCAATAGGACACAGTGTGTTTGGAAAATGTATCATTGAGACACAGTGAACACTTGAATTTTTCATCATAATGTCCACAGCGGTGGGACTGAGGACATGTTTACCATCTCACTCACCTTTGAGCCCCTCTCATTGAAAATGATCTCAACATCAATAATCTTCCCAAATTGCTGAAAATAAACAAAACACAAGAAATTAGGATACAAACAAAAACTCAACTTGCATTATGTACTCTGTGTAATTAATTGACAATCAGGGGTGAACTACACCTGCAACACACTAGGAGGCAGTATTGTACCAAAATAAATTCAATCAAATTGCAACTACCTTCTATTGTCTATTTTTCTATTCCTTTGTTACTACATGCCTTCCTTTCCTCACTCGTTCACTAACTACTGACTACCTCTCTGTGGCTCTCATGGCCCTGTGATAGAGCAAATCAAAGGACATGAGTGTTCCTCCCTTTGTGACTGTCTGGCCCTTTGTTCTTCTCAACACCCACTCTGACACCAACCATCAATTAAACAACAGGAGGGTTAAACTGATTTACTCCTCATCTCAAAGTGCAGCAAGGAAGTTCCCATATTCTTACCCCAAACATCTGCCTGAGGTCAGGGTCTCGGAAGCGGAAGGGGATGTTGGAGACGTGAAGTCGTTTTGGGGTTCCTTTGGCCTCTGCGGAGTCAGCCCCGGATACGCCTGCTAATTCCACTGCCACGCACTGCCCCACTCCATCTACCTGACCTGGAGACACTTCTGTCTGCTGGGGGAGAGGAGAGAGAGAGAGAGGGAAAGGGAGAGGCTGATAAATGGAATGATCTGAGTAATCTTGATCATTATCGGGACAAATGCAGAGTGAGCCTAACAACAAAACCAACCATAACACTGACCGGGGTGGGTAAGATGTTGGAAGTGGTGGCTGAGCCATTTGTTCCAGCCCCTGAGTCCGAAGGCCCCTGCCCACCAGCACCAAACAAAGCACCGCCAAACTCTGTCCCCAGGCCGTTCTGCGGAGGGGGTGGTGGAGGGAACGCTGAGAAGGGCGGGGGCACCAGCCCCTCCTGGCCCCCCGTTGAATCTTGAGAACCCTGACAGAGAGAAGACAGGGTTAATACTAGTAGGCATTACTGTACCGTGCAGATGGGGGGCATGGAGAGACTAGAACGAGGGTTAAAAACACAGCTTAAATTTCACCCTCCCTCCTACTCTCTCTCTCTCCATATCTCTGACAGCAGAGCATTTCAGTCAGCCTACCATGAAATATTCACTGCAACCACATCTATTATTGACAAATCACAAAATCTGATACACACATTGCTACACAAGCCTGCTCACTATCCATGTACACGCATATCCAGAGAATATTTATAAAAATACCCTGTGAACAGATACTGGCATCCTTTTTAGTTACACTTGATATGAATTCATATCATAACCAATTGAGTTGGGAGACGGCTCCAGGCCATTGCCACAGCACTGTTACTATACTGTCTTCATGATAAGCACGGTAATGGATTGTAGCAACGGCCGGTCACGATTTTAAAAAAGGTGTCAGTTATGTGTTGTGGTATGGTGACACTGTGATATAGCACTCTTCAGTCACACACTCAAGGACATCCTGTAATAACTTCAAAACACCCCAACTGTGTTCAGAAAGAGCAAAGCCTGTACGGGGGAGGGAGGAATGGGGGGGGGGGCGCCATTTTGTTTCGGGCCATGAAACTGCTTCGTGGCCTTCCAGGCGTGATGACAGCATCCAATACCATTAAAACGGGCCAGTCAGTCAGCCGGCCAGCCAGCCAGTCAGGCCTGGGCGAGGCGACACCCAGGCTCCAGACAGCCTTTTTAATTACCAGGGAAACTAAGTTGCAGGGCAGTAAAGCAAATGAGGATTCACAAATCCCAGAGACTGCAGACTTCTCATCTTGAAACGACAGTGAAAAGAACCGTCCCGGCTACTATTAAATCCCCTCTACTTGATAAGGAGGACTGAGCTCTCGGTTCTGTGCCTTCAAGATAACGAGTGCAACAAAAGTAGGTTTAATTCCGAACAGGATGGAAAACTGTTCTAGTGCTATATTCCACCAGCCTCTCCTTATGTATTCTGGTCCATATGAATCGCTTATGAGGCTGACTGCATACTGCATTCATTACAATGTCATTAACTTAATAATAACAATAGCACATAAGTCCTGCATAAAACGGGGAGGATGATTAAATGAAGGAGGATTCTTCCTCCTGTAAAGACATGTCATCCATAAACACGTAGAAGCCTGGAACCAGGAAGTAAAGGGTGCTTCTCATCATCTGAGTCACAGTGACCAAATCCAAATCTGTGTTGGAGGCTCAGAGGATGGGGGAGGGGTGGAAGTGAAGTGGGTGTTTCTAACAGTACAGTATCTCGATCATGTGAGTACTGGAATGGATATTTAGGCTACTCACTGGTATCCACTGATGGGTGGACAAAGCTAAATAGTAGAGAAGGTACTGGCTGAGGGCTGGTAGTACTCAACCCACTTGTCAACGGGACATTCCTGCCACACTCACTGAGAGGTAACAGTAACACTGCCCTAAATGGCAGTATTTCACACACAGGGCAGAGAGCGAGAGAGAGCGAGAGAGGAGAGGGAGAGAAGAGAGAGAGGAGAGGGAGAGAAGAGAGAGGAGGGAGAAAAGAGAGAGGAGAGAGAGAGAAGAGAGGGAGAGATAGAAGAGAGGCTATTATAAAAAGGGAGTAATTCTGTGTTGCAAAAAGGAAAGAATGAAATCATGTGGAAAAACATTGTATTAAAAACGGAAACTGAATGATCAAATTGTTTACAAATTTCAAGAGACAGAGGGGGTTGTAAGGTGAAATTGTATAATATTTCACATGTATATTTGTATACAATATCATAACTCACTAGTAAGCCACTAGGTGATGTTCAAAGGCAATGCAGGAATTAATATAAAATAGTCTAAGCATAACAAATCTCATTTGACCACAAGGTACCCATACAAAATAACTTCAGATTTACTGTTGTGCATGAAGGTATGACACATTAAATGCACCATCTGAATTACGATAGGCTAAACTCTGCATCCCTCTTTCTCTACACACTCGACAGCGGTAGTACAGAAGTGTTACCTGAGACACCATAGGTTTTTCCATACACCAAGAGGACCGGAGGGAGAGAGGGCTTGCAATGTGGGTCAAAATATTCAGCGAACGTTGCGAGAGTGCGTGTGTTAAAATGTGTGCAGTGACTGCAGCGTAATGAAATCATTTGAATTAAATTGCACAGTACAGTAGACAGTCAGTGAAGAGTGTTAGTAGACTACAGTAATCTCTTTAACCAGCTAGTTACTCTAATCCCAATCCGTGTATCATGAATGAATAACTGAATGACCACTATTAATCTAATCTACAGCCTACTGTGACGCATTGCTTTGCATTAAATATGCCGCCTCTTCCCCCCCTCTCTCCAATGCAGTAGTACGCTCCTCTTCCCCCCTCTCTCTCCACTGCAGTAGTACGCTCCTCTTCCTTTTTCTGCAGCTGGAGAAATAGATTTGCTTTCCCTCTCCTTTTTCCTCTCCTTCTTTCTCCCTCCTCGCTTGATGAAATCCAGACGAGGGTTTCTACCTCCGCCCCGCCTCCCCCAAGTCAGTCAAAGCCACCGCCGCTATGAAACGTGACCCACGGATCCCAAGAGCCAGTCAAGCATAGCGCTGTAGCCGCCTCCCATCTCCATGTAAGGGCGCCTATAAACTGAAACCCTGTCACTCCTTCAGGGTTGTCAACCAATGAAAATCACGACACATAATATACAGCCTATCCCTCCACGGTACATTAACAGCTAATTGGCTTAAACCCTACAGGCACCACAAGCAAAATAACACATGGCAATTCATTTAAGGGTAACGGAGCATTAGACTCTTAACAAAAGAGTTGGTCAGTTTCTAAAGGTCCGGTGGTAGTACAGGCTATTGTATTCACTGACTCAGTCAATATTACATAAACGCATCAAAGAGATCAGAGGTTGTTGTCGACCATGAAGGATGGGACCATGCAAGGCCAGTTGGATGTTCAGCCGTACCACACTGATTCTGAAAGCCTGGCTGGACCCGTCTCACAGGACACCTTTAAAAAGACTTCCCTCAGCAGCCTTCCCATTATATACTCCTACAGACGGCCCAGCGTGAGCCACGTCCACTACGGCACCAACACCATGGTGGCCATACACGGTCCCAAAACTCTGAAAGATGTCTGGTATGGTGGAGGAGCAAACCTCCTCCCTGACACTTAACCTTTGCCAAGTTCACTGACATGACCCTCCTAATCCTTCGGTCTCTCTATGAAACGCTGCTCTATGCAGTTAATTACAGAGGGAAACAACCCAGCACCCTAAGACCTAGCCTGCTGTAGGGGTACGAATCAGTGTATTTGAGAGGATTAACATCCATGCCCAATCGCTGTTAAAGTTTCCTCACAATATTTGATTGAGTCAGTCACCAACACTAGTGAGGATGTCTTCTCTTTCAGCCCAGAGAAGAAGGCAAGAGAATAAACGTTGCTGCGCCATGTGTCCATTGAACTGAACCAGCTCCGTCAGCCGATAGTGGGGGAAGGGGCTTAAGGAGCCTCTGAGACTCAACACTGCACTGCAGCAGAACTGGCCATTGTTTCTGTCAGTCACAATAGTGCATGTGTGCAAATTAACATACTTGCTGTGCTGTCTATTCAAAGCTCAATGCTTTTCTGCACGTCCCTTGAGCCAGCTGGATTGTCAGTACTGCAGGTTTAGATGGGCAGTGAGCAGCAGCAGTAAGCCTGTAGTGGAGACAGATGTCTCAGAGTGCATTAGTGCTGTAATACTGTCTGCCAGTTCTGCAGCAGTTTGGTTGGTGCAAATGTGAAGCAGCAGGTAAGTCTCTTACCCCTGGGGGGCGAACACTTGGGTGGGGCTCCGCAAAATACTTTCAATCCCTGCCTTCCCTCTCTAAACCAAGCAGGGTGGCTGCAGTAATGGAGGTGAGGCAGTAAAATACACCACCATCACACCATTTCTCAGAACCCGGCATTCATACGGTTGGTTGCTGTGTTTGCACTTTGCTTGGTTGCTTAATAGCAAAGCTGTAAATTAAATTGATGGGGTAGCAAAATGCATTTATAACCCTAATGCACTCACACGCATAAACTTTAAATCTGTCAACTAAAAGAAGGCATTTTCTTAACCTCATTTCTCTCTGATCGCATGGGACAGTGGATGATTGATGACACCTTTAAAATCCATCCACACTTGAACCACCCCCCCCAAAACATCCCCTATTTGGCTGCCCGTGCCCTTTGAGGAGAAAAACATGTTTAGGTAACAGCTGCTGATGCCTCAGGGAAGAGAAACAGCAGAGAAATGGGAGAGAGGGGAGGGTCGAGCTCCAAGTCACACAGCCCTAGAAATGCATGTGCTAGAGTTAAAAGCACTTGGGGAGATTCCTGCTGCTAACTGTCCAATCAGCACCCAGAGCACAGAACCTCACAGCATCCCATCCAGTATTGTGGCGGGAGGAAAGGGGAGGCAGGGTCGTACCAACAGAGAAGGATTGAGGGGAAAGAGTCACAACTGTTTCTTGACACCTGTCTCTTTCACTCAGAAAGGGGGGGGGGGTTAAACAGCAAAGACAGCTGGGAAGACAACAAAGAATTGCTGTAGCACCCCCTTCTCATTCCAACAGCCCCCCACCGCACCCCCTGGACTAACATGATGTTCTGTACAGTCAGCATGGCCGCAACGTGCGACATATACACAGCTCAACACTGCTAATTTACAGAGACATTTGCAGAAGCCTGGACCTCCTTGAGGGCCCTGAAGCACAGACAGGACCACATAACATGTTGGGGCACCAGGCTCATTAGAACATGTATACAGTTAACCCCTCTTGCTGCCAGTAACACATCTACATATTTAAATGATAAAAAACAAGTTACGTTACATAAGTCGTTACACAATACTAGTCACAAAACACTGAGCGTTCCTCAATGTCTAGGCTATGTGCATGTATTTGTTGTAAAAGAGAAACAACAGTATAACTCCATGTAGTAATCTGAGGCCTTGCCTTATGCAACGTATCAAAACTAGCTAGGTAAACATCAGTCGAATCAACTGCATATTTTTCCAAAACATGTAGAAAAGAGCAAAGTATTTTGTTCTTTAGATGTTCCAGGTCTAAACCTGCTATACCGGATAGGAGCGTACAGAAAACTGGCTATGACATGAACTCACCGGCAACACCGCAGGATAGTACAGCCCCATCATTGTCTGCACGGGAAGGAAGAGTCTCTCCTCTCTCTCTATTCCGCTCTGAATGTGGTCTGTTACCATCCACCGGGAAGCACCTTCTGTCCACGTCTCTCACAGATTCAAATTCTCCCTCGCTCTCCGCCAGTGTTCCCCCTTCCCTTAGCACCACACAAGCCTTGTGTCCTTGTCACTCTCCCCCTCTTCTCTGTTTGCCCCTTGTCAGTTCTCTCCTCTGACAGCTCGAGTCTCTTCTCTTCTTCCTCTGACGTGTGTCACTTCTCACTCACACTACCTCTCCTGCTCTGCTCGGTCATGGCTTCTGCATGTTCCATCCCCCTTCAAACTTTCCCTCTCTGTGAGCCTGGCTGGGTCCCTCCTATCCATCAGTCTCTCCATCCCCTCCCCTCCCCTCTCAGGCTAGGTACTGACAGGTTAGGAAGGAAGGAGCTGCTGTTTGGCAGCCCTGAGTAGAAGACGCTCCGTTTCACACTGTAACGCTACCCACTGCATTGCAGTTTTTTTTTTAAAAATCATTTATTTATTGGATGGCAGCTTGTCAACCCCATGTTAGGCTGGCAGGCAGGCAGCTCCCCCTCACCTCCCCATGTTCATTACCCAGAGAGGAAACAGCTTCAAACTGCTACGGCCCAATTCTACACCTTCACAACATGTATATTTATTACTCTGCATTGCGCTTTTTCATTTCCTACACTACAGTACTGTTGGGGTTCGATGGGAGAGAGGAGTGCAGTTCCCCTGCACTTCTTGTTTTTCTCTCCCCTTTTCTGCCCTGCCTGCAAAACGTCTATGCCAGTATGCAGACATCTGCTGAGGTTGGCTACTACAGAGGGGAGAGAGAGATGGAGAGAGGGACCAAAAGAGGTGATGGGATGTGGTGGGAAAGGGGTAAACGAGAGGCTGAGAGGCAGTGGATGCGAGCGAGAGATAACAGGATAGAGGTAAAAGGATAAAGGGATGGGGAAGAGCGAGGGATGACGGGATTAGGGTGTAAGTGAGGAGGATGAGAGGATGAATGGGGGATGATCTAAGGATTAACTACACAGACTGAACACACTGATAAACACACAGATGCACAGCCATATTTATTGTGCACCCTGGCAGGCACACAAACACACACATGCTTTCAAACAAAGGGCTATTTCCATCACACTCTCACACACATACATTCAAACAATGCCCCTCCCCCACAAACACAGATCATCATAAGGCCATGCATATAGGGATGCACTGATATGGGCATTCTGGGCTGATGCAATAGTCCTAATCAATATTTTCTTGTCCATGATGGATTATATATCGATACGGCAATATTAATCTGAAGGCCAATGCATGCATTCCTACATACCAACAAACAATACATAGCTCTACTAATTAAGTAGATTGAATTTATTCGACTATTAAAAGTAGCAGGCTGGTCCAGACGGAGAGGTAGAATACCTCATGATAAGCTGCAGACCACACTATTTACCAGGACACTTTTCATCTATATTTTCTCTTAGCTGTCTATTTACCGCCACGCTCCTAGCGGCCGGTGATTTTAATGCAGGAACACTGAAATCTGTCTTCCACAATTTGTACCAGCATTTAACCTGTGCAACTAGAGGCGCTAAAAACTCTATATCACCTTTAATCCACACAGAGATGCATAACAAAGCTCTCCCTCCCCCTCCATTTGGCAAATTTGACCATAACTCTATCCCCCGGACTCCTGCTCACAAGCAAAACTCAAATAGGAAGTAGTAGTGACTTGCTCAATACGGAAGCGGTCCAATGAAGCAGATGCTAAGCTACAGAACTGTTTTACTAACGAGACTGGAATATATTCCGGAACTCGTCCGATAGTATTGAGGAGTATACCACATCAGTCACTGGCTTCATTAATAAATGCATCGATGACGTCTCCACAGTGACCGTACGTACATATCCCAACCAGAAGCAATGGATTATAGGCAACATCCACACTGAGCTAAAGACTACAGCTGATGCATTCAAGGTGCGGGACACTAACCCAGACACATAAGAAATCCCACTACACCCTCCGACAAACCATCAAACAGGCAAAATCATCAAAACAGAACTAAGATCGAATCGTACTACTCCGGCTCTGATGCTCGTCGGATGTGGCAGAGCTTGCAAACTATCACGGACTACAAAGGGAAACCCAGCCACGAGCTACCCAGTGAAGTGAGCCTACCAGACGAGCTATAAATGCCTTCTATGCACTGAACCATGCGTGAGGGCACCAACTGTGATCACGCTCTCCATAGCCGATGTGAGTAAGACCTTTAAACAGGTTAACATTCACAAGGCTGCAAGGCTAGACGGATTACCAGGACGCATACATGCGCTGACCAGCTGGCAAGTGTCTTCACTGACATTTTCAACCTATCCCTGACCTGGTGTGTAATACCAACTTGTTTCAAGCAGACCTCCAGAGTCCCTGTGTCCAAGAATGCCAAGGTAACCTGTCTAAATGACTATCGTCTCGTAGCACTCACATCTGTAGCCATGAAATGGTTTGAAAGGCTGGTCATGGCTCACATCAAAACCATGATCCCAGACATCCTGAATCCACTCCAATTCACATACCACCCTGACGAGATCCACAGACAGTGCCTTTTTCCACTTGGACAAAATACACATCTACGTGAGAATGCTGTTTATTGACTATAGCTCAACGTTCAACACCGTAGTACCCTCCAAGCTCATCACTAAGCTAAGGACCCTGGATATCCTGACGGACCACCCCCAGTTGGTGAGGGTAGGCAACAACACATCCACCACGCTTACCATTAACATGGGGGCCCCTCAGGGGTGCGTGCTTAGTCCCCTCCTGTATACCCCATTCACCCACAACTGTGTGGCTGCGCACGACTCCAACACAATCAATAAGTTTCCCGACGACACAACGGTGGTAGGCCTGATCCCCGAAGACGATGAAACAGCTTATAATGAGTGTGATGCCTGGACAACAACCTCTCCCTTAAAGTCAGCAACACAAAGGAGCTGATCGTGGACTACAGGATACGGAGGGCCGAGCACACCCCCATTCACATCGACTGGGCTGTAGTGGAGCGGGTCGAAAGCTTTCAGTTCCTTGGTATTCACATCACTAAGGATCTATCATGGTCCAAACACACCAACTCAGTCATGAAGAGGGCACAACAACACCTCTTCACCCTCATGAGGCTGAAAAGATTTTGAATGGGCCCTCAGATCCTAAGAAAAGTTCTACAGCAGCACCATTGAGAGCATCTTGACTGCCTACATCATCGCTTGGTATGGCAACAGTTTGGCATCCGACCGCAAGGCGCTACAGAGGGTAATGCGTACGGCCCAGTACATCACCGGGGCCAAGCTCCCTGCCATCCAGGACCTCTATACCAGGCGGTGTCAGAGGAAGGCCCCAAAAAAATGTCAAAGACTCCAGCCACCCAAGACTGTTCTCTCTGCTACTGCACGGCAAGCAGTACCGATGCACCGAGTCTGGAACCAACAGGAACCTGAACAGCTTCTACCCCCAAGCCATAAGACTGCTAAATAGTTAGTGAAATAGTTAACCAAACAGCTACCCGGACTATCTGCATTGACCCTTTTTGCACTAACTTTGACTCAGCACATACGCTGCTGCTACTGTTTATTATCTGTCACTTTAATTCCTAGTTATATGTACATATCTACCTCAATTACCTCATACCCCTGCACATCGACTCAGTACTGGCACCCATTGTATATAACCAAGTTATTGTTACTCGTTTTGTATCTATTATTACATGTTTTATTTTAATTTTATTTCTCAATTGTCTTTCTCTGTATTGTTATTAAACTGGGTAGCGTGCCCGAGTGGTCTAAGGCGCTGGATTTAGGCTCTAGGCTCTCTGGAGGTGTGGGTTCGAATCCCACCTCTGCCAATGTTATCTTGGGTGGCAGGTAGCCTAGTGGTTATAGTGTTTTGGGACCAGTAACCGAAAGGTTGCTAGATCGAATCCCCGAGCTGACAAAGTAAAATTCTGTCGTTCTGCCCCTGAACAAGGCAGTTAACCCACTGTTCCTAGGCCGTCATTGTAAATAAGAATTTGTTCTTAACTGACTTGCCTAGCTAAATAAAGGTTCAATTAAAAAATTATTAAGGGCCCCCTAAGTAAGCATTTCATTGTTAGTCCACACCTGTTGTTTACGAAGCATGTGACGAATAACATTTGATTTGAGACAAAAATACATACATATAAATTCAAGGATGAAAACACAATAAAGCCAGAAGGCTTATTTCCATTTTGGTCCTTAGGTATGGATGTTACTGCACAACGCACAACACACTACTGACCACACAGTCAAACCTATTCTTTTCTATATCATCAGAGGCAGATACAGCGCTGTGTGGTCACTGTATAGTGACTGACTAGGACCATCATGGCTTCTGTAGCCTAAACGTGATGAGGGGCACTAGACTCATACTACAGGATCCTACCAACCTCCAGACAAAACAAAATACGGAGGGTTTCGGCTAAGCCACCATGCATAAACATTGTCCCTATTGACACAGACAAACCTACAGCCAGATCAACCAACACAGAACAGCTCATAGGAACTCCTCAACCCTTTGCATGACAACCAGCTCAACTCCCATGTGTACCCGATTACATCACTAAGAACTAGCTAGCATTAAATAAGTTCAAATATTTGTTGTATATTTGACTAGTCTTGAATCAAATAAGTAAGTTATGATCCAAACAAACACATGAGAACCTAACTATTTGAACAACCTTACTGTTATTTCAGACGTTTCTAGGATGGTATTCAAACTTCATCAGCTGGGACCCAATTCCCTCAGCAAGAATTTCTGGCATCCCCATTTGTTTCGCAGGGATTTCTCACCAAATCTAACATTGGTCAAATTATTTTTACATCAACAAATAATCTTCAATTCATTACATTTTCATCTCTTATCAAAATTAAAAGAAAAACAAAATACATTTACTCAATAAAATTGTATTTAAAAAACAGTTGTTTTTTAAATACAAAAACATTTGTATATTGTCCTATACAATAAACTATGCACAATATACCAGGCACTCTTAATTTTTATAAAAAAATATATTTTGGCAAACCCACTGCAGTTCCCCGACTTCGGGTCCCGACCCAACTTTGAATACCACTGGTCTAACCTATATATTACCTCACCACAGAAAGGTTAACTTCAATATGGTGGCTCACGTGCTTCAGTCTCTATCCTCCCCTCCTCTCTCCTGCCTCTTCTACTTTCCATCCACCCCTCCTCCCCCTCTCTCCAGCACAAGCAGCGAGCGAGCTGCATTCCCAAGAAAGGAGATGGCAGGGGTAGAGGAACACATGTTGGAGGAAAAAACACATAATGGAGATAAAGCTGTGGAGACCCATCATGTTGAGAGGAGTGGGAGGGCAGGCAGGCAGACCAACACCCCCCTCATGTGGCTCTACCAGAGACCTGCACTCACATCTCAGCCATGACAACAGACAAAAGACACAGCACTGTGCTGCTGATCCCAGGCTGATAAGAGACTGTCAGAAACAGCCCTGTCTGGCGCACATAAGGTACTCATTACTGGAACCGATATTTAAAACCCTGTCCAAACCCGGACGACGCTGGGCCAATTGTGTGCCGCCCTATGGGACTCCCAATCACGGACGGATGTGACACAGCCTGGATTCGAACCAGGGACTGTAATGACACCTCTTGCACTGAGATGCAGTGCCTTAGACTGCTGCGCCACTCGATATGGAGGGAGAGCACAAGTAACTAAGAGAAAGAAGGGGAAAGAGAGCAGGGGAATGTGGATTGTGGAAAAGTGTGCACAGCAGCCAGGCAGATCAAATTGATTCAAAGTGGAAAATGTCGTCACAGTTTCTGTAGGCTATGTTCGTGTTGGGCCTTCTGAAGTACTATAATAGTACTATAACGTGTTTTATGAAACTCCATGATACATCCATCAATTATACCTAAATTAAAGGAGACTTCAGTAAGATGGTACTCTTACCTGGCTGTGAGGTGGGTATCCAAGGAAACCTGGGGTTAAAGGGTCGTTGTTCTATAAAAAAAAAATAAAAAAAAGAGAGTTAAGGGTTTGGAAAATGTGATGTGATTCAACATTTTGAGTCTAACATTTTGCAGTGAAGTCGATTTTCAGCTCCCATCTTCACCCCAAACAAAGTAATATGCTCCAGAGGAGAAACAGCCTAGCTGTTACTTGTGATGGGGGGAAAATGTATACAGTAAGATATCAGGATATCCTTTTTGCCGATCGCATCATTTGACAATTTCGCAATATTATGTTTGTACTAGTGTGCTGTACCTGCACCAATACTCCAGTATTTTTTCTTCAAAGCTTGTTCTCCAGCTTCTTTTCAGCAGTTTTATCAAAACTTGTTTTCTCATGGCTCTCTAGTCCCTCTGCAGCAGACGTATGGTGAGCAATATGTTTGGAATCGCAACACATATAGAATCGCAATACATATCGTATCGGCACCTAAGTACCGTAATAATATTGTATTGTGAGGTCCCTGGCAGTTCCCAGGCCTAGCTGTATACCCTACAGACCAATACATTTATGAAAATACGTATGGTGCAGGAAAGAAGCAGGGAAATTAAGGGGGCACATTTCAAAGGATTATGCAAGTTAACAGTTAACATGATGACTCTTTTGGTTTAGACCCTGAGCGCTGCCTCAACCACGTAGAGCAGCTGGTGAATCATTCTGCAGCCAGGCCAGGTCCTTATTCAGCCGACAAAACAAATTGCACTCCGCAACAACAAAAAGAACGGACTCTTCCCCTGTCCATGCCCCAGAATCTAGTGTTGTGGTTAATTGATCTGTAATTACTTCTAATTAGATTATTTCTGTCACCCCTCCCTCTCCCTCTGGCAGAAGACCCATTGTTCATGGCAATGTAAGAGGAGGGAAAAGAACTGGGGAAAGGGGGCGGGATAGAGCAATAGGGGAAAAGTTAAACCAAACAATGATATTGACAACAGTAAGGAGAGAGGATTCCAGCGATCCCATCTGATATGCTAGCAGTACACTGTGCAGGGGAAAGAGGCAGAGTAACAAGACTCCGGCCTTTTCAAATCAGGGGAAGGAGGGTGGAACATCCTACACGTGTTAAAAAGGGTGAATATGTTTCCATTGTACTTGTGCTATGTGACACGAGAGTCAGCAACTCATTTTAAATTCATACAGTATCTCTATTAGCTTCCATTCAGTGAGCAGCCAGTGCTGGTGTAATGTAGTAAAAAGGTGGTCATGGCCTCTTCATTGTAAACAGACAGAGGTAACCTCCTGCTTCTGCACCAACCTGCTTCCTGGGGGAATTGGTCCCTCCCTACTATAATTTTTTCAACCAATCATGGGAAAGGCCTGACTCAGGATGCCATGGCGACAGCACGGGAGAGATGCCCTCTCAGAAAGCTAGCTGTGATGGCTGTGCTTACTGCACTAACCCTGGATGGGGCTCCACAGCCACACCACAATGAGACATGGCAGTGGTAGAGGGAAGGAGTGGCAGAACAAAAACAGGGAGGGGAAGGAGGAAGGAAAGGGGAATGAGGTCAATCAAACTAGTAGAGAGGGACAACACTTGACGGGGCACAGAGAGCGTTTAAGTAGTGAGCAGCAGAAGTGAGTGACAGATTGATGTGTGATGCTGTCTGGACAGTACAAACTATAGCATACATGATCCATGCCAGAGGGGTGAGATGTATGCTATTCAGCCCAGCAGTGTCCGGGCTCCTTCTCCTGCATAAAACAGCCCTCTCTTTGTCTCCCCCTATCCACTTCCTGTTTCATCTGGAACCAATTTCCCCCTCGTGCCTCATTCCCTGGGGGAACACACTCCTCAGTGCGCCGCATTAAAGTGGGAGAGCCGCCGAACGGACAGTGCTGTATTCAGCAATACACGAGGTAAAACCACTGGTAGTCTTCAATGGCTGGACAGTGGAGGACTGATGAAGATACGACACACTGAACATTTGAAAGGACGCAGGTCTCCAATGTCTCTGGCAATGTATACCCGAGTGTGTAACTCTGACAAGGCACCAACAGTGGAAAAACAATGTAGCGCATCACTTGGAAACCAGAACTACCCCACACGATTCAATACATAACAAGGTTGCTCTATTTGTTCTAGTAGAAAGACAGGATGAAGAGGGAGGAGTTTAGGTTAGAACAGGGGGAGGGAGAGAAGAATTTGGTAACATCTGGAATCAATCTGTCTGGAGGAAAGGGGGAGGGAGACGAATGGGGGATGGAGGGAAAAGAAAGAACAGAGTGAGATGGAAATTAGGAGAGAAAGACAGGGGTGGAAGAATGTGGGGATTAAGAAAGACAAAGACAAGAAGTGAAAAATACAGCAAAAAGAAGAGACCAAGAAATGGAGACAATGACTCATACCCCAAGAATGTCATGTGACTTATATTTCCTTAAATGGTGGGGGAGGGGGGTCTGAACTTGATACTCATTGTTAAAACACACACACACTTTCTTTTGCGGGGCATATGGCGCTTTGGCCAAGTATGCATATCAGGCCTGCTTTGAGTCTAAAGTTTTTCAAGCTTTTATTACACTCAGCGAAAGTCATGACACCCTCTTCCATGCAGACACAGACAGTAATTTAACAGGGTACCATCCACTTTGGTATTAATTACACTCATTTACAGTAGAGGGGTAGTTATGAGGTGTGGCTGCTCTGAGGGCCAGGAGCTCCAGACTATACGGATGAGAAATGTACAGACACACCTCATACAGTGACTTTCTCTCTGTATGCTCAACTAAAGGGCGTCGCTCTGCTGGGTTTTTCTCTCCCCCACTTTCTATTTTAGGAAAAGTCAAAACGTTGGAGCAAATGGGCAGAAAAAGAGAGCAGTGGAGGGAGGAGGGCAAAATGGCATGAGGTCAACAGATGGTGAGGGGTGAGGGGGATGGGGAAGAAGGGATGGAGGGGTCGGACAGAGGGTGATACGCTGGTGATACGCTGGTGATACGCTGAGGAGCAGAGGGGACAAAAATAAGGAGAAAGAAGACAGGATGAATCAACGTTACCGACAGGGAGACATTCGTGGGCGGAGATGGAAGTACATATGACAGTTTGGGGGCAGCGGTGTAGAAGGGGAGGTGACAACAACATGACAACAACAACCAGTGTCCAGAGTTAACATGTGAGTGTAAGTGGCAGGCCCTGCATCTGATTAAATGAGTGGCGGACTGTAAAAAAAGTCTGGAAAAGTTTGAGTACTGTTGTGTTGAGCAACATCTTGAAGAGAATTTTGAGCTTATCTCAAGGGGTGAAAGGTCAAAGGTGACACTGCTGCATTGCACTCAAAGTTCAGTGACAACCATTAGTGAGTGTTCACTAGTGTGCTGCACATTATAACTCCTACTTTTTTCTTTGGGGTTTTAATGACAGCCAATGTTCCCGCTATTACTAGTCAACATTCCCTGGAAACCTGATAGTATCAAAGAATACTGCACCTTTGGAGCTTATCTGTGCAGAACTGTATCATCTAAATGGGTTGTTTATATCGTAGTTTCCCCCTCAACACTCGCCCACTCTCTCCCCCCTTTACTCTCCTCCCCTTGAAGCGATCAGTCTGGTTAATGCTCTCTCCTAAATTAGCTTTGATCTCGTTTAGCGCGACACAAAGCCGCTTTACTGCCAACGATAGGATAAATCTGCTCTCGGGGAGCCGGAGGGAGGCATATACAGCACACTGTACACTATCATGCTGGACTAGGCTAGGGCACATCAATACTGCATAGTGGGAAACAGAGAGAGAGAGATTGGACGGTAGAGACAGTGAGCAGGGGTGGGGAGGTTTGTCTCACTGGCAGTGCACAATCAAATTCTATGGACCAGGAGTCAATTAGCAATCTGGAAATATGCCTTAGGGGGAAGGATGACAGAAACAAAAGAAGAGGATGGAGATGAGGACACTCCTCTCTCATTTAATATGTGAGCCATGATTTAGGCATCCTGTCCTCTGGGTAGCAATGAATACCAAATAGCTATCTATCGCCGCACCAAAAATATTTAGTGAACTCATCTTCTCAGCACTGAACATGGTGTCACCTACAGGACTGGATGATGTAATCCAGTATCCAGTCTAATAACATTAAGCACCACCATTGTAATTTCCTAATGTTTACCTTTAGTTATCGTCAAACCTCACCTAAGCTGCATAGAGGATTTTTCTACATCTTTCTCCTTCTCTCGTGTTAAAATGTTCTCTCTCATACTGTAAATCCTGCCTTCTATCCTCCTGTTTCCTCCCTCTCTCCTGTGGGCGTATTTCCAGCCTGACCCACAATGGCAGGAGATCAATATAAGTGATTGACAGCGAGTTCCTGTTGCACCTCTCATTGTCACACCATCTACACGTAACCTTTTGTCATCACCATTCATCTATTATATGGTGTGAGGTACATGGCCTGCCCATTTGTCATTGCAATAGATATGCAGCAGTACCAAATAAATCATTTCCCCAATCCCCAGGATTCAATTATCCACAGCTGACCCGGAACCCTGTTTGACTGCCGCCTAAAACAAAAACACTATGTCAGCTATTTTCAATGATGCTTACGGATACTGTATGTGCGTGTAATATCACTGGTTAGCCGAAGAGCAGAGCACTGTTGCTATGCTGTATCAGCAGTCAAGTCATGTAGAGGCCCATAGCTAGAAGCAAGGTATCCTAAAGTCCCTTTCCTTCCTACTCCCTTATTCACGAAAAGGGGTCTGTTCTTTGTCTCTCCCATAATGACCCCTCCCCCAACCCCCTGTCTCTGTCCTCTTTTTAGCACCTAGCTCCAATCACAGACCAGGGGGACTGGCACAAATTACTGTTCCCAATGCGAGTACCCTCCTGTATCGGAGGCTTTGATGTGATGCTCAACGACAAAGAGACCATCATTGTAAAGGCGGGAATATCATTGTGTACATAAGTGCAGTGCACGTAAATGCATGAAAGGCCCTTGTGTATCGTCGGATCTATGCTGTAGCTTAACTGTCATTGTCGATAAGATGTGGGCTATCATATTACCTTTGTCTCGGCCATAATCATGGTGTTAGTCTAGCTGCCACGAGCACAGAATAATGTCCAAGACACGTTTAGTACCTAGATTGTAATTCTACCGCACGTTCGTTACTGCAGTTGATGCGACGAGGCATGCTTTTGATAGGTGGGCCTGCCTGTCAGCAGAATCATGACCCACTGTTGTTCTTGAAACAATAGAGGTAACGTGCTATTGAAATGAAATCGTTTAATGCAGGGGTAACAATGTTGCACGCATTCAATGACAACAGCACATCGAAAGGAAACAAACAACAATTTGGCTTCATTGATTGATGTTCTACTCCTTACCTGTCCAATGTCACCAACACCCACCGTCCCGTCTATCCGTGGCCGTTTGCACTCTGCTCCTGCTAATTCGGTCAAAGCTGCAGCTGTTTGCTCAGGATCCCCTCGTTTCATTCCCCGGACTACTGCTGCTGGACCCCCGGTCGTGTTCGAGTGGGGTCCGGTTGCTGTATCAATGTCATTTTCCCTGTCCATCATTCCCCGAGTAACGGGTAACATTATGGATGCGACGTCGGTCGACATTAACATTGGACGGCAGCTAGTCTACACTTACAAGTCTAGCTACCTTTGACTTATTCCCTATTCTGGGACAAGGAATGCTATTCCTTGAATGTGAAAATAGCTGATTGTAGCTGGTCTTCTTGGCCAAATATATTGTACCGCTAGCTAGATTGTTATTGTCTAATCAATACAGAACACCATGACCATGTGTGGCTCGTGCACATTCCACACGATTACTAGCGTTAGAAAAATAGTCACAATAGAACACGTAAACCAAGTTAATACAAAACACAAATTCCTTGCTAATTAGCTAGCTACACATTCCGCTACCTCGTAACAGTAGCTAGCTAGCTAACGAGACATTTTTCTCCGCCGAATATAGAAAATGTTAGGAAATGGTTTGAATCACTAATCTTCTCCTTGCGAACCAATGCGTCCTCCGCTCCCAACCAAATATATTTTTAAGCCCTTCTTTGCTTTCACCTTCTCTTTCTCCTAGCCTTCTTTTTATCACCGTTCTTTTTCTCGCAGTATGTTCAGTGAATTCTAGTGGCGTGTACGGACTGGCGAGGAACACGATTTCCTCTCTATCGTGTACGTCCCGATTGGTGTGGTATGGAACGGGCCGCAGAGGGTACACTGATCTGGTGTCAGTTTTTTTATTTTCCATGTGCTAAGATTACTATAGGGGTAAACCATTTAGACGGGTCCTAGATCGGCCCTCTCTATATTCCCTTCCTTTTCCTCTGTCGTATTCCCTCCTACATTTAAATAATTGCATTTCGTAAACATTTAAACGTGTAAATTGGTATGTTTATTTTTAGGGGATTGTTTGCGTGTAAATATGAGACGGCTTGCCACGATTTATGGCGAGGTATTTATCCTCATCCTCTTTTTCGACTGCGCGCACCCACTCCTCTGCATGCAGCTTCCACACTTGAGCGAGTGTCTCAAATCAAGGAGTAGAACAAGGAATCGAGTATAAACAGTTTCCCCCCGACGCTTTAATTGACTTTCACTAGTCAGTTGGCGGTGATATAGCTAATGAAGCAGATGGGGAGGGGTTATAAATAAAGAAGGAATAGATGGGGTAGGCCTAAAATAACACACAATTAGCAATTTAACAATGTAGAATACGTATGTGTGAGAAAAGACGCAGGGTAGTATAGGCCTGGCTAAACACATGTTAAAGGTGATCTATTTTAAACCACTCAACTTCAAAGGCGAATTATATTACAGGACTGATATGAAAGCATGTTTTTTTATGATAGTGCGACGCCTGGTGGATATCAAACAACTTAATAAATGGACATGCAAGTAACAAGTTTCAAGTTTTTAATGTCACATGCACAAATCCAGACAAATGCATTTCTTGCAAAGCTCTAAACCCAACAAAACTGTAATGAATAACAATGTAATAACAAGAAATAACATAAGGTAGAACTAAAACACACAATAAATAAAAAATAAGAAGAACATGAGAAAGTAAGTAAGAATACTATATACAGGGTCAGTCAGCTCCAGTACCATATTTACAACGTGCAAGAATACTGGAGTGATAGAGGTAGATCTTTGTGCTCCCGAGTGGTGCAGCAGTCTAAGGCACTGCATCTCAGTGCTAGAGGCGTCACTACAGACCCTGGTTCAATTCCAGGCTGTATCACAACTGGCAGTGATTGGGAGTTCCATAGGGCGGCGCACAATTGGACCAGCTTCGTCCAGGTTAGGGTTTGGTCGGGGTAGGCCGTCATTGTAAATAAGAATTTATTCTTAACTGACTTGCCTAGTTAAATAAAATATTAATCAGTGGAATCTGCTGAAGGGAGTACAGCTCATAATAATGTCTGGAATGGTGCAAATGGAATGGCATCAAACACATAAAAACCATGTGTTTGATACCATTCCACTTATTGTGCTCCAGCCATTACCACAAGCCCGTCCTCCCCAATTAAGGTGACACCAACCTCCTTTGGTAGATATGAAGAACATGAGAAAGTAAGTAAGAATACTATATACAGGGTCAGTCAGCTCCAGTACCATATTTCCCCCCAAACTGGGGTAAGGTGACTAGGCATCAGGATATATGATAAACAGAGAAGCAGCAGCATATACACTGCTCAAAAAAATAAAGGGAACACTTAAACAACACAATGTAACTCCAAGTCAATCACACTTCTGTGAAATCAAACTGTCCACTTAGGAAGCAACACTGATTGACAATAAATTTCACATGCTGTTGTGCAAATGGAATAGACAACAGGTGGAAATTATAGGCAATTAGCAAGACACCCCCAATAAAGGAGTGGTTCTGCAGGTGGTGACCACAGACCACTTCTCAGTTCCTATGCTTCCTGGCTGATGTTTTGGTCACTTTTGAATGCTGGTGGTGCTTTCACTCTAGTGGTAGCATGAGACGGAGTCTACAACCCACACAAGTGGCTCAGGTAGTGCAGCTCATCCAGGATGGCACATCAATGCGAGCTGTGGCAAGAAGGTTTGCTGTGTCTGTCAACGTAGTGTCCAGAGCATGGAGGCGCTACCAGGAGACAGGCCAGTACATCAGGAGACGTGGAGGAGGCCGTAGGAGGGCAACAACCCAGCAGCAGGACCGCTACCTCCGCCTTTGTGCAAGGAGGAGCACTGCCAGAGCCCTGCAAAATGATCTCCAGCAGGCCACAAATGTGCATGTGTCTGCTCAAACGGTCAGAAACAGACTCCATGAGGGTGGTATGAGGGCCCGACGTCCACAGGTGGGGGTTGTGCTTACAGCCCAACACCGTGCAGGACGTTTGGCATTTGCCAGAGAACATCAAGATTGGCATATTCGCCACTGGCGCCCTGTGCTCTTCACAGATGAAAGCAGGTTCACATTGAGCACATGTGACAGACGTGACAGTCTGGAGACGCCGTGGAGAACGTTCTGCTGCCTGCAACATCCTCCAGCATGACCGGTTTGGCGGTGGGTCAGTCATGGTGTGGGGTGGCATTTCTTTGGGGGGCCGCACAGCCCTCCATGGGCTCGCCAGAGGTAGCCTGACTGCCATTAGGTACCGAGATGAGATCCTCAGACCCCTTGTGAGACCATATGCTGGTGCGGTTGGCCCTGGGTTCCTCCTAATGCAAGACAATGCTAGACCTCATGTGGCTGGAGTGTGTCAGCAGTTCCTGCAAGAGGAAGGCATTGATGCTATGGACTGGCCCGCCCGTTCCCCAGACCTGAATCCAATTGAGCACATCTGGGACATCATGTCTCGCTCCATCCACCAACGCCACGTTGCACCACAGACTGTCCAGGAGTTGGCGGATGCTTTAGTCCAGGTCTGGGAGGAGATCCCTCAGGAGACCATCCGACACCTCATCAGGAGTGGAGGCCACACACACTACTGAGCCTCATTTTGACTTGTTTTAAGGACATTACATCAAAGTTGGATCAGCCTGTAGTGTGGTTTTCCACTTTAATTTTGAGTGTGACTCCAAATCCAGACCTCCATGGGTTGATAAATTTGATTTCCATTGATAATTTTTGTGTGATTTTGTTGTCAGCACATTCAACTATGTAAAGAAAAAAGTATTTAATAAGAATAGTTCATTCATTCAGATCTAGGATGTGTTATTATAGTGTTCCCTTTATTTTTTTGAGCAGTGTATGATGCGTGTGTGTAGAGTCAGTATAAATGTATGTGCATATTATGTGTGTGAGCAAATGATGGCGTTTGTGTGTGCGTGAGTGTATAGGGACCTGTGAGTGTGCATAGAGACAGTGCAAAAATAAAATATAAGGGTCAACTCTATTAATCTGTGTAGCCATTTCGTTATCTCTTTAGCAGTCTTATGGCTTGGGGAAAGAAGCTGTTCAGGAGCCTCTTGGTGTCAGACATGATGCACCGGCACCACTTGCCATGTGGAAGCAGAGAGAACAGTCTGTGGCTTGGGTGGCTGGAGTCTTTAACAATTTTCCGGGCCTTCCTTTCACACTGCCTGATATAGAGGTCCTGGTTGGAAGGGAGCTCAGCCCCAGTGATGTACCGGGCTGTCCGCACCACCCTCTGTAGCGCCATACAATCGACTGTGGTGCTATTGCCATACCAAGCAGTGATGCTGCCAGTCGAGATGCTCTCAATAGTACAGCTGTAGAACGTTTTGAGGATTTGAGGGCCCATGCCAAACCTTTTCAACCTCCGGAGGGGGAAGAGGCGCTTTCACGCCTTCTTCACGACTGTGCACATGTGTGTAGGCCATTTTAAGTCCTTAGTGATTTGGACACCAAGGAACTTGAAGCTCTTGACCCGCTCCACTGCAGCCCCGTCGTTGTAGATGGGGCGTTGATAAAGGAATTTGTTTCCTATATGTTCGTTAACCAATTTAATTATAACAAAGCAAACACTCTGTCCGTTTCTAAGAATTTGTAAGATCCTTATTTGCAAAAAATAGACAAAGACCAGCCACCAAATTAATCAATAGCGTTTATTCTCGAGAGATCTCTCCTCCAAAACCCATGTACATTAGGTTATATATCACACACAGCGTCATAGCTTTCTAAATGTCCCTCCTCTTCTCTGACAAGGACATAGCTGACCAAACGTCCATTCCAACACACTAACGCACATACCTTACACACAATATCTGGATTATCTCCTGAAGTCTCACCACAGTTTATTACCACTTAGCTGACAGTTCCAGTCGTGTCCCCCCCCCCCAGATGTGGAAAACCTAGAGTGGCTCTTGCTAGTCTTCCCTTATCTCTACAGAGTTATAGCTTGGTCGGTTCAAACATAGGTTAAAGAGCAGGCTGTCAGTTTTCATTTGAGGGTATTTTATTCCATATCGGGTGAACTGTTTAGAAATGACAGAATTTTTTATACCTTGTCCCCCCATTTTAGGGGACCAAAAGTATTGGGACAAATTCACTTATGTGTATTAAAGTAGTAAAAAGTTAAGTATTTGGTCCCATATTCCTAGCACGCAATGACTACATTAAGCTTGTGACTGTAAAAACTTGTTGGATGCATTTGCAGTTTTTTTTTGTTGTGTTTCAGATTTTTGTGCCCAATAGAAATGAATGGTAAATAATGTATTGTGTCATTTTGGAGTCACTTTTATTGTAAATAAGAATAGAATATGTTTCTAAACACTTCTACATTAATGGGGATGCTACTATGATTACGGATAATCCTGAATGATGAGTGAGAAAGTTACAGACGCACAAATATATCCCCAAGACATGTGAACCTGTCACATCCTGACCAGAGAGAGTCCGTATTTTCTATGGTGGAGTAGGTCAGGGCGTGACTGGGGGGTTAGTCTAGTTTATATTTTCTATGTGGGGTTCTAGTTTTATTTTTCTATGTTGGTGATTTGTATGATTCCCAATTAGAGGCAGCTGGTAATCGTTGTCTCTAATTGGGGATCATATTTAAGTAGCATTTTTTACACCTGTGTTTTGTGGAATATTGTTTATGGGTAGTTATATGTCAGCACTCCATTGTCGTCACGTTTCCTTGTTGCTTTATTGTTTTGTGCGTTTCACTAAATAAAGATGTGGAGCCCAGATCACGCTGCACGTTGGTCCGAGTATGCGTCCAGTTCGTACGACGAGCGTGACAGAACCTCTCACCATTACAATAACAGGGGAGGTTAGTGTTTTTGGGGGGGTATGATATTTATACCTCTAACTTTCTCATTCATCATTAAAACGATTCTTTCAGGATTATCCATAATCATGGTAGCAGCCACATTAATGTAGAAGTGTTAATTGCAATGGAAAGGAGAGGAAGCATGTGATATAACAGGCCAATACTTTCTGCAGCAGTTTCAGCAATCAATAAAGTGTAATCACAAGTAGTTATTGACACTGATAGAAAATGACGGGTTTTATTCTTATTTTTTTATTTGTTATACTTTCTCCCACCCCCCAACCCTAACCTGATTTGAGTAAACTAAACTAACGGACAGCAATACTTCTACTGCTACTTACAGTTATTTTCGCTCACATGTAGTTAAATAATTAGAAAGTATATTCCTAATTTCTTCTTCCTGCAAGTGCTGGATTTTCACCCACAGTGGCCAATCCACCAAGATTTCCCGTAATTTAATCCTCCCGTGTATGAGAGTTTTTCCCTGCCTCACTAACAACGCCCTTCATTATTGCACAACACACCTGGGGCCTGTTGCACAAAAGTAGAATTAAGACATCCGGGATAAATGACTCAGCTGAGCTCAATGAAGCCAAAACATGTGCGTCCAGGCTTAATTGGTTGCACAAAGACCAAGCCAGGATGAGCAGACACGGATTCATTAAGCCAGGTGAAACCAATCCTGGATAGGTGCGCGCTCACGGCTCACTCAAATAGACCCCGCCACAGATCACAGATTAACTGATTTACCATGGCAACTAGAGCCGCGTACTTTTCCCCGTCGGAAGCACAAATCCTCATGGAGGCATACGAGGAGGTAAAAGATATAATTAAGAAGAAAGGCAACACCGCCACAGTGATAAAGCAAAGAGAAAAAGCGTGGCAAAGTATTGCAGACCGCCTGAATGCGTAAGTAGTGCACAATTACACACTCACCGCTCCGCTGAAACATCACAATTACAATTCAAATATTTAATTCACATCTCCAAAAATGCAGTTGTACTGTAATTATGAAACGGTTAAATTTTTAATTGAAATGCACTGCAGATATGAGTGAAATTGTGTAAAGTAACTCCATCACACTGTATAAAGCTATGATAAATTTTTTGATATTTTTACTGAAAACAAGACAAAAATACCAAGTAATTTTTTGCAGTGTGACTCCATTAAATGTGTGTGTGTGTGTGTGTGTGTGTGTGTGTGTGTGTGTGTAGATTAAACATGAACGGGCCAAAACGGACATGGCAGCAGGTCAAAATCAAATACAAGAACATTCTGCAGAATGGTATGGTCCCTGACTAATATTTAACAAAGCACAAGCATATATTGTACCCAGAAGGTGCCTGCTCACACATTGTCTGTACTGTTTTAGCAGTGAAAAAGAATACCCACAGACAAGGCACGGGTGGTGGGTCACCAAAGGCTGACCTTACCCCAGCAGAGGACATGGCCTTGGAGCTAAATAAAGGCAGGCCCGTCTTAGAGGGGATCCCTGGGGGGAAAGAGACGAGCATAGGTTCCTCCCAAGATGCCACCCGCTTCATTCAAGGTATGTCCTTCCATCTCTACATGGGATACAACCACATTCATATTGAATCAATTTGGACTGTCTGACTTTGGTTTACCTATTGCCTTGCAGTGTCTGGCAGCACTGTGTTCCTGTTAGAGCCACCAGCACAAGCACCAGACGATGCTGATCCAGTGAGTACTCCATCAAAGGCATACTGTAGGCCTGGCATGTCTTGTCTACTAGCTTCAATATGAATCCGATTAAATGTGATAGGGTGAAGGCCCCAGTGCAGCAGCAACAGCACATGATGGAGACGATGATGAGGAGGAGACCATCTCTCTGGATTCCAGAAGGCATGAGGTATCATGTTAAGACTGTGAAAGTACTATTTACTCTACAATGGTGAGGAGTCCTCATCAAAATCAAAAAATCTAATTTCTTTTACAGGACCCAGATGCTATACAGTGGGAAAACCAGCCTGGCAACATAGTGCGTATTAATAAAAGGACACCACATCCTGCCAAATTCCAGCTGCGCTAATTGTATTGTGTTCACAGAGCTCACAAGCTATCAGAAAGTTGTATGGCAACCACCTCCGGCGCCAAATAGAACTGGCAGACATAGACATTCAGTACAAGAAGAAAAAGATGGAAAATCTTGCACTGGAGTCCGAAATAAAAAAGAGGACAATTAGGAAACTGGACCTTGAAATAAAAAAACTTGAGAGGGAGGTGAGATATGCCTTCAATGTACACTGTATGCTAACTGTAACACAAATGTATTAATCATTATTTTTCTTTCCTCCCCCAGCTCCAAGAAGATGACACAGCTCAAAATAAAAATTAGGTATATTCTCGTAAAGTCAAGTGAGCCATGACATATGAGCTCTTATTGTGAGCACACAGGACGGTGGCATCTTTCTAAGGTTTTTTTTATTTTCCCAGCAATCAGTACAACCAAGTCATCGTTATAAGGCATCGCCCTCTTTTGCCCACCCCCCCAGCACCAGGTGTGGCCACTAGCCTATATGAAGGCCCAAAATTGTGTGTTCCTTTCTGCTCTGACAATGGCATGCCCATTCGTGCGAGATGTGGTGGATGAAGAAGCACTTGTGCTGAGGAGAGCCTTCAGGCGAGAAAGGGTCTTCAGGGACCGGTTGGACCCACTGGCCTTCCCTGATGACCATCTATATGAAAGATACAGGTTTTCTGCAGATGGCATCAGGTATCTATGCAGACTACTGGGTCCCAGGATTAAGCACCGCACTGCACGGAGCCATGCACTGAGTGTGGAGCAAATGGTTTGTGTGGCCTTGCGCTTTTTTGCTAGTGGAGCCTTCCTGTACTCAGTGGGGGATGCAGAACAGCTGAACAAGGCCACAATTTGCCGCACAATAAGGAGTGTGTGTCTGGCTATCAAAGCATTAGCAGATGTCTTCATCTCCTTCCCTGGCCACAGAAGACTCTGTGACATCAAAGAGGAGTTCTATAGGATTGCAGGTAAGAGGATCTACAAATTACAGGACAACTGTTAACACATAGTAGGATACTCATTACTTTGTGTGACAGGTTTCCCCAATGTCATTGGTGCAGTGGACTGCACACACATAAGGATAAAAGCCCCCTCAGGTGCCCATGAGGCCGATTTTGTGAATAGGAAATCCTTTCACAGCATTAATGTTCAGGTGAACATAACTTTTTGATATTGTCCATTGACGAACACTCTGCATTGCCAGTGATGTGCATTGATTGGTGTAATATTCCTCATCTTATGATTTCAGATGGTCTGCAATGCTGACTGTGTGATCAGCAATGTTGTGGCAAAATGGCCTGGCTCAGTCCATGACTCCAGAATCTTTCGGGCCTCTGAAATCTATCAGTGCCTATCACAAGGTAAGCCACACAACCCCTATTTATAACCATCATGGCTGTGTCAAGAATATCACTGTGTTTATGAGGTAGTAATGATGAGATTTTGTGTTGACAGGTGAATTCTCTGGTGTGTTGCTGGGAGACAGGGGGTATGGCTGCCAGCCTTTTCTCCTGACACCTTTCACAGACCCCCAGGAAGCACAGCAGGCCTACAACCATGCCCATGCCAGGACCAGGGCCAGAGTTGAAATGACCTTTGGCCTCCTGAAGGCACGCTTTCACTGCCTTCACAAATTAAGGGTCAGCCCTGTTAGGGCATGTGATATTACTGTGGCTTGTGCTGTCCTCCACAATGTGGCCTGCCTGAGGAAGGAGAGGGCCCCCAGAGTGCCACCAGCCATGGACTGGGACAATCCGGCAATCTTCCCTGATGACGACAGTGGTCGGCTGCTGAGGGACCAATATGTGTTGAATTATTTTAGTTAGTATGTGTGCTTTCAATTTTGGTTAAATATGTCCTGCGGTGGCAGAGGAATTTGGGTTTTTTTGGGTTCGTTTTTTGACGAATTTGGCCTCTTATGATGTTTGTGCGGTATACTGTGTGTAATACAAGGCTGCAGGGAGGCTACTGCATCCATTCATTTGTCTGTTCAGTTGATGTGTATGGATTTGTCCTGCATTTATTTTAGTGTGCAGACATGCAGGGTGTGTTATATACAGACCTTTGAATGTGTATGTATCATTTTGTATAATATGCTTGGATTCTGTGCTTTCCATCTTGTAGAGTCACTGTGACTTCAGTTTTGAAAGGAGCTGATGGTTTACCTGCTTTGTTTTGTTCTTATTCAATAAAGGAACATAATGTTACACATTGTGTTTTTATATTCATATGGAATGTGTATTTGTTTATATGACAGAGTACTAGGGCCACACTGAAGAAAAAGGATAAAGTCATAAATTTGAGGCTGGTTCTTTCTGCAGAAAAGCTACATATTGTTTTTACAGTTTTGATACTTATGACAATGTGATACTTAATATTCTGGCACATCAGCATGTCTTTGTTTATGAAACCATACTGAAGTACAATTTCACGAAATGCCCCACATCTGTCATTTTAACAACTGTCCTCCTTTAAAACAACTGGTTACAATATTATGACTTGTGTTTTTTTCCCCTCTGTGGCCCTAATATTCTATCATTTTATATATAGCCTTATAGTCTATGGGAAACTGTAAATTATCTAATGATAGCAACATCATCTAAAAATCATTTTTTATCCAAAATCATTGAAATTAATGATCACAAACGTTTAAATAATAACAGTGGGTCTAGTTATATGTGATAACAATGTATAGTGAGCAGTGAAATAACTATTGGTTTCCATTTGTGGTGACTGCTGACTGACATTAGGGATGAGATTAAATAGATCCTGGAATTTAGCCTGGTCTGGAGCAGGCTAGCTCCACAGAATAAATCTCCATGGTAATTTATACCATAACATATCCTCCTGCCCCCTATCCATTTTTAGTGCAACCGGATTACGGATCAATTGAGCCAGGATCACCAAGATATCCTGGCTTAATCCCTTATCCTAGTTTTGTGCAACAGGCCCCTGCTTGTCGCATAACGAAAATGTTTTCCCAGAACTGGCCAAAGATAAGTTTCATTTCCCCATCATTGCTACCCTCTGTCTTCTCGTCTTCTGAGGTGTACTGCCCATCGTCACTCAACAACCTAATCCAATCAAATGATTCAATCAGACCGGGGGGGGGTTGGAATTAAACGAGACCAAATCCAACAATAAATTGTCTTCTTCACACAAATCGTCTGAAATTTAAGAACTGGTTGGTGTCGCAGTTGCATTCTGCAGTGTGCAGTGTGAAGAGACTGATCTGAGCGCAAAGAATCCAGGTAGGTTTATATTTGTTCAGACTTGCGTTACATTTCCCTCACTGTAGCTCGAGGTAGAATATCAAACACAAACTGTTACATGTTTCTAATGAAAGATTCACCTTGCAGTGATTCAAACCTGGCTATGTTAACTAAATACGTCCACCAACCCTCGACACAGTCTATTACCCATCACCGCTTTTTTTCACACATATTGTAAACATTTAGATGTTTGAACATCTGCAATTCTTTTCCCAGGACACCACACTATATTTCTGACTTCCTGCGTGTAGCGTGTTAGCAAAGCTTTGGTAATGGCACTGGACGGATGTGGCCAGCTGTGCAAGTGTATCCTCATCATTTTCAACATCATTTTTGCCGTAAGTATCCATAATCTCACTAACTGTAGGCCTAATGGTAACAACACATTGGTATCTGGTGTGTATGAGAAAGATAAGGGGGCTGGTGTAAAATGTAAATTCGTTGTGGTAGGTGAATAGTTAAAATGTATCTATTTTTATTTAACTAGGCAAGTGGGTTAAGAACAAATTGTTATTTACACTGGTCTATTTATCTTTGATCAACCTAGGCAGCGTTTGCCATTTTCTGATTTGGAAATAAGCTTTGCTTAAAGTCAAATAGATAAATCTCATTTAAATTTTGTCCAGACCCTTGCTACCATCTCTGTATATTTCCACTGCTGTTAATAACATGTCTGACTGATTAAACCACTTTACCATCAAAGTACCAGCTCATGTCTGTTGCTCACAGTTGTCCATAAAATTGGATTTGTCACATGCCCGAAAATAACTGGTGTAAACTTTACCGTGGAATGCTTGCTTATGAGCCCTTCCCAACGATGCAGAGTTTTAAAAGAACAATACAAATAAAATAGTAACACAAAAATGTTAATAAAATACAAGAGAATGGAGCTACAGACAAGGAGTACCAGTGTGCAGAGGTACGAGGTATTTGAGGTAGATATGTAGGTGAAGGCAGGGTAAAGTTGCACCAACACTTTTTTGGTTACTACATGATTCCATATGTGTCATTTCATAGTTTATGTCTTCACTATTATTCTACAATGTAGAAAATAGTAAAAAATAAAGAAAACCCTTGAATTAGTAGGTGTGTCCAAACATTTGACTGGTACTGTAAAAAAGGTTTTCGTCACACATCTACCCAATGTTGGTGTTTCTTGACAATCAATTGAATTTAATTGATTAATTGAACATTGTAGATTTCATAGTTACATTGAAAGGTATACTTTGGGATTTTGGCAATGAAGCCCATTATCTTCTTCCTCAGAATTCAGATGAACTCATGGATACAATTATGTCTCTGCATGCAGTTTGAAGTTAGTTGCTAACTAGTGTAGCGCAATGCTAACTAGCATTAGCATAATGACGAAGTATATGGTAACTGCTAGCATACTAGTATATACAGTTGAAGTCGTAAGTTTACACACACTTAGGTTGGAGTCATTAAAACTCGTTTTTCAACCACTCCACAAATTTCTTGTTAACAAACTATAGTTTTGGCAAGTCGGTTACGACATCTACTTTGTGCATGACACAAGTACATTTTCCAACAATTGTTTACAGACAGATTATTTCACTTCTAATTCACTGTATCACAATTCCAGTGGGTCAGAAGTTTACATACACTAAGTTGACTGTGCCTTTAAACAGCATGGACAATTCTCGAAAATTATGTCATGGCTTTAGAAGCTTCTTTGACAACATTTCAGTCAATCGGAGGTGTACCTGTGGATGTATTTCAAGGCCTACCTTCAAACTCAGTGCCTCTTTGCTTGTCATCATGGGAAAATTAAAAGAAATCAGCCAAGACCTCAAAAAAAATTGCAGACCTCTACAAGTCTGGTTGATCCTTGGGAGCAATTTCCAAATGCCTGAAGGTACCACACTCATCTGTACAAACAATAGTACGCAAGTATAAACACCATTTGACCATGCAGCAGTCATACCGCTCAGGAAGGAGACACGTTCTGTCTCCTAGAGATGAACGTACTTTGGTGGAAAAGTGCAAATCAATCCCAGAACAACAGCAAATGACCTTGTGAAGATGCTGGAGGAAACAGGTACAAAATTATCTATATCCACATAACCTGAAAGGCCGCTCAGCAGGGAAGAAGCCACTGCTCCAAAACCACCATAAAAAAAGCCAAACTACGGTTTGCAATTGCACATGGGAACAAAGATAGTACTTTTTGGAGAAATGTCCTCTGGTCTAATGAAATAAAAATATATATTTTTAGCCATAATGACCATCGTTATGTTTGGAGGAAAAAGGGGGAGGCTTGCAAGCCGAAACACCATCCCAACCGTGAAGCACGGGGGTGGCAGCATCATGTTGTGGGGGTGGTTTGCTGCAGGAGGGACTGGTGCACTTCACAAAATAGATGGCATCATGAGGCCGGAAAATTATGTGGATATATTGAAGCAACATCTCAAGACATCATTCAGGAAGTTAATGCTTGGTTGCAAATGGGTCTTCCAAATGGACAATGACCCCAAGCATACTTCCAAAGTTGTGGCAAAATGGCTTAAGGACAACAAAATCAAGGTATTGGAGTGGCATTCACAAAACCCTGACCTCAATCCTATAGAAAATGTGTGGGCAGAACTGAAAAAGCGTGTGCGAGTAAGGAGGCCTACCAACCTGACTCAGTTACACCAACTCTGTCAGGAGGAATGGGCCAAAATTCACCCAACTTATTGTGGGAAGCTTGTGGAAGGCTACCTGAAACATTTGACCCAAGTGAAACAATTTAAAGGCAATGCTACCAAATACTAATTGAGTGTATGCAAACTTCTGACTCCCCATGTGATGAAAGAAATACAAGCTGAAATAAATCATTCTCTCAACCATTATTCTGACATTTCACATTCTTAAAATAAAGTGGTGATCCTAACTGACCTAAAACAGGGAATTTTTACTTGGATTCATGTCAGGAATTGTGAAAAACTGAGTTTAAATGTATTTGGCTAAGGTGTATGTAAACTTCAGACTTCAACTGTACCATAGACTTCCAGCCATTGTGCTAATGCTAGTTAGCATTAGTTTACCTGCCTTCATACTCAATGCTTGACAGCAAATTTTTACTGCTTGAGCTCCTGGTCCTCTTATAGAATATTAGCTCAAAAGTGTTGCATCTAAATATAAAGCACTGTTCTGAATGCAGAGACATGAAAACAGTATTCATGAGTTCATCTGACTGGGGAAGTATACAGTGGGGAGAACAAGTATTTGATACACTGCCGATTTTGCAGGTTTTCCTACTTACAAAGCATGTAGAGGTCTGTAATTTTTATCATAGGTACACTTCAACTGTGAGAGACGGAATCTAAAACAAAAATCCAGAAAATCACATTGTATGATTTTTAAATAATTAATTTGCATTTTATTGCATGACATAAGTATTTGATCACCTACCAACCAGTAAGAATTCCGGCTCTCACAGACCTGTTAGTTTTTCTTTAAGAAGCCCTCCTGTTCTCCACTCATTACCTGTATTAACTGCACCTGTTTGAACTCGTTACCTGTATAAAAGACACCTGTCCACACACTCAATCAAACAGACTCCAACCTCTCCACAATGGCCAAGACCAGAGAGCTGTGTAAGGACATCAGGGATAAATTTTAGACCTGTACAAGGCTGGGATGGGCTACAGGACAATAGCCAAGCAGCTTGGTGAGAAGGCAACAACTGTTGGCACAATTATTAGAAAATGAAAGAAGTTCAAGATGACGGTCAATCACCCTCGGTCTGGGGCTCCATGCAAGATCTCACCTCGTGGGGCATCAATGATCATGAGGAATGTGAGGGATCAGCCCAGAACTACACGGCAGGATCTGGTCAATGACCTGAAGAGAGCTGGGACCACAGTCTCAAAGAAAACCATTAGTAACACACTACGCCGTCATGGATTAAAATCCTGCAGCGCACGCAAGGTCCCCCTGCTCAAGCCAGCGCATGTCCAGGCCCGTCTGAAGTTTGCCAATGACCATCTGGATGATCCAGAGGAGGAATGGGAGAAGGTCATGTGGTCTGATGAGACAAAAATAGAGCTTTTTGCTCTAAACTCCACTCGCCGTGTTTGGAGGAATAGAAGGATGAGTACAACCCCAAGAACACCATCCCAACCGTGAAGCATGGAGGTGGAAACATCATTCTTTGGGGATGCTTTTCTGCAAAGGGGACAGGACGACTGCACCGTATTGAGGGGAGGATGGATGGGGCCATGTATCGCGAGATCTTGACCAACAACCTCCTTCCTTCAGTAAGAGCATTGAAGATGGGTCGTGGCTGGGTCTTCCAGCATGACAACGACCCGAAACACACAGCCAGGGCAACTAAGGAGTGGCTCCGTAAGAAGCATCTCAAGGTCCTGGAGTGGCCTAGCCAGTCTCCAGACCTGAACCCAATAGAAAATCTTTGGAGGGAGCCGAAAGTCCGTATTGCCCAGCGACAGCCCCGAAACCTGAAGGATCTGGAGAAGGTCTGTATGGAGGAGTGGGCCAAAATCCCTGCTGCAGTGTGTGCAAACCTGGTCAAGAACTACAGGAAACGTATGATCTCTGTAATTGCAAACTAAGGTTTCTGTACCAAATATTCAGTTCTGCTTTTCTGATGTATCAAATACTTATGTCATGCAATAAAATGCAAATTAATTACTTAAAAATCATACAATGTGATTTTCTGGATTTTTGTTTTAGATTCCTTCTCTCACAGTTGAAGTGTACCTATGATAAAAATTACAGACCTCTACATGCTTTGTAAGTAGGAAAACCTGCAAATGTGTCAGTGTATCAAATACTTGTTCTCCCCACTGTATAGATAACGGGCTTCGTTGCCAAAATCCAGAAGTATCCCTTTAATACTACAACATCTTTGACACTATATTTGTAACATCTTGTTTTTTGTGGTTTCTTCCTCTGACAGTTGGTGGGTTTTGCGATGTTCGGGTTGGGCTTGTGGCTGAGGTTCAGCTCTGAGACCAGAGGATTTTTCAACATAGACCTCAACACACAACAGTTTGTAATCTGTGAGCTCACACAACTCTGCTCTACTAATTTCAACCCCAAATGTTTTAGAAAGCTTTTTGCAGCTGTAAGCCATGGATAGACAGACTATACAACTTTGTTTATTAATGACTTATAAACCATTTGAAAACTATTTATAAAGTATAACTTTTAAGTGTTACTGAAAAATAATTAGTGCTGAACAGCTAACATTGACAAATGGGCATCTCTCTCTCTCTCATACTGTAGGTGTGTCAGTGTTGATTGTGTTAGGAGCAGTGATGTTGCTCGTGGCTGTTTTCGGAGATTGTGGAGCATGCAATGAGAATATGAATGCATTGGCAGTGGTAAGCTACAACGAAAAGAAAAACAGCATCCATGTTCCATTAGTTACACTACACTGAAGTGGGGGAACAAAGTATTTGACAGCCCTGATTTAGAGGCTTGAGTGGGCAGAGGTAAGTAACCTTAGCTAATAAGAACATACATATTAGTTTCACTTCCTAATAAGAGTTCCTCACTAGAAAGTATCTAAAGTTGTTCAGCCCAATATGTCACCCAAAGCCCTTACCCACAATGCACCAGTGGAAATCTAATCTGTGACGTGGGAGCATTTGGATTGTTGAGTGATCCTGCTGCTTTTTCCCGCCACAGAATTCTCAGGTTCTCCTTGCCGCACCTCTGACCTCTCAAGGGCCTAGCAAGCACTTGTCATCAATCCCTCAACTGATCCGCTACCTCATGGGCCATGGTGCACTTTGCAACCATAGAGGAGCACTGGGAATCTCGCCTCTGTCTGAGAAGGCCAGAGACTTTTTTTAAGCTTCCATTTAACAAGAGCTTGAGATAGGAAATATTGCTTCCTGTATGAAGCTTTGCTGCAGGACATTGTGTACATTTCCACTGCATTTCAGCCCTGCCACAAAAGGACCAGCTGACATCATGTCAGTGATTCTCTCGTTAACACAAGTGTGAGTGTTGACGAGGACAAGGCTGGAGATCACTCTGTCATGCTGATTGAGTTCAAATAACAGACTGGAAGCCTCAAAAGGAGGGTGGTGCTTGGAATCATTGTTCTTCCTGTCAACCATGGTTACCTGCAAGGAAACACATGCCGTCATCATTGCTTTGCACAAAAAGGGCTTCACAGGCAAGGATATTGCTGCCAGTAAGATTGCACCTAAATCAACCATTTATTGGATCATCAAGAACTTCAGGGAGAGCGGTTCAATTGGTGAGGAAGGCTTCAGGGCGCCCAAGAAAGTCCAGCAAGCGCCAGGACCGTCTCCTAAAGTTGATTCAGCTGCGGGATCGGGGCACCACCAGTACAGAGCTTGCTCAGGAATGGCAGCAGGCAGGTGTGAGTGCATCTGCACGCACGGTGAGGTGAAGACTTTTGGAGGATGGCCTGGTGTCAAATCAAATCAAATCAAATTTATTAGTCACATACACATGGTTAGCAGATGTTAATGCGAGTGTAGCGAAATGCTTGTGCTTCTAGTTCCGACAATGCAGTAATAACAACAAGTAATCTAACCTAACAATTCCGCAACTACTACCTTATACACGCAAGTGTAAAGGGATAAAGAATATGTACATAAAGATATATGAATGAGTGATGGTACAGACGGCATAGGCAAGGTGCAGTAGATGGTATAGAGTACGGTATATACCTATGAGATGAGTACTGTAGGGTATGTAAACATAAAGTGGCATAGTTTAAAGTGGCTAGTGGTCCATGTATTACATAAGATGGCAAGATGCAGTAGATGATATAGAGTACAGTATATACATATACATAAGAGATGTGTAATGTAGGGTATGTAAACATTATATTAGGTGGCAACCAAGAAGGGCAGCAAAGAAGCCACTTCTCTCCAGGAACAACATCAGGGACAGACTGATATTCTGCAAAAGGTACAGTGATTGGACTGCTGAGGACTGGGGTAAAGTCGTTTTCTCCGATTGTTTGGGGCATCCGAAAAAAAGCTTGTCCGGAGAAGACAAGGTGAGCGCTACCATCAGTCCTGTGTCATGCCAACAGTAAAGCATCCTGAGACCATTCATGTGTGGGGTTGCTTCTCAGCCAAGGGAGTGGGCTCACTCAATTTTGCCTAAGAACACAGCCATGAATAAAGAATGGTTCCAACACATCCTCCAAGTGCAACTTCTCCCAACCATCCAGGAACAGTTTGGCGATGAACAATGCCTTTTCCAGCATGATGGAGCACCTTGTCATAAGGAAAAAGTGATAACTAAGTGGCTCGGGGAACAAAACATCGATATTTTGGGTCCATGGCCAGGAAACTCCCCAGACCTTAATCCCATTGAGAACTTGTGGTCAATCCTCAAGAGGCCGGTGGACAAACAAAAACCCACAAATTCTGACAAACTCCAAGCATTGATTATGCAAAAATGGGCTGCCATCAGTCAGGATGTGGCCCAGAAGTTAATTGACAGCATGCCAGGGCAGATTGCAGAGGTCTTGAAAAAGAAGGGTCAACACTGCAAATATTGACTCTTTGCATCAACTTCATGTAATTGTCAATAAAAGCCTTTGACACTTATGAAATGCTTGTAATTATACTTCCGTATTCCATAGTTACATCTGACAAAATATCTAAAGACACTGAGGCAGCAGACTTTGAAAATTAATATTTGTGTCATTCTCAAAACTTTTGGCCTCGACTGTACAGTGATACTGTGGTTTTATGTGTGGTAATTCATACTGTATGTGTTTTGCTGTTTACCTGATTTGTTTACCTGCCCCTCACAGTTTTCCAGCCTGCTGGGTATCCTGGCTGGATTAGAGATTGGAGCCGGTGTGTTAGCCTACATGAGAAGCGATGAGGTGAGAGAGGGAAGGGAAAGAGGGAGCGAGAGATTTATGAATGATAAACAACTTCAAGCTAAGGCTTCCCTTTCACGCAGATCACCAAACCCTGTGCTATTTCATGAAATGGTAGTAGTCAACAGTGTAACTCTACCTCATGTGTTGTCATCTTCTCTTTGTGCTGTGCAGGTGGGAAAGCAGCTGGCAAAATTCTATATGACTGTGTACGCTCAGTATGTGGACAAAAGAGACCCTGGCTTGGCTGTTACCCTGTCAATATTCCACAATATGGTAAATACCAAACCTATTCCCAAACTATTAATAGCATCACAGCTTGAGTTAGGCACATTTCACTCCATCAGAGCTAATTCAATCCACAGCTCTATAACAATTATGTACACATTCTGAATGGCACTTGCCTTCTCTCTCTCTCTTCTAGTTGCACTGCTGTGGAATCATTGGTGCCTTTGACCTCTTGGTAAAAAAAACATGTCCCGAAACCAGCCTTTTGGAGACCTTCACTCTCCCTGTGAGTGTGTTCATTATAGGCCAAATCCTATAAACTTGAGAAACATGTGCACCTTGAACTTCAATGTATTTCACGCATTGTTGTTCAGCCAATGGATATTTGCAAGTTACCGGTGCAGGGCCGGCCCGCTCATTAGGCAGACGCCTGTGGCGGCAGATTGACGAGGGTGGCATTTTCTAAGCTGAACAATACGCACCAACAACGCATAAAACCTCACATTATTCTACCTAAAAACAATGAAAAATTCACTCAACCAATGGCAAATGGGCTTTTTAGGTGAGCGCTGATGCCACCCTATGCCCACATCCTCAAAGGCGCAACATTTTTCACTTGTCCGTTTAGTGCGCCTCTCCAGGGTGCTGTTGGAGAGACGCATTGCTGCAGCGCTCCACCAATATTCTGTCAAAAACATTATCTAGCGTAAATCATGTAGCAAATCCGTATGTGGCGTTTTCTGTAGCCTACAGGCTGGAGATGAAATCTATGACAATGTAATGAGATGGACACATATGCAACATGCAGGTTTCTCCGATCAAAGAGCCAAACCTAAATGGCGCCCAATCAAACAAAAATGCACTGACATGTTAAAAATAGAATAGAACTGAGCATAAACCTGATTTCAACATCTGGAAAATACGTAGTTTTGCTGGGTGGCAATTTCTTTCTCTTGCCTAGGGCGGCAGAACAGCCATGACCGGCCCTGTACAGGTGCATAGGATTCGGTCGTTTTTCATATTGACTATAACAGACTATAATAAAAACAAATATGTAAAATAATCCGTCAAGACTGTGACAAATTACATTTGTTACCTTATGTTTATTCCACTATAGAGGCATCGAGGAGGCTGGCCTAGATTTCCATATCTCTGCTCTGTACTGAGCCCAAGGCCATAACCCGTCCCCCTCTGGTCTCTGTCCCCCTGCAGGCCTGCCCCACAATGATCGTCAACCTCTTTGAGTCCAAAGCGCCTCTGGTGATGGGCCTCTTCCTTGGGACTGCTGCTATGCTGGTAGGCAACACTACACAGACACACAGTTCAGTGGGCTGTCGCTCCTTCTGCTTAACCCTTTCCTCCCTGCATCACCATCTCCTCCTGTTGTTCCTAGATCACAGCCCTGGTGTGCTGCAGCATCCTCATGAAACAGATCAAGAGGAGTCACCTCTCTTCCCCCATGTACTGAGGGGACAGGACCACCATGTTCAAACATTTTTCTCCACTATGAGCCCAAAGCAGATGGTTGTCATTCAGTGACCATCACCCCATTCTTTCACTTAATACTTCTGGAGAGGCGCCCAATAAAAATGGATCTCTTAATTAGCTTTCATTCATTTGCGTAGCTGGACAGGGCTCTGGATCATCTGGACATGCTTTAGCAGGGCTCAGAATGAGACCACACCCTCCATTTAGATGACATATGAACAGGGCAGACAAGACACTGTTGCTCTGTAAGCAGCTGTTTGTTCTGCCCCTCTTCCCACTGTAGTCCTTAATCTTCATTAAAAAAAAAATTAAAAACCTTTAAAAAAATCACTTACCAAATATTAGTGAATGTATATAGCTGCTCTTGCTGACATTAATGCTGCTTACATGAAAGGGACCATTTTATTAAGGTAGTCATACAGAGCATTGAATGAGGGCACTGCTGTAATCAGACAAGTAACGCACTGTCCAACATTACCTTTCCCTGTAATCACATCAGTTTAGAATCATGTTTGTGTTGCAATACTTTTACAAGTTTCAAAGTTTAAATATCAATGTACTGCTGACAGAATTAGCATCTTAACATGATCTTAAGACTTAGGAAATTAATTTACGAGGATTTAACTGCAAACTGGATTAATCCGTAGTTGGTTCTCTATGCCAAATTAAGTACATTTATTAATAACATCTAATCATTCTACACAATTACAATACTAATCCCCCAACTCCAGCTCCACTTGTACACCCTGAGGTGATATGGAATGAAGAAATCAGTCTTTCATGTTTGGATGTTGACGTGGGATGATATCATATGCAAAGTTGAGTCAGGGATCCTTAAATATGGCTCTAACGTTCTGTTTGCTTGACTTATTACTTTGATGCCAATTTCTAGCTTATGAACAACTGTTTTTTATAAGCAAACTAATGTATGCAACTGGGATACATTTCCTTGTAATGTTGAGTCACTCCAATCGCAGCGGATGTGAAACTTAGAACCTTATTGCTCTTGGGAATCATATCTCCCTGAATGCCCCGTCAAGCAGCAGTTGTACTGGAGGCTGTTGAGTGTGATAGAATAAACACTTCATATGAAGTGGCTTGGTACACTAGCCAAAGTGTTGCCCTGTAAATGTAGGCCGTGTCAGGCAGGAGTGGGCCAAATGGTGTACTTAACCAGGTCAAGTGTCTTGTAGGAAGTCTTATTTTATGAGAACTACAATTTCTAATGCTTTTTTTGCACTCTGAGAACCGCTTATGTTCTGTTACAAGCTAATACTACTGACTGTGCAACTTGGCACCAAATGTGGAGATTTTTGGTAAAATAAAGTTGTTTTTTTCTTCCTTGTCTGATGTCATTGTGCTTACTGCATGACTGAATAAGTGCTGGAGAAAAACAAAATCATTGAGTAAATGTGTATTTAATTTGTTCAGTTGTCCAGCTTTGGTCCTACAAATGAATAACAGTTAATGTAACAAATACATGTGTCAAGTTGAATACTGTAAGAAACAAGTACATTTGAGCACTACAGTATTAATACAGTACATTTTAGTAACTTCAAGAAATTGATGGTTTATACTCCTACCTTGTGCTCACAATTGTCCAAACCATTATAGGAGTGTTAATTCAACTCTAAACTGAAGCAGCCCTCAATACAGTCCCCGTCTGCTGGGGAGCATACCTCCGTGGAGCACATGAAGTAAATCTGTTGTGGATGAGGACAGGACAACACATTCAAACGCACTGACCAGACAGTACTGTATCAAACTCTGTCTATAATGTGACACCATTGGCTGAAACTGACCTCCTGGTCCTCCAGGTGGGAGGGACTTCCTGTGGGTAAAGACTGGAAGGTGGTGATTGTGAGCCTCCGGGTGTGACGGGGTTGGGCAGGTGGTGGGGGAGGGGCCTGGGAGTCACCACGGCTGGGACAGCTGAAAAACGAGACAAAACAATGTGGTTTTCTTCAGACAAAATAACTGCCTGTTCACTATATGGACAGTTATTTAGTGGAGCTGAGCAGCAGGTTCTGTGGAAAAACCTACAGAATATGGATATTTCATGCAGCTATGAAGTGCTTTCTCTGTGCTGTTGCATGTAAACAAACAGGAACTATAGTGGAACAACCTACCCATCATAGATGAGCAGCCAGCGGGCCCATGGTGTGTCTGGGTAGGCCAGACAGTAGTGCACCAGGAGCACCAGGCCAGGGTCCATGTCTGGGGGGCTCAGCAGACCCACCTCCAGGTGCAGAGGTCGCCCCTGAAGTAGACTGAGTGGTCGATGTTTTTCTGGGTAGAAGCTGCTGTAGTGCTCATCTACAGGCAGAGGTAAACATGGAGAGGGTAAGTGGTTAGTTGGCAGATACAGTATGATAAAACCCACTCCTCAGAGTCCTACATAGCTCTGCTGCTACTCCTGAAGGTTTCATTACTTATACAGTCCTACCTGTAGCGATTTGTAGCTGGACAGCCAATGAGCCCTGAGTGGGGACAGGGGGGCTAGGGGTGGTGTTCATCACCTGGTACTTCACCCTTCCGAGAGAACCAGGAGAAGACCTGCACTCCACCATCAACCTACACAGAAGACAAGCTCATGTTACACTAACTCTACACCGATTTGTAATCTCATCCCATCTGTACTAAGGGATTGCAGGTTCATCGTCATGGTTTGAAAGCATTAGCATTCAAATGGTAACTTCTGGGAAAAATAATTAAATACATTTGTTAGGGATTTGAACCATTTGTTCTTGTAGTAAAATGGCTTTACCGGACAGGTGAGTCTTCAGACGTGGTGCTGTGTTTATGTTGTGTGGAAAGTAGAGCGTTGAACTCCAACAAGTGGACCATGGCCTGACCATCCTCCTAGCCAAACAGACATGAGCAACAGGTCAAAAGAAGGAGCATCAAACTATAACATGCTAAATAATTACACACGGGTAATATGTTGAACAGTTATACAAGGATGTTGAGTAGCAAGTGTACAGTAACTTACGTATATGTGCACTCCACAGCCATCCAGGGGTACACTGTACAGGTCAGAGGTCATCCTCTGGGGGGTGCAGGACACGTGACTGTCCGCAGGTAGAGGGGGAAGGGAGACCGTGGGGTCCACCAGAGAGCCAGGGACCGCAAAGACAAATTGACGCCCCGATGTACACTCTGAGGGTTGACACACACAGACAGCCTGAGGACCTAAGACACAATCAGCACATTGTGTAAACTAATGAGTAGCAAAGCAGTTCGAAAGCTGACATTCCCGAAATACCAAGCATGTGCACATGGCCTTGGACACGCTGGAAGACTACTTCCACTCCTCCTATCTTAGATCTTCCACTGGGACGTGTTTTGATGTCGGCGAAACACCAAACTGTTACGGCTTCTCCATAGCAACACCAAGACCAGTAGCTTGAGGTCGAGAGACTAACCATTCACAAGGTAAGAGCAGCAACCTAAGGAGCCATCACAGTCCTGGTTGGACAAGCCACAGGGTGTGTGTGTATCAGCCTTGAAACCAGGGTCTGGATGGAGGAAAAGGAAACGGTACTGGTGTGACAAACCAGGTTTATGAACTTCTACTTAAGAAAGAAGTGGATATTTGATACTGAAGTAAAACCAATTACACTGTGGTCTCCAGGATCACCTAGTAGAGGTGAGGTGCCCTCTTGTGGCTCTTTATAGTGCATGCACTGATATGAGACAACCACATAGCCTTTCAATAGTGGTGCAGTTCACACATACAGTAGAAATATTAAAGATGAAGACTTACCTTTCATCACTGTGTCTGACAGATCTCCAGGGGGCCCTGGGTTGGGACGATGAGGGGAAGGAATGGTTGAAGGTTGTGGATGAATGATGTGATGGTGTGAGGGGTTATGCATGGGGCTTTTGGTAGGATGGGGTGCATGGGTTGGACTCGCCACAGGAGTGTGGGCAAAACTTCCTCTTCTATAATGGTCAGAATCTAGGGGAGCTTGAGCCCCTGATGTCTTTTTGGCGTGTGTACTGGGATCATAGCTTTGGTCCTGGTTGTAGATGGACATTCCAGGATGGTAGTAGTAGTAGTAAGGGTCAAAGGGAAAAGGTGGGATTTCAGGAGTTGTAGAATCTGGGGTTGGAGTGGGGGTTTGAGGACTGTTAGTGGCAGGAGGAGTAGGCCGAGTTTGGGTAGTAATCTGGATAGGCATTTTGGCCTGGGCATAGTCATATGAAAGGGCTGGTTGGTGAGAACCAGCCCTATACATGTAGGTTTCCATAGTGTGAGGAGCAGAGGTCTGAGGTGGAGGAGTCGGAGCTCCTTTAGATGGGGCAGAAGATGCATGATCTACAGGCTGGGGTAATCTGTATGGATCATAAGGCATTGAGTAGTAATAGTATGGGTGATCGTAGTAGTGTGGATAAACTGGATGGCCAGATGCTGGAGTAGAGGTTGAAGAGGATGAAGGTGGAGCAGTGGGGAGGACAGTAACATGGTTTTGTTCTTGTTGAGGGTTGCTGATGGGTGATTTGAGATGAGGGTAGTACAACGGGGGGAAGTTTGGAAAGAGAAGAGGTTGGGTTGTAGCATGGGCAACAGAGGTAGAACTAGTAGACGGGCTCTGGGCTGTGTGTGAATTGGAGGGTTGCTGTTGTGGAGGCCATTTCAGGTGACCATGAGGGAGTGACTTTCCACTCTGATCAGGAGACGATGCAGGGGGAGATGGGACAACTGGAGGATGTTCGTCCATGGGTCTAGAGGGATTGTTGGTCTGGAGACCAATTCTATTTTTCTGGATCGGTGGAGGCTTGTAGAAAAAATTAAGAGTGTATTGGTAGAATGGGATCTCTGTTAAGGTGGGAGATGAGTTAGGGGAAGTGATATGTTTCAAAGGTTGAAGATGAATAAAAGGGTCATCAGGGTGATGGGATCTCTTGACTTCACCACTGGGTGTTTGTGGAGTGTAGTAGTGAGGATAGGGTGGAGGGTGAGGCACATGAGAAACAGGAGTTCTACGGTATGTTTGTGAACTGCTAACCGGGAGAGTAGAGGAGTGAGAGGCAGGGGTAATATGCTGAGGGCGTTGGGGTGGGTTATAGGGAGGCACTTTGGGGTGGTAGAGGTAGTAGTGTGGAAACACCCGGAAGATCGGGTTAGGGGTGTGAGGGGCAGGTGGTTCAACCTGAGGACCATTGGTGGAAGTACCCGTCTTCGCACCTGGACTGAGCCCTTGAGGTGGCTCAAGCATAGGGATGTTGGGGTGATGGTAGTTGTGGTAGTATGGGTGGAGAGTATACTCAGGGGTTCGGAGAGTGGGGGCTTCAGAGTGAACTGGATGACCAGCTGTAGTGGAAGAATACTGAGTAACATGGGGGTTATTGTAGTTGGGGTGGCTTGGGACAGGAGTGTGGCCTGTAGTTGGGAGTTGAGAGGGAGGACTAGAGGAGAGGGGTGACTGGTATGACTCACTGAGGGGCATCGTGTGGAGGTAGTAATACTGATAGAATGGGTAGGCCTGAAGATGCTCAGCCAGGGGAGGATGGACAGAGGGGCCTGTAGTCAAGGGAGAAGTAACATGGATACCAGGGCTGGGAGGCTGATCAGGGGGCAATGTGGGCAGGGGATTGAATGGGAAGGATGGGTGAAGCACTGGGTAAGACAGGGTTATGGAAGAAGGGTTAGATAGCAGGGTTGAGGAAACTGAGTTTGTTGGGCCCATAGTTGCATAATGGGGGAAATCTGCTGCAGGTCGGAGGGGTTGTATTACTTGGTCAGGCAGAGAAGGACAGGCCAGTGTGACGGCTTTCTCTCCTATTTGAAGAGAGAGAGTGTATTTTCCATCCTGGAAGAAAAAGTCCATTATTTCAGTTAGGTGGGGAAATGATCATTTCACTGAGTGTACAAAATATTAGTAACATGTTTCCTAATATTGAGTTACACCCCCTTTTTCTCTCAGAACAGCCTCAATTCTTCAGGGCATGGACTATAAGGTGTCGAAAGCGTTCCACAGGGATGCTGGCTCATGCTGACTCCAATGCTTCCCACAGTTGTGTCAAGTTGGCTGGATGTCCTTTGGGTGGTGGACCATCCTTGATACACACAGGAAACTTTGGAGCATGAAAAATCCAGCAGCGTTGCAGTTCTTGACAGAAACCGGTGTGCTTGGCACCTACTACCATACCCCGTTCAAAGGCACTGCAATCTCTTGTCTTGCCCATTCAACCCTCTGAATGGCACACACACAATCCATGTCTCAAGGCTTAAAAAATTATATTTTACCCATCTCCTCCCCTTCATCTACACTGATCAAAGTGGATCTAACAAGTGACCTCAATAAGGGATCATAGCTTTCACCTGGTCAGTCTCATGGAAAGAGCAGGTGTTCCTAATGTTTTGTTCACTCAGTGTAAAATGCAACATTATTAAGCAAAGAAATTGTTTTAGCAAATTTCATGTAAAAGCAAAAAGGACAGTCAAGTAGCCCTGAGTCATCATTTCCATCCCAAGTCATAGCTCAATAGGAGTGCCATGGCTCACCTTTGATGTGATCCCACAGGCAGTGAAGGGTGCAGATATGAGCAGCTCTCTATGTTGCCTGTCCATACTGTAGCCACACTGCAGGGCCAGCGAAAGCAGTGGCGTCCATTTTCCTCTAACTGCAGGGGGAAACCAACACAGCTCACATACAGACCTGACAGTAGCCCCACAAACTCATCATAGCAGTAGAAATATAGTTACAGAAACATTGGATTCAGTCCAAATTATGCCTCTAAATCGGTCTGTTCAGCAGCCATAGTGTGCAGGCTGTGTACAATTGTGATAAATTATACAACTCCACACTTACCCTTGACTCTGAGCTCCTCTTTGGCTCCATGAACTTGCAGTCTGACAGTCATTCCCTGAGACGAGCAGCAGAGGGAGGAGGGGGCCAGGGCCTGGGACACTGGGCAGGACATCTTCACGGGGGTCCCTCTCCAGATCAGAGGCAACACATAACTACCATCCTGTCAGCAGCACCGCAGCCCACAGGAAAGGAGTGAATAATGGTGTGTGAAGAACAATAGAAAAAGCTTTTATGTTGACAGAATGACAGTCACGGAACAGTTTTGACCTGCCAGTCTGACAAGTTCGGAGAATAGATTGTGACTATGGACATCAAGTTACTGTTAAGCAGGGGAGAGGGGGGTGAGTGCTACTTTACCACTTCTTGCTTGACGTGACAGGCATTATAAGGTACCACAAACATCAGGTCTCGCCATGTCGACTCGACAGAGTAGCCACATTGAGAGGGTAGTTGAGCCAGGGCGACAGCAGAGGCATTCGCTAAAGGCAAGAGGACAAATGAATAGAATAGCCTACAGCTTATGCATCATTCACACCCACACTCCTTGTGGTCAGACTTAGCTCAATAATGGACTAAAGGAGCCTAACTTTACTCCTTGTAGTCCAAGGACTTTACATGTTCTGTTTAAAGGCGAATTGGCTCTGGAAGCCAAAATAGTCAAATACTCCATCTAAAACAGGAATCAATTCTCAATTGCAGTATGTTTCTAGAAACATAAATCCCTCTACTTTCATATCAGGTCAAAATCATTTCATAAATGAAAATACTGTACACTGTTTTTAACACAGTTGCAGACAATAGTATTTTTTGGTGACGACTCAAGTTTGTGGCGTCCGTCTTCCATTTACACAAAGGTGTTCAGAGACGCAGATAGCTAATTAACACAGTAGTCCACTGTCTTCCGTATTATTCTGTACGTAAATCAGTGACACTCCATTTAGTATGATATGCTACATTTCGTATGGTATGTATTTATTTGTAGAAAAAAATGGCTAATATTAGCTAGGTTAGGGATTAAGGTTAAAGGGTTATTAAGTAACCTTCTGTTTTATGTAACCATAGCAAACTAATTTGAGTGTCCCAGATTTACACTTACTATGTTACGTCTAGGCTGTGGAACCCTAACTCTATAAAGGTGTGTATCAATTTAACTTTATATAAAATTATGTCTTGCTTATAAAAAAGATAAGGAAGGTCCTTATGCTTCCAAAACCCTACCCCAAGCGATGTGAGTTAATGTTCAGACCGAGCGTCAGGGCTCTTAAAAATAATATATATAATAAAATCTCCCCTGTACAGAAGACACCATCCAATGACTAATGTGTAACGGAACTGAGAGTCATGATCAAAGGGATAGGTCACTGTCCGGCTTACCTCTGTCTACTCGCAGATGTAGGGCTCTTCTCCCTCTGACAGTGAGGGTCATAGTCTCATCTCCACATTCTACCTCTGGCTCCATTCTCATCCAGGTCTCTGCTTTCGCTCTCTCACCTCGAACTCTGATCTTTCCTGCACGCACTCCTAAAACAGACATAACATTAGCCTATTATGCATATTTTGAGCAAAGAAATACGTGGCTAGTCAAACTGAACAAGTTGAATGGTAGAATAGGCTACATGACAAACAGAGCCCACCTATAGCTTACCTGGAGTTAGTGAATCTGAGTGGTAGGCCATTTGTGAGTGGTTCTCATCGTTTCCTGTGATGGAAAACTTTCCACGATGTAAATTCTGAATTTTGCCTTGATTGCAATCGATATTACTATATGATTTAAATGGAAAATCTTCCGAATGCTTCTCCTCGTGTTGTTTGGCATGGTACTTGCCGTTCTTATCATTGAATACCACCATTCGTTTTCTACCGGAAAGTCGTGATCTGTTCAATTCTTCAAAGTCCTGAGATAATTTATATTTTCGCACGTTTTCGTATGATTCACCAATTTCACCTGGCTTGGTCTCGTGGAGCTGTCTTCGCGCTGGCATTTCTACGCGGATTCTTGACTGGTTTGTTTGACTGATGTTGGTCTTTGTCGTCGGGATGTATTGAGTCAGTTTATCATTACGGGATACACTGTCGCTTGAAAGAGGATTTTGTGTGGATTCTGTGAACTCAACAGGTGTGTGGATTATTATTTTACCTGTCGAATCGTGAGCCTGACCTCGCAGATACTGAGTGATTGTTAGAATGTAAAGTAGGAGGATACCGTAACCTTTCTGTTTAAAATACATTGCCAATATGATTGTTTCTCAACGTGCATCAACACACTGGGACGAGGCAAAAGGGAAAGGTATATTTTGAATACTCCCGCAAGCACCACATGTGTTCACTGATTCAACCTCAAGTAGTCTTAATTGGTAATTAGTCTCAACAATGGCATGCTGATTCCAATTATGCTTGTCATTTCTACAGGGGTATATAATTACAGGTTTGCTATATAATTTACCATAATAAAAGTCAAGTTGAAACTTAACCACAATACGTTAGAGATGACAGGCTCTCTTCTCTCCACAAGAGGGTGGTATTGTCATACAAGTCAAAGCACACATTGAATTCTCCACTTCCCCCGAGGAGCCTCTGACCATTCCACCCTTACCCTGGTATGGCCAAGTAACCTAACGCATTTCCTATAACTTTGCTTTGTTATTATGGTAGGAAAATAAACCAGCAATTGCTGAGAGGGGAACCTGACCCTCATCAAGTTTCACCTTTGAATGTATGGGTTAGGGAACTTGCTTTTGTACCAACCCACATGACGTAATACTATAGTATACTATGGTATAAATACTACAGTATTGCTATATTTATATACTATAGTATTCACTGTAGTGTTTTAGCAGAGTAGTGTATTATTTACTTCACTGTATTGTTTTTGTATCTTTGACATAGAAGTGGAGTCTTTCTCCTTGAGGAAACCTGCTGGACAAATACTAAAAGAGCAAATGTTCCATAACCTTTATGTAGGTAGGACTGGAGTCTGAACCGATAGTTCAGCTCTTCTGCTCCCTTCTGTAACTTGTGGGGAACACAACATATGATCTATACTTGGCATGTAGGTTTCTCATTCGTGGATGGCACAAGTTGGGATATTTTTTGTGTGGAAATTTCCCTGAAATCAACTTGGAATAATCTAGCAAATTTGTGCATCATAGGGATTTTATTTAGTGTTTCCTTTGTAATATCATCACTATAACCATTGCTATTATTGTCATAGTGACACTGTGCTACCACTTGGCAACATCAATGTTGATCATTATCAACCAAATATTACAGTGGCATGAATTGTACGGACAGCAGTAGGCCTAAGAGTGACAGTGAAAAACAAAAACAAATTCCACTGTACTTTCCTCTTTTATCAGGCATCTGCATACTAATTACTGTAATATTCAAGAAGGACCCGTAAGTAACAGAGGGATTTCATTGAAACTGAGCATAATGTACACTGTCTAACTGAACCACACTATTCAATAGGCTACATGAAGAGAGTGTACAGGGGAGGAGAGGGGGTTGATGGGCGCGGCAGAGTGATGACTCATTGTGAGTTGCCTAGCTACCAACAGTCAGGAGTTGTTTTCTTTTCAACTTTTCAAAGCAAAAAATATGTATGTCTGGATTTCATTGAGAGAAAAGAGGGAGAGGGGGGTGGTAAACGAGGGCTGAGCAGGAAAAGGAGGGACAAAACAGTCAGAGAAGGAGGAGGAGGGTAGATCATGTGCAAACTAAGTGAAATGTAGCAATAATGTGAGATCTAAAAAAAGAACCACAGGGTGGAAGTGACAGAGAGGGAGTGGATCAAGAATAAAACCCTGACCAGTCACCATGGAAACGGGCAGCTCCACTAAATATCAGGATTTTTTTTATTGAATGTAAACAGTTGCTGGAACAACCAAAACAACTAGCGGCTACATTTCTTATCTGTTTTCTGTTAGTACATTGGGCTTCATGTCCCTTAAAGCTATCCCTGACAGTTTACTTTTTCTTCTTAAAAAAACAACAGACTGCTTTAAGACCTGTTGGAATTCCCCTTGCAGGGACCCACATGAAAAAATACTATAGTATTCTATGGTATAAATACTATAATATTCACTGTAGTGTTTTTGCGGACTTTACTGTATTATTCACTGTAGTGTTTTTGGAGTATTTACTGTAGTACACTGTAGTATATATTATTTTTGGTACAATTTTTTAACTAGGCAAGCCAGTTAAGAACAAATTCTTATTGACAATGACGGACTACCGGGGAACAGTGGGTTAACTGCCTTGTTCAGGGGCAGAACGACAGATGTTTTACCTTGTCAGCTCAGGGATTCGATCCAGTGAACTATAGTATAAATACGGTAGTAAAAGAAAATGGTAGTATAAACTATAGTTATTTATGTAGTGCTTTTGCAGATTGTAGTATACAGTAGTATTTACTGTAGTGTTTTTGTGGCCCGTAGTATGTACTGTAGTGTTTTTGTGGACTGTAGTATACTGTAGTATTTACTGTAGTGTTTTTGTAGACATTACTGTAGTATTTAGCTTACTATAGTGTTTTTGTTTTATTATCTTAGACGTGGAGGCTTTCTCCTTCAGGAAACCTACTGGAGAAATACTAAAAGATCACATTTTCCATAACCTTTAGATAGTAGGACTGGGGTCTGAACAGATAGCTCAGAGCTTCTACTCTTTTCTATAACCTTTAGATAGTAGGACTGGGGTCTGAACAGATCGCTCAGAGCTTCTACTCTTTTCTATAACCTTTAGATAGTAGGACTGGGGTCTGAACAGATCGCTCAGAGCTTCTACTCTTTTCTATAACCTGTAGGGATCAGGTTGGTCTGTACTTGGCATGTAGGTTTCTCACTTATTTTTTGCGGGCATTACTGTAATATTTACTACAGTGTTTTTTGGGGGGATAATATTGAGTATTTACTATAGTATTCTACAGTATACTTCAACATTATATAGTAAGTACTACACATTATCGAGGGATACTACAGTTACAGTATAGTATTCTACAGTATAATACAGTTTATCATTCTATAGTAAGTACTGTAGTATTGTATAGGAAACTGTTGTATTTTTTAAACGTGGGGAGCATTGAGAAACCCCAGACGAATCTAAAGGAACCACAGACTGCCATAGTTTTACCGTTACAGGCCTCAACTGATCACTGTCCCTATCGTCCCCAGGGAAATCAGTGTTATGCAAAAGTAGATATAATCTCATGAAACCAAAATGATAATGACAGAGCAATTAAAATGGCATTCTAATTCTGGTCACGTAAAGGGTAACACAAATCACAGGATGTCCATGTACTCTGTGCATATCATTTAGTTGAGGCTTGTGTAGCAGTGTGATGTTGTTCCCCTAGATTACGCACCAAATTGCACACAAGGACCAATTCAAATAGGCCAGGTCAAGAGGGGATGTTAATAATTTGATAATAATAATAATTCAGTGTATTTTTTTATTTAATTACAGCTGCATAGCTAATGTTTTTATTTGGTGTACAAACACTTTTTCATACCAATATTGTACATACAAGTGATTGTAAAAGTTTTGTATATTTTGGTTTGGCCCATCGCGGGTTATCTGTATTCCCATACCACTTTATCGTTCTCTTTTGCCTGACCCTCGGCTAGCAAGGTATGTTGTCCTTGGCTCCGAAACTGTTTAATATAAAACCGTCATAAGGTTATACAATGTACTGTTTTGCAACCATACGTTTGTTATAGTGTGGACAGTGTAGGAATTTATGTTAACAAGTTTCACAGAGCTCACTGACTGGGGTATCTGTTGTAACTTCTGAGTACTTGTGACAGTTGTTGAGTGAGTGTCCATGTGCTCGCGCAGGTGCCGGAGAGCTGTGACTGCACCAAGGGTAACGTGTGTGTTGTCTCTTCGTGTGCAGGTATGTCTTTTATTTTGTCAGAATTATGTTCTGTATAGTTTTACTTGTATATGCTGTTGTGCAGCGAGTGTGTGCACGCAGCACCTGTTAATTCCTTTTGGCGCTCTTTTGCCTGACCCTCGGCTAGCAAGGTGCCGGAGAGCTGTGACTGCACCAAGGGTAACGTGTGTGTTGTGGCAGCGTCCTAATTAAAAATACACAACGCAGAATGAACCACGCTACACTTGCATAAAATCACATTGATGTATATGTCCTAGGACCTAGTCCAACTCTGTCTGTTTCTGGCTGACCTATGATGGCACCTGGCTGACCTGAATGTTGCTCCACCTTAATTAGGCTCATACTTCTCTTACTTTGGCTGGCTCTCCAGTGGTTTACCAGGTTCACCACATAATCACAGACCCCTACTACTTTACACTTTCCCCTTGAATCTTTCTGCCTGAATTGTGTCCCTGGGACCTGTAATGGAGGGAGTGACCAGATTTAGCAGCCCTCACTACACTAATATGGGTGGTAGCTGCACCTGGGCTGTTTCAAGGGGCTTGATCTTGCTTGTGAATTACTTGTGCATTACAGAGAATAATGTATGTGGAAGGAGCATGCCACAACATGGAGATCATGGGAGTAGTATCCTTCAACTGGCAGCAATGTTCCCTCTAAACTGTGAGCGCGTGTGCGGGCGTGCAGCTCCCCGGGACTGCCATGCAGAAGAAATATCAGCGAGCAGAGAAGCACGAGATTAATTTTCACTCAACTTTCTAGAGTTTCCCCCCTTAGTTAACACGATCACTGTTTCCCTTTACTGTGTCAATTTTGATCAAATCAACGCAATATTAGCCACTTTCAATGCAACATACCGAAACAAAATGAACTATACAAGACTTAGTATGCAAAACGAACTATGCAAGAGATTTTGTTGTAGGCAGAAAGCATCGGAGTCGGATTCTATTGCATTGACATGCATGACTCAGGCCCCTACTCTACACAGACCAGTGTGCCATAACCAATCAGAGCTGCAGTAGTCCTATATGCAAATAGACCATTGCCATATATGGATCTGTGCCGTTCACTTTGAACTAGACTGTATTCACAGCATACAGATCAAAGCGAGAACTGCATGTAGCGACGTGTACATTTGTTCATATCCTTTGCTAGTTAGTGAGTTATTAGCCCCGTTATAGATCATTTGTAGTCAGCAATGGGGGAGTGATTGCTTCCTACAAGAGCACAAAACGTGTACATTTCTAGACATCTTTGAAAAGCAAGTCAGTTTAAGTGCTTTTTCAGACAGGCTTGAATAAGCTAAGTAGCCAATAGGCAGAGGGTAGCAAAATGTGTCTGATTCTCTGTAATAATGGGATGAGAATAATATTGAATTTTATTCTGTAAAGTGGTTTCTTGCATCAAAAAACACAAGAACAAGTGTATAAACAGGCTAATGTCAAGCCCTGCATATTTTTTTCAAAAGTCTCATGGAATGTAGGCCTATATTGAACACCATACATTGGCTGCTACTGTAGGCTGAATGATAGAACAGCTATTACCATATTAAAATGTTATGTGATGCATTTTCTCCATTGTTTTTGATGGTAGGCCACTCTGGTAGGCCTACATTATGATCAAATAGCCACAGTAGCCTACTTGACCACTGTTAGAACTAACTTAAAGCAGGTGTTCTCGGTGTTCACAGTAAACGCACACCGGAAGTTGCACAGAATTTTCACAACTTTGCTTTCAGCAGACCTGAAACTTGCTACGCGATGAAAACAAATGAGAGGGAACATTGACTGGCAGGCATAGAATTAGACGGTCCAGTTGCACCTTTAATCCATGTAGTAGGATAGGGAGCTCCTTTCACTGTGTGTGTGTGTGTGTGTACCAGAATGTGTGTGGCTATGACATAAATCTGAGGGCCAGAAGGGTGTTCGTGTGTGTGTGTGTTACAACGGCACAAGGACGTCAGTGTGTAACTTACCTGTATAGTAAACCAGTCAAACGACAAGTGGGAGTGAAGGGATAAGTGAGATCCCAATAGCCTCATCCCAGTTAGTCAACACTGGGTAGGGTGAGTTTCAACACACTGTTTTTGATACAGGCCATTATCTGTTCTGACTCATTAAAGTTTTTAAAATTACTCAGCAAATCCCCTACATACTCTTGCTGTCTTTCTAAATTTAAACCTAGCAATCAGACAGCCAGGACAGTCATGTTGCTGTAGACAGACTCAGACAGGCAGAGACCGGGGACAATGACACAGTTAACCACAGCAGATCATTTTACCATTGTAAAGCGACGTGCTTATGGTCACGCTTACTCCCTTTGGCATGTGGACACTGGAATTGTTTCACACGGCCGTGTGGAAATACTCTGTCAGTGAGCGGCCCTGGGAGCTCCTCAGCGTTGAGTCACAAGCTGCGTGGTCTTTCTCAACGGGCTGATTGTTGATGAAATGATCCCATTGGTCCTCTCAAAAGCTACGCAGGCATGTTATTTGTTAATTTCACTGGGGCCCCTCCTAGCTCGGGACCAGCTTCCAGAGGCAGCAGGCCACACTGTACCCAAGCTAGCTTACCTCACCTGTCAGGTAGGTGTTGTCGATACACCGTGGGAAGAGGCAGGCTAGACAACATTTCTAAATTCCCTCTCTGCCTTTTTCTATATTTGAGGCCCAGCATTTGAGTTGCCTGTCCCTCTAGGGGCTAGGGTGTATCCTATTGGCTTTGTGACAGTCACATCCTTAGTGTTGGGTGTGGGGAGTCCGCAGTACATCTTTAGAGGTTACTCCACATTCCTTATCTTTGACCCAAGTGAGGTATGCTGTTTGTGGAACCGTATCCACCAATAACCCAGTATGTGACGTGCCCGGTGGATAATACTTTGAGGTCTGAGAGTCACTTGGCCAAACATGTCTGAAACCCTATCATTACCCTGTGACATCACCTGAGGCTGCTGAAGCACTCTGTATGTAGCACATTACCTCAGCAGAGGTCAATAGAAGTAGGTTTCTTTCCCTCTACTTATATTGTCAGACTATTGTCCTAGATAGTGCACTATATCTATCAATCAAGTGTGAATATGAGTTGAACTAGTGGGAAACAGGTTTCTCTCACTCGTTCTCATGCAAACACACAATCTCTCTTTCTCTCTCTCAGGCTATGACTTGCACTTGTTACCTCCTCCTCTCCCTCCCTCCCAACCAACTACATTCCTTCATCCTGACTATCCTCCCTGAGAGAGAGCTTTGGAGGGGGAATGGAGAGAGTGGGTGGGGATCAGGCAGAAACACTACACCCACCACGTCAGTGTGTGGAGATACAACAGCAACAATGTGGTCGCTCTGGCTACTACTGAGTCTCCATGGCAACAGGGATTTGAATTCATGACAATATTTTGGGAGTTTCCCAAACATCAGTGGGTGAGTCAGTGTGCTTCCTCTGAGTACTCATGGATATAATGGCCTAAATAGACAGAGTGACAAAGACATAGCTAGAACATGAAAAACAAATACTCTACCACAAAGTTGTTGAAATAGTGGCTTTTGGGTAATTGCATGCATGTGAGACAGAGAGAGAGAGAGAGAGAGATAGAAAAAAGCAGCGAGAGATTTTGGTGGGGTGTGGACTCGAGGAAAAGAGGGAGGGAAGTGGGTGGAGGTGTGGTTGTGAGTGTTTGTGCGTTCCTTGGCGGCGAGGGCTGAGTCTGACATTTGGAAAGTAGAGAGCAGAAGGAATTGGGCTTCAACAGAAAGGCTACCATCAAAAAGTAAGTTGAACATTTGTCTTCTCCTTCAGAACTCTCAACTCTTTGACATGCTCTTCATGTGTTTTTTAAATGAACATAGCCTATATAATAGCCTACATAATAGCCTATATGCATACCCTCTTTTATTACTCTCAAGACTAATAAAATTGCACACAGTCAGTAGGGGCGTGAATTTGTTAGAATTGTAGCTAGCACGTCTTTTGTAGTGCAAGTGATACTGGTAGTTTATTCCTTTGCCAGGTAAGTTCAGTGTGGGCGTGTTCAGGTAATTGATCAGGTAGCTGGTTCTGAAACAAACATTACAAGGTGAAAATCCAAATGCACTGCAATTCTGAAACTTTAAGTATACATTTAGTTCAAGTTCATAATGCACACGCTTTAGCCCATGAAACCTGTCCTGTAATTTCTGGTAGATAGCTGAGTGCATGATGGAACTATGCTCCATCCTAGAAGGCAGGGAGATTGTCATGAATTCAGTGTTTACTCTCTGTGACTCTGGCAAACTGCTGAGGTTAGATAGGGTGTACTTTGTATTTCCTTCACATAACAGAACAGGGCTTAACTTCCCTCAGCGGCTGTCAGCTCAGACAGTCAGAGGTTTAATTGTCTAAGACTAGCTCGAGTTCCCTCTTTATTTGTCGCTTCAGCACTTAGATGAGAAGCTCTCATATGAGAAATTACACAGACCATCTTTTGTGTACTCAAATATTTACACACAGTTGAGCTAACTAAGAAGTACTTGTTCCCAATTACAGTCATTTTGAAGTGTACGTGGGCGGGAAACAACTTGGGGTGGGTCAGTGTTGATGTAGATCACATGTCTGGACCCAACCCAGACCAGCGCTTTATCCCAGAGAGGTTCTCTGCATTCCAGACTGGCTCTCGCCTCACTCTCTCCACACCCACCAGATCCCAAGCCGCCCTATTGCCAGTAGTAGGGGTGGGAAGGAACTCTAAAGTGTATCCGTGAGTTGTTCTCACAATAAGATTGTATTTAGGAAGAACAAGCAATCTTGCCTTCTCTCTACTGACAATGGCCATTCAAACAGTCATTCAGCTTTTTTTGTATTGTTTATGATCTTTACTGAATGAATAAATCAAATAATGGCCATTGTAATTGGTGAATTGAGATCGTTCATCAATATTTTGAGTTGAGCTGCCTAGTTAATCTGAATTGGTTAAGGCAGGGGTTCTCAAAGTGGGGTCATTCAAACCCACTAACAATGGCGTGCAGTGTGTTCGCAGCCAGATCTCAAAATATATATTTAAAAAATTACACATCCACAATACTTTTACATAAATGCAGTGCAATTTAATCTTTAAAACTGCAGTTTTTCTCTCTGCCTCATAGAAAAATGTGTCGAATTGTAGGATATTAGCTTAAAAGCTGCAACAACAAAAAATCTCTCTGCCACATGACAAAATCTGTAGATTTGTAGGAAATTTTCTCTCCGATGGCAAGAGGCAAGCCTTTAAAATGTTCCAACCTAGGGCCCAAAACTTGGTTTGTCTGACCATGCACTGCTGAAGTCATGGCAATACTCCTTGTATGCTATTATTATCTAACTTGAGTTGTGTTCTGATTATGAGGGGGGGGGGGGTCCATGAGGAATTTACTATCACAAAAGGGTTCCCCGGCCCCATAAATTTTGAGAACCCCTGGGTTAAGGTGTGTGTATGTGTTTATTTGGGGGAGGTGGGGCAGGCAGGGGAGTAGGTATTTTGTGCAGTTATTTTAAGGAGTGGCGGTTTGTTGCAAGCTGCAAACAAGTTACAACTCATCTCCTGCCAACGCTTCCCCCTTTATCCCTCTGATTTTCTCACTCTCTGTTTCCCAGGGCTATCACTACCTGGCTTGACCAATCTCAAATCTCTTCCTCTGAATCCTATAGATTAATTTTTTTATCAAGCCTCCCTCCATTTCTGTTAGTGTGTGTGGCTATAACCCATCAGGAGTTATAAAGCCGCACCCTGAGGGGGTGCAGACTCAGACCTCCCGTCATTAATGACTGCCTGTTTCAAAGTGCTGAAGCCAAGCTTCACAGTGCAGCCTTTGTCAACATCCATATCTAATAATATTTAATAATACAAATACATGAGATTTGAAGCAACTTTCAAGAAACCAAAGGACACTGTACAGCAAGAGTACAAAACAATAGAGTATCTGATTCCTGTCACTCATGTTAAGCCCCGTGACAGTGTCTGTGTCCCCCAGTATCCCTTTATTTGATATGGTATAGAACGAGGAAGTGTTTGACCAACTTTTAACAAAATATATATATTTTCTCCCTCTCCCTTGTTCTGTCTTTCTCTCAGTCATCATGTTGGTTCTTCTAGCCGGAATCTTCCTCCTTCACCTCACCAGCATCATCCTCCTCCTAGTGGCAACTATAGACAATGTAAGTAATCCCCCACTGCTCCTCCTCCACTTAGTTCTCTTCATGTTGACATAGGCCTGTGAAGCTACACATGAGTGCACATCTCTTTCACTATGTCTGTGGGGTGTTGAATCAAAAGATGAAAGCATGCTATGTTAGCCCTCATCGGCTCAGGCCTTTGGTGCTGTTCTGTCAGTGTTCTACTTTGGTGTTCTGGACTACATTTCTGAGCTCACTCTCACCCCTGAAAGAACATAGGTGACAAACAGGTTGGCCAGTGTTTCATCATCCTGAGTTTGTGTGTGTGTGTTTGCCTGTGCGTTATCGTTAACAATGTGGCTGCATATACATGCTCTTGTTCGTGCGTGGGATTCCAGTGAGTGTTAAAAGGCCTGTCGTAGTGAGAGGAGCATACCTGGCTGCTGTGGTATGCTGCTACGTTCCACAGATGTACATTCAACCCATTGACTGTTATCCCTGTGCCTGGACATCCAAATGCATGTTAGAACACAACACATGAACCTGTGGATGTCCATTGACTATCTCTCCTCTCTGTCCTGTCCAGGCCTGGTGGATGACAAAAACCGTGTCCACTGATGTGTGGGCCAGGTGGATACTGGCCAATGTAACCTGGAGCTCCAACGATCTCCCCGGCAACTACCCTCATGGTAAGTCTGGGCCATGCTGAACCGCTAAGCTAAAATGTAATGAAACATTTTGTGGAAAAAAACAGCACTGAAGGAAATTAGCATTGCTCCTGGATATACAGTATACGTAAATATCAACCTACACGTGAATTAAACATTTTTTTTCTGTCTCAAGTCACCCCAAGATATACATTTTTGCCACACAGAAACAGTGTAGTTTCTCCAGGATGTGGGTTTACTGCGCTGGAGGTTTGGTTGAATTCAGGGTAGAGCTCCATAACAACTGTCAGACTAAGCCTGTCATCTAACCTGTGTCTGTCAGTGTGAAGCATGATTGATCAGTAAGCACTCTATTGCCCAACGAGGGAGAACAATGCCATTTTCTCATAGAGGAAACTGAACAGAGGGTGTGGCAGGATCGGAGACAGGGTTGGGGCTGGTGGGGAGGTTCAGATTTGCTTGAGTATGTACACTGAAAGTGCATTACAAATACATTGAGTCTGTGTGTAGACCTTTAGTGAATGTGTGGTCAAAAGTATGTATGTATGTATGTAGAAATGTTGTATCTCTAAGTGTTTTATTTGATTGCTGAGAAACCCTTTTTACAACCTATGAAATGAACTCGTCTTAAATGCTCTCATAAATTTTCCTTAGCACACAATTTTCCAGATTTAAAATACTTTCATTGTGTTTCTAAAAAACAGAACTGCCCCATTCACCTCTGCATTTCAGAGCGTGACACAACACTGTTTCGTTAATATGGTGTTGATTTCTGGGTGTGTCTGTTCTGTAAATAGTCCTTACTCAGTGTCTGTCTCTGTCTCCCTCTACAGAATACCTCCAGGCAGTGCAGGCTAGCTCCATTCTGGCCTGCATATTCTCTTCCCTTGGCCTGTTTGTGTTTGTGGGACAGCTCTTCACTCTGTCAAAGGGACAGAGATTCACCTTCTCTGGCATCTTCCAGCTCCTAGCCTGTACGTATTGCCCTAAACACTTTCAATCTTCAACCTGTTAAACAACTAGTTCTGTCTTTGCTTGACGTTTGTCCCTCCCTCCCTCCAGGCCTGTGCATCATGATCGCTGCCTCCATCTACACAGACATCTTTCACAAGAATGAATCGGATGGTTGGTATGGCCACTCCTTCATTCTGGCCTGGATCTCCTTTGCGTTCACCTTCATCTCCAGTATAATCTACTTTGTCCTGCGAAAGAAGACAGCAAACTAGAAGCAGAAGACTTGCCCAAACCCAAGGGACAGGCTCAATATCTTACGATCTGATTGTTTTTTGTACAATTAGGTATGGATATGAGTGTGGGATACAAAAGGGGAAAAGTTGTTATCCACAGATTTTCATCCATGTATCTCTTTTGGTTCCCACTGAAGTGTGTCTAAACATATTGGATTTACATAGTAATAACCTACCTGTCCTGCCCACATAGTTATAACTTACCTGTCCTCCCCATATAGTAGTAATCTACCTGTCCTGCCCTCATAGTGGGGCGGCAGGTAGCCTAGTGGTTAGAGCGTTGGACTAGTAACCGAAAGGTTGTAAGATCAAATCTCAGAGCTGAAAAGGTAAAAATCTGTCATTCTGCCCCTGAACATGGCAGTTAACCCACTGTTCCTAGGCCGTCATTGAAAATAAGAATATGTTCTTAACTGACTTGCCTAGTTAAATAAAGGTTAACATTTTTTTGTAATAACCTACCTGTCCTGCCCACATAGCAGTAACTTACCTGTCCTGCCCACATAGCAGTAACTTACCTGTCCTGCCCACATATTACTAAGTCCATGTTTAGTTTTCATGGGCTCTTTAATATAAAGTGGGACAACATTTTCAAAGTCAATGAAACTTCTACAGCCCTCATATATTCGTTGGAGAAGGTATAGGGGAGTCAGAGAGTATAGACCGACAGTATCTCATTATTTCAGAATCATAGTCCTGCTTACATTTGATTTATTTCTCAATTAGGCTCAGAATAAAACAAGGCCAAAACACTCAAAACCAAATAGAAGGATGAATTGACTAGTGCCGCAAACAGAATCCAATTTCGGAAACTGTCAACGATCATTACCCCGTTTGACTTACAGCCCTGTGCTGAATAAGACAAATAATATAATGTATTTGCCAATGTCCATACATGGAATGGAATATTAGTACTAACCTCACTGCTAACTGGACCCCTCCCATTTTTAGTTATGTAATTATTTTATGCTTTGTACCATTAGTCTTATTGTGTAGGTTAACTTCCGTTTGTCTGAATCAACCTATCCCCCAGACACACCCATGGACTGACAGACACACCCATGGACTGACAGACAAACAGACAGATAGATATTGAGTGCCTTAATCTGACAGAGCATATTTGCTCGCTGCACATTGAGATATGTGTAAATATGAACATGCTTGGTTTCACATTATGCTTTATGTGTAATGCAATTTTATTTTTGTTACTGTTTCTTATCAGTATGATAATGATAATAATTTGTATTAAAACTTGATTTAAATCAAATTTCTCCTGTCAATGCTAAACAATTTTATATGAATCATAATCGGTGAAGGAGGACAGATTGCAGGAAGATGAATGATACCTAGTCACTGGTAGAGGGACACCACAGTGAAACTGACAGAAGGCATGAAATCATTTTGCACATTTTCACCAAGTTCTATTGACAGCATGCATACAAGTTTGGACAGAGAGCTTCAGACTACTTCACACTGATTTGCTCTGTCAAAATCCAAATGCATGTTGGCTCATAGGTAAGTATCACACACATACAGTCAAAGTGGGCTGTACTCCTCATCTGAGTACTCCCTCCCCTCTTCCTCCATCTCTCTGCCCCTGTCCTCTGAGTAGTACTGGGGGGTGTAACTGTGGACGGACAGGGGTAGAGAGATGGGAGTGGCGGTGATAGGGGAACAGGGTGGGACGGGGGTGGTGGGAAGTATTCAGGGTGGGGGAGTGTGTAGCAGTGGGGGAGGGAGTGGGTGAGTGGACGGGGTGATGAGGTTGGGGGTGGCGAAGGGGAGTCATAGTAGGGTGACGGGTGAGAGTTCTGGGGATGGTGGGGACATGCAGGGGTGAGGGGGCGGAGGGCAGTAGTAGGGGGCCGGGGGAAGCAGGGGCTCTATGTCAGGGAATCGAGGGGGGTACAGGTGAGCTTTGTGCCTCCGCTCCATTACAGCCTTCTTGGTGTAGTTGTTGAGGGCGGAGACTCCTGACAACATGCAGCAGGTAAAGGCCAGCCATGCCACAATAAGACAGAAAAATAGAGTAGAGAGACAGGAGCAGCAAGGAGGATTGTGTTAATCTGAACCCATGTGTGCAAGCCTACTGTTACAAACATTCCATACCCTTATCTTACTAAAACAATTGCTACAAGGCACATGCAATATTGCAATAATCTATTTGAGATGGACAGAGGTCTATAACAGGAGCCAAGGCCTCATGAGAGTCCTTGAGATACATTATTGGGTATCCCCCTCTTATTTAAAGGGGAAAATGTAAACACTTGCTCTTGGAGACCAAATAATCAGGAGAGCACACTAAAGATCAGAGAATAAGTAGTGGTGTGCAGACTCACTAAAAGCCCCAGGAGTAGCCATAGCTGTGTGGTTTGAAGTCCTCTGGACTTTTATTTATCATACAAGAACTGATTTCGCTAATAGCTTTATTGAGGAAAGTTTTACTTGCAATGACTGTGATGTGTGGTTGTCTTAGTTGGAACGCACTGATTGTAAGTTGCTCTGCATAAGAGCTTCTGCTATATCAGGGTTTCCCAAACTCGGTTCTGGGGCCACCCACAACACGTTTTGGTTTTTGCCCTAGCACTACACTGATGATTCAAATAATAAAAACTTGATGACTAGTTGGTTACTTGAATCAGCTGTAGTGACGACGACTCAGAACCAAGTTTGGGAAACCCTGTGCTAATTGATAAAAAAAGATAGATTCTAAATTAAAATGTGTACCTCCTAATATAGTGAAGACTGCAGAGTAGGCATTGAGGAGCTGTACCCAGATCTGTGAGGGCCAAAAGGCATCTAGACACAACTGAAGAGACAGCAGCACACAGCAGCCCAACATACATGAGCTCCATGGACACCGACAACCACAACATTCCTGCAGGGAGAGAGAGGACGATTACAGTACAACTGTATCATGACTGTGCAATGTGTACCAACATACAATCTTGACACTGCAGAATCATTTACCTTTTTCACCTCCTGGAGTTAAAGAAAGAAAACTGCGACACTTTTCCTCTAAAAAAGAAAAGACAAAGCTATTTCATTAATAAAATCATGATCCTCTATCAGACAAGGTACATTTCTGTGTGGGACAGATTACGTACATAGTATCAGGAATAGTGGTCCTTGAGAAAACCTTTCTACCCAATGGGCACGCCACGTCCTTTCAACTTGGATAAATGGGTAATATTTGGTTGAGACAACCTACATTCACCGACTCAAAAAGACAGCCAAAAGTTTTTACAATGTGTTATCACTATGCTTTAAACCATCTAAAAGCACAACCAAATGTCAGATTTTTGGTTTATTTATGCTACACATTGTGTTATCACTGTGTTTCATCTAACAGCAGAACCAAATGACCTGGATTGCAGTTAAGATTACATTAAAAGGTAGGTTTAACAGAGAAAATGAAATGTAACCATACTTTATAAGTCATATATCATCACTAATACTATTTAGACCTGTATAGCATCTGCAATTCAACCAAAAGATAGACAACACATATAGTAGAGGCCTAGGGTTTCAAGCTTTGGTTGATTTGAAATGTAATCTTCAAGTTAATCATTAACATGTTGGATTCACGTCTCCATCTAAACCAAAAATCTAAGTTAAAGAACAGGACTAAATAAATGCATTTAAAGTTTGATTAAATTAGATTTAGTCCTATTCTTTCATTTAGATTTTTGGTTTAGATGGAGACTTGAATCCAACATATACATGATTAATTTGGAGACAAATTAGCTCTGTCAAGTCTTCTCCAGCCCCAGCTTTAGGGTGTTGAGTCCAGTCAAGGCGGGGGGTTGAATAATATAAACCTTTCTCTCTACCTGGTCATGATCCATAATTGAGTCATGCTGTTAGAATCTAAATCCCCCTGAACAGAGCACCGTTAATAATCCTCTTTATAGAGTGCAAGAGCTCACACACACACACACACACGCATGTACACACACACACACACACTCCACCGTACCTGGACTCTCATTGCATTTAATCTCACCAGTGATTTTCATTTTGATCCTCGCTTCCCATTGTTACATTACTGTGTGACTGCAACTCCCCCACTTTGAACCCACCGTATGCAACTTTTGTGAACAATCCTAGAGGTATTAAAGTTCCAACCATCCATTTTCACCCCCCAAAGTCTCACCCCAGGCGTCAGTGTAGATGTTCTCCTCACAGCTCATCTACATGCCTGCATGGAAGGCAGGGAAGACGAAGCGGTCATCACCCGTCTCCCAGGAGAACTGGATGGAGGTGAAGTTATGCGAGACCCCGGGCACAGGTATGCATTTGGTCAGTTTGTTGGCCGAACAGAGGGGCTTGGGGACCTTCTGACCGCCCTCACACCAGTAGGACGACAAGAGGGCCATGGCCCCCAGGACCAGAAACACTAGCGTCTGGAAGAAGGTGAGCTTGGGGGACCGCACCCTGGACAGAAACGACATGATGAAGGGAGAGAGAGGGAACCTGGGGTGGGAGGAGGTGTTGGAGGGGGAGAAGAGAGAAGTTGTATTTTGAACAGCTGGTCAAACACTCCCTCAGTCTATACTATATAATGACAAAGGGAGACGGGGCCACTTCAGACACAGAGATTCTGTCAGAGCGCTTAACATGTGACAGGAATCAGATATGGACGTTGACAAAGACTGCACTGAGAGCCTCGACTCCAGCTCTCTTTTAAACAGCATTAAGATAGTTGAGAGAGAGTTGAGAGAGAGCATATAGAAAAGGAAAAGATAAAGTATTCAGAGGAATTGCCAACCCAACTGAAAGAAAACAATCTAATCCCCCAATGTCTTTCCTTGCCTGGACACCCCCCACCCCACTTTACTTTGACCTCCACACATAATTGGAAGAGGAAGTATAAACTCTAACATAGCCTATTAGCTACAAAGGTAACTCCAAACACATTTTCAATAAGAGCAGCTGTTTAGCTGGTTAAACAAAGGTTAGCCATGTGTTGGCAAACATTTATGTCCAAGTCAAGAAAGCTTACCAGCAGCCAGCAGCACTTTCTGTACTGGTATCTTATTCGTAGGTGCTTTTTCAAAGCCTGTGAGAGACTCCAGTAAGTGTAATACCAAATACAGTATAAACTCTGTTTACAGTGCATTTGGAAAGTATTCAGACCCCTTGACTTTTCCCACATTTTGTTACATTACAGCCTTATTCTAAAATGCAGGTAGCCTAGTGGTTAGAGCGTTGGGCCAGTAACCGAAAGGTTGCTGGATCGAATTCCCAAGCTGACAAGGTAAAAATCTGTCGTTCTGCCCCTGAACAAGGCAGTTAACCCACTGTTCTCCGGCAGGCCGTCATTGTAAATAAGAATTGGTTTTTAACTGACTTGCCTAGTTAAATAAAGACAAAAATAAATTAAAAAATACCCCATAATGACAAAGCGACAACAGGTTTGCAAATGTATAAAACATAAAAAACAGAAATACCTTATTTATGTAAGTATTCAGAACCTTTGCTATGAGACTCGAAATTGAGCTCAGGTGCATCCTGTTTCAATTGATCATCCTTGAGATGTTTCTACGACTTGATTGGAGTCTACCTGTGGGAAATGATTTGGAAAGGCACACACCAGTCTACAGTATATAAGATCCCACAGTTGACAGTGCATGTAGGAGCAGAAACCAAGCCATGAGGTCGAAGGAATTGTCCGTAGTGAGCCGAGACAGGATTGTGTCGGGGCACAGATCTAGGGAAGGGTACCAAAAAATATCTGCAGCATCGAAGGTCCCCAAGAACAAAGTGGCCTCCAACATTCTTAAATGGAAGAAGTTTGGAACCACCAAGACTCTTACTAGAGCTGGCCGCCCAGCCAAACTGAGCAATTGGAGGAGAAGGGCCTTGGTCAGGGAGGTGACCATGAACCCGATGGTCACTCAGAGAGCTCCAGAGTTCCTCTGTGGAGATGGGAGAACCTTCCAGAAGGACAACCATCTCTGCAGCCCTCCACCAATCAGGCCTTTATGGTGGTGGCCAGATGGAAGCCACTCCTCAGTAAAAAGGCACATGATAGCGTACTTGGAGTTTGCCAAAAGGCGCCTAAAGGACTCTCAGACCCTGAGAAGCAAGATTCTCTGGTCTGATGAAACCAAGATTGAACTCTTTGGCCTGAATGCCAAGCATCATGTCTGGAGGAAACCTGGCACCATCCCTTCGGTAAAGTATGGTGGAGGCATATCCTTGAGTATCTCTGGAGAGACTTGAATATAGCTGTGCAGCAACGCTCCCCATCCAACCTGACAGCTTGAGAGGATCTGCAGAGAATAATGGGAGAAACTCCCCAAATATAGGTGTGCCAAGCTTGTAGCGTCATACCCAAGAAGATTTAAGGCTGTAATCGCTGGCAAAGGTGCTTCAACAAAGTACTGAGTAAAGGGTCCGAATACTTACGTAAATGTATATTTGGGTTTTTACCCCTGTGCAAGAGGGCAGGTATAGTTTGAGATGGATTACATCCCTAATTATATAACTGTATGACAAAGAATGGGAGAATACAAATCGAAATGGTAGGAAGACCAGCAGTAGAAAATGTCAGCAATTACAGGAGAAAATAGCTTATCTGTGAATCCTATAGAACAAATAATGGCTAAAATGTTCAGAAGCATTGACGTCAGACAGTAAGGATCATTTGAAAGAGAAAATGGACCCACCTTCTTCAACCTGTCTTATTTCCTCTTTATCTTCAGTTCTTCATGCAGTGAGTGTGGATTGTGGTAGTATTTAATGGACTCCTATTCCTCTACCCATCGCCTCTCTCTCTTCTCTTCCTCTCCATCAGATAGCATGTCAGTGATTCAGGGTGTTGACCCTCACAGTAACATCTGTGGAGTGCGTGATACTGCTTGGTCAGTAAGTCAGTGTGCTCAACCAAGCCTTAAACTCCCCTCTTCTTTAATCTATTGATACAACTCTAAATCCACAGTGGACAACTCCATTCAATCTGTTCTCATTTTCATCCATTTCATCTACTCTTTTACCCCTCCTGTCTTCCCGCTTTCTCTCGAACTGGCCACACTCTCCTAATAGCACCAGTTTGAATATAGTGTACCAGATATAGTTTACTAGCACCACCGCCTGAACTCCAATCTAGCGACTTTCAAAGTAAAATGTATGACTTCACATCACTTGAACATTAATTACATCGTATGATGTATTTCATCTCACAAATAAGAAACTCCTGGATAAATTCTATTCCCACACAGACATGTTCCTGGTAGTTAGTCTCTGAGAGATTTTCCAACGAACTTTACCAGAATGGTAAATCTCACATCTGTTTTTCCTCAGAACATCCTGAATAAATAGCATCTTTTTACTATTTTATTTCTTGTAAGGTCTTGATTCAATGCGTAGCGCAATTGAAATGTAAAGGCCCAGCGCAGTCAAAATTCTGTTTTGCCTGTGCCTTATATCATATGGTACAACAGCTGTAAAGGCGTGCAAAAATTTGATCTGTGTTAGTTTCTGGTTGAAAATACACTGAAAAATTATAAACACAACATGCAACAATTTCAAAGATGTTACATAGTTACAGTTCATATAAAGAAATCGGTCAACTTAAATAAATTCTAATCTATAGCTTTCACATTTATTTTAATTTTATTTCACCTTTATTTAACCAGGTAGGCCAGTTGAGAAAAAGTTATCATTTACAACTGCGACCTGGCCAAGATAAAGCAAAGCAGTGCGACACAAACAACAACACAGAGTTACACATGGAATAAACAAATAAACAGTCAATAACACAATAGAAAAGTCTATATACAGTGTGTGCACATGACTGGGGCGTGGATCAGAAAACCAGTCAGTAACTGGTTTGACCACCATTTGCCTCATGCAACGCGACACATTTCCTTCAAATAGAGTTGACCAGGCTGTTGATTGTGACCTGTGGAATGTTGTCTCACTCCTCTTCAATGGCTGTGCGAAGTTGCTGGATATTGGCGGGAACTGGAACACACTGTCGTACACGTCGATCCAGAGCATCCCAAACATGCTCAGTGGGAGACATGTCTGGTGAGTATGCAGGCCATCGAAGAACTGGGACATTTTCAGCTTCCAGGAATTGCGTACAGATCCTTGTGACATGGGGCCGTGCACTATAATGCTGAAACATGAGGTGATGGCGGTGGATGAATGGCACGACAATGGACCTCAGGATCTCATCACGGTATCTCTGTGCATTCAAATTGCCATCGATAAAATCCAATTGTGTTCATTGTCCGTAGCTTATGCCTTCCCATACCATAACCCCACCGCCACCATGGATCACTCTGTTCACAACGTTGACATCAGCAAACTGCTCGCCCACACAACACCATACACGCCGTCTGCACGATAGAGCTTAAACCGGGATTCATTCATGAAGAGCACACTTCTTTAGCGTGCCAATGGCCATCGAAGGTGAGAATTTGCCCACTGAAGTCAGTTACGATGCAGAACTACAGTCAAGACCCTGGTGAGAATGACGAGTACGCAGATGAGCTTCCCTGAGACGGTTTCTGACAATTTGGGCAGAAACTATTTTCATCAGCTGTATTGGTGGCTGGTCTCAGGCGATCCCACAGGTGAAGCCAGATGTGGAGGTCCTGGGCTGGTGTGATTACACGTGGTCTGTGGTTGTGAGGCTGGTTGGACGTACTGCCAAATTCTCTAAAACGACGTTGGAGGCGTCTTATGGTATAGAAATGAACACAAAATTGTATGGCAACAGCTCTGGTGGACATTCCTGCAGTTAGCATTCTAATTGCACGCTCCCCTAAGACATCGCTGGCAATGTGTTGTATGATAAAACTGCACATTTTAGAGTGGCCTTTTGTCCCCAGCACAAGGTGCACCTGTGTAATGATCATGCTGTTAAATATCTTGGCAAAAGAGAAAATGCTCCAGGGATATATTTAAATTATATATATATATCTTTATTTAACTAGGCAATACTGTTAAGAACAAATTCTTATTTACAATGACGGCCTACCCCGGCCAAATCCTATCCAAGACAACGCTGGGCCAATTGCGCGCCGCCCTATGGGACTTCCAATCACGGCCGTTTGTGATACAGCCTGAAATCAAGCCAGGGTCTGTAGTGCCACCTCTAGCACTGAGATGCAGTGCCTTAGACTGCTGCACCACTCGGGAGCCCCGTAAACATGTTGTGCCAAACAAGCTTTATGTGCTTATGTAACATTTCTGGCTGCATTTGGGCCTTTAAAAAAGGTCATTTCCGTTTGAGCTGACATATGCAGTGTTCACCGTGAATGCAGTCTCCGTGAACACAGGAACTTTGCTTTTAAATTTCAATCATGCTGTAGTGCGGATCTTCAGCGTAATGGATTGAATCGAGCCCTTGGGGTTTTCAGGAAAGTGGTGAGCTGGCTCCAACCACAAGAAGGAGCTCTTCATCGACATTAAGGAAAAAACACAATTACACAACACACATCCATGATGAAACATACAATACAGTACTCAAAACACCATGATGTCAAAACACATACTAGCATCCCTACTGAACTTCAAGGAGACATGCAGAGGGACAGACACTCATAACTCAAAAAGGTGTTAGTGCTAAGACAATATGGTGACCATGCTTCAACCAAAATGTAGCTGCAGTGCACAGCTCTCAGCACATTTCTGACATTTGGTTTGTGAATGACATTTGTGACTGAACGCATCACTCACACTTGGGTCTGATATGTGGGGCCAGATTTAATACTCACTTGAATATACAGTGAACCTGAGGCTCACTGTCAGCGGTACACAATTTAAGACACAGCAGGAGTGAGAAGAGTGTGTGCGTGTGAGAGAAAGGGACTGAGAAGAAAAGGAATGACAGAATGAAAGGAGAGTCTATTGGGCTGAGAGAACCCAGAAAGGATCTTCCTCTCCAATAAAAACAAATTAAGTTTGAATGAAAAAATTAATGGCTTAAAAGGACAACAGTACAATGTGAAATATTCAAAAGGATAGCATTCTTTGAAGCATTTAGTAAGTGTATTCATAGTTCATATACATATTGACAGGTTTCTAATACAGCATGTTTTCAATATCATACTTGTCTTCTTTCAATTCAACTTTTTTTTTTACACGTACAATAATAAAAAATGATAGACAACACCACGTACGACTCACTTGTTTAGTTTATGGCAACGATTCTTTTGACTGCATTTAGCATATCTTGATCCATATCTTAAGTTTCATTGAGAAATGAACCTATTAAAGTACTCAGGATAAACTGACTCCTCGATCCACAGTAAAGGTGGGTACTACCAGTCCCAGTCATTCCAAAAACCCTCTAGATTCCAAAAGGTTTTGGTAATGCTCATTAGTCACATTTGGCTGACAAAATTCGATCTTTTCACATAAAACCCCACACATATACTGAACAAGGTCCACCACAACGTCAACACTTGGTTTACCTGTCAAGTGACGTCTTCTCCCAATCAACATGGTCAAAGATGGCAGGCATGCATTAGTCAATATTGTGATCTCCTCCTGTCAGGGTTCAATTGTTCTCTCAGCACAATATTAATATTTTGTTTGAAAAATAAGATCATGTCCATTCAATTTTCATGACTACTATCTGTACCGTAAAAACCCCAAGGATGAAAAATAAGAACACTTTTCAAAGGACCAAAAATGGACACTCAAATCCACATTTTCACACACATTCACTCTTATACATACGCACTTTGAAAGGCAACAAATGTCCATTCTCCAAGGCAACAATGTCTTTGTGGCAACTCGGCCTTGACATTCCAAATGATGTCATTCTGGCACCTCCCTCTCCAGGAATGATAAAATATCCGATGTTTGATAAATGTTGACAAAATATAAATGGAGATACATCCATTTCAGTAAATACTGATGCAGATACAAAATAATAATAACTAAAATAATGATTATGAAGGTTATGATAAAATACTACATGAAGTAGATACATTGCCTCTCCTTTCCTTCCAACTATAATGTCAACTTTTCAACCCAACGCTCTCTTACAGTTCTCTGGGTGGGTTGTTCCCAATACTCTGATTCATAACATTTGGACAAAAAAACATGATAGATAAAATGACTAAAGCCATGATGGAAAGAAGAGTTTGAGGGTATTTCCAGAAATGCAAAGTTTGCCTAGAGAGGCTATTTGTTTCTTTTAAGAGGAAGTTCCTTTCTGTTCCGTCACTCGCAATGTCTCGTTCTGTCCCACCTTGGTCTTCCTTTTTAGTCTTCCTCAACGTTGCTTTGATCTGTTTTTCTTTTTAAAGGAAGGAGTTTTTCTTTTTCTTAAATGTTTTAAAGTTAATTCCTGTTCAGAAATGTTAAAATCCTATTTTTTCTCCGGCATCATAGTCCACCCGTCAAAAGATGCACGTCCCATCCTGTTTAGGGCTGTTTGTTTCTCTGACAATCCTCATCGTCCAAGCATACCTAGGAAAGGATACAAAAAGCAAGTGTGTATTGACACCAGGGATTACACAACCCTGTGTGTGGTGGATACAGTTGGCATTTCCAAATCTATGATGAGCAGAATACTTTAAAAAACATTTTTTTACTTTATGTTACCTTGAAGCTAATGGTATAAACAAAAATAATAAGCAGCCCTGGGCTAATAAATACTTGGCTTCATCTTTGACAGACACTTTTTTTGGTTTAACAATTTGAGGATAGTTTGGGGGGATATGAACACAAACAAATAGAACAGGGTGCTCAGTCTCATACCAAACAAATATTAGTCTTTTCAAATCCTTCAGAGTTGTAACATTCATTTTGGTGCACGGTCGCACCACTGCCTTTTAAAAACTTACCGATCCTATACTCCTGCGTCTCTTCCTCCTCAGTGTCTCTCTCAGCCTCTCTCAGACTGCTCAGGGTACACAGATTTAGCTGGCTGGCTGCTCTGGGGAAACTGCAGAATATAAGAGGGGGGAGGTGCAAAGGAGAGGAAGGTAATTCAAGTGGTAATTAGTTTCTTAACTATAGTGGCAGAATTTAGTTTCTTAATAACTAAAGTGGCACATGAGATAAAGGAATTTTAAATATATTAACACAATGAAGAGTCACAAATATTTTGGTTTCCCTAGGAATTATATAATAACCAACCTCTCCCTTTTTACCTTGTGCTTCGGACATCGTAATGAAAAGTTATCTTCATTCAGAGAGCAGTCTGAGGAGAGGTGAAGGAAAAGTGATACAAATGACATAACATAACCATCAACTCAGAAAATTATAACACTCAATATAATTGGGTACTATTATTATAGTTACAGTAGGCAGCGGGAGGTAAGGTTTAGGGCACAGCATATGAGTAATGAGATATAACATTCGGTATTAAAGGAAATGCTTTGCTGCTCTTACCTGCATCCATGGCACACGGGTAGTGATATCTCAGTGTGCAGCCTTTGCTGTAACAGCCGAGGGTTGAGCCAACCATTTCACAATATGAGCAAACCTGAACACAGACAGACATAACATAGAGAATAACAGAAGAAAGTGCAAAAATCGATTAAAAACTTCAAACTGTGGACTTCTGAGAACTGCTTAAGGTATATTGAGCTGAAAAAATACCTATATATAGTAACCAATATCATTACATTGTATACTGTATAGACATCAACAACAACAAAAAGATTACTCACTGTGTCTCTGGCACCATCTAGTGCCTCCTGTAGGCCATACAGTCTTCCATTGACCAGGTAAACCCCACTGGTCCAGACCATGCATGCCTCATGCACCCACAGCTCCTCTGGGTCCATAGGCATCTGAGGAAGTTGGGCCAGCTGTGCCAAAGGTCCAAGGGAGTCTAAGGTTGGGGGAGGAGGCTGGAATGGCAATGAGGCTTTGCTGTTGGATGGCACCATTCTTGGGGAATTCTCACTGGATTTCTGTCTCCTTTTAAATCTCGGGTGCGACGTCAGCTTTCTGTGTTGCGGCCTTTGTTGAGTGTCTTCTGTCTGCTGTTGCTGGCATGGTTGGTTTTGCTGACTGTAAGTGGGCTCATTCTGAAGTTCAGGTTGTTTCCTTAGCTCAGTAATTGGTTTTAACTCTGGAGGCATGTCCCACTTAAGAACTGTTGTCTTGTTGGTGGTGGTTTTAGCAAGTTTGCTGGCCAGATAAAGCATCTCCCCTCCACCTGCTGGAGAGGCAGTGCCAACAGCAGTGGCAGGGGAAGTTGTATTTGTCTCTTGACTGAACATGTAATCACTATAAGTTGAGGACTTGATAGTTGGCACATCTTGCAGTTCACGGCCCTGGGTGGTCAACACATTTGAAATGGTGTCTAGATTTTGCACATTTCTACTCATCCCAGTAGTTACAAGACTCTGTCGAATCTGGGGTTGATTCTTAGGAAGCCTTGTAGCATATTCAGGAGGGTAGTAAGGTCCATAGAGATCCCCAAGGTTTTTGTAATTGGCCCATTTCTGGCACAGGCAGCAGAGAAGACGGCCAGAATGAATGGATTCAGTAATCACAGGGCCTGGTAGAAGGTACTCAGATGAAGGTAGAACCTTTCCTGCCTGGAGGGCAGAGTCTACATCCTCCAGTTCCCTCTTCTCTTTGACCCTCTCAATTTCTCCGTCTCTCCTAGGCAGTTGAGACAAAAGAGCTGAGGTCAAAAGAGCTTCAATACCACTACTGCTTGCTTTCCCTCCAACCGCTCCACGCTCTCCCTTCATCTTTTCCTCTTCACCATTCACAATTGTGCACACGGCTCCTATCTCAGCTACTTTCCTCTCCACATGTATGTATGGAGCAAAGGCACACTTGCTATTATCAGGAAAAACGCTGCTGTTATCAAAATGTTCCCCCGCTCTTGTAGCCGCTTCCAGGTCATCTTTGGCCGCCGCTGCTGCTACTCCTCTTCTCCTCCTCCTCTGCCTGCCTCTTGATCCCACTACCTCACTCTCGTCTTTCACCCCCCCTTGTTTCTGGCAGACTGATTTCACCTCCGTCTCTGGTTGAGTGTCCTCACTTTCAGCATCCACTTTTACTGCTTGGGTCAAGACTGGTGGAATCTCAGGAGGAGTCATTTTCTGATCAGTCGGAGGAGTGACTGATCGGGCAGAGGCTGTAGTGCCAGGGCTTGGGGCTACCTGTGGACTAACAGTTGCAGGAGATTGAATGGGTGGGCCAGACAGAGCACTTGGGCTCGCATTCTGTGACTGGGCGGCTTGAGCACGTTTTTGCTTATTCACACTTCCAACAGGCCTTCCCTTCTTCTTGCCTGATGGGAAATAGCCTTTGGGTACAGAATTGTCTGATTGTTTGGAATCTTGTGGTGACCCTGTCATTGCCAAAGATGACCTTGGAGAAGTTTGATGTGGCTGTCTTAGTGAGTGCCCTTGAGCCTGACTGTGGTGTGGTGGGGTGGTTCCATAATAGTCACTGCTACTGTAATCATCAAATCCAATCCCAGTTTCTTCAAGTTTTTGTCTCAGAAGGTTAGCAGCAGATTGTTCACCTCTTCGAGTCTCAAGTTGCTGGTAAGTATTAGTGAAATGTTGAATATCAGACAAGGCAGATGAAGAAGGTGGGGGGGAGCCCTGTACTGGACAAGGTAGTGGTGGAGGTGGGGGTAAGGGCCCTAACAAGGTGAAGTCAGCGGGTATCTCTTTATCTCTATCACCAGTACTAGATGCTGCAGTCCCTAACCCAAAGTCAAAGTCTGGCTGCAAAGGTCTTGTAACAGTTCCTGTGGTGCCACGTTTAAGAACTTGTGATGTCTGGTGAGGATCACAGGGGTATGCGGTGGGAGGTAACGGTCCAGTCTCATCAACCCCTCTGTAGGGCATAATGTCACTTAATGAGAGACTTTCATCTAGATAAGGTAAACATTCCTCTTCTTCCTGTGTGTCAGTAAACTGTGACATTTCAGTGTGAGAAAATCCAGCAAAATCATTTGAGTCAACATCGGTATGGCCGCTGTTAGTAGATTTCTTCACATTTGGTGTAATTTTCTGAACAATAGCCTCCAGTTTCAAACCTCTCCCTTTTCTTGGAGGCAGACTCTTTTTACCCTGAACAGGTGAGGAGGATTGTGAATAAGTGCTTTGTCCAGGTGTGGGACAAGGAGTATTAGGCGAACCAAGTGTAGTTATATCTGAACTGGATGAGTCATCATCATTTTGGAGGCTGGATTCAGAGTAGGTCAAAGGTGAGTGATATGAACTAGGGGCACTCCTTTGCTGTGATACATCCTGATGCTGCCTCTTGGCTGGGATAGGGGAAATGAAAGATCGAACTCTCCTCCTCAACATTAATGGATTAGTGTCCCCAGAACCCCCAGTTTTATTTGGTCGATGGCTCTGTGGCATCACGGAATTGACATTGCCACCAATACTGTGACCAACTGTTTTCATGGAATTAGGTGTAGGTGTTGGATGGAGTGATTTAAAGATTTCTTCTGTAACCACTTGGGAAACAGGTGATTCAAGGATGTTGGAGACTGGTGGAGCTGTTGGAACCAATTGGGGGGCAACAGACCCAAGAGGAGCAGCAGGAGGTGGTTGTTGACTTCTCTGGTAAGGGTCCCCCTCCAACATCCCTACACTCTCTCTACCAGAGTGTGTTGACTCCCACATTTTCATGTCATAGTAAGTGTTCTGATGAGGAACTTGCTGTTTAGCGAACGGTTGGCGATTGTGCAAAATGTCAGTTGGAGACTGCATTCTTTGTCTCTGCTCTGAATGACTGAGTTTATGTCTACCTGGAGAAGTACTGGACTGCATCATATCCTTGGTGGGTCTATTAATGGTAGCTGCCCAATCAAGTCTGTCATCCAAGTCATGAGCATGGAGGTGAGTATACATTTGTAATTTGTTTGCGGATTGTGGGTTTTGTAATTGAACTTGGGGTGAGTGGTAGGGATTGTGAAAATGGGGGTTACGTGGCATCATATTGCCCTCTCTTGTATCACCAAACCTGGAACCAGGAAAGCCACTGGCATGCCCTGTAGATAAATCTACACCATGTGGGTATGACTGACGTCTTGATGGTGGAGACAGAGGGTTGGTGGTAGAGGGATAGTGAGAGGTTTGCTGCAGATGTTGAGAGGGCATGGTGGTGGTCAAATCAATCTTACCTCTTCTAAGAGGCTCTGAATTCATAACCACAGATGGGTGTAAAGCCTTGTTATGATGCTCAACATCAGTTTCCTTGGTTGTAAGACCACTATGATGGACAGCCTCTGCAGTCTCCTTTAATACTACCTTCACTCCAACCTCTTTTTTATCTCCCATCTCCCTACTGTTCACTAGATCATTTGTTGATGGCAGTTGGATTACAGAGGCACCAATTGGACTTTTTCCCCGCTCTCTTTCACGTTTCCCATCCCTTTCTGGTGTACTGCGGCGATTGGGACAAACATCACATATGACAGAGCGGCGCTCTTTAGATGGAGGTAAAAGGGAGGACGTCAACATTTGAGACTCAATTTGACCTATGGTTCCAACACTGCCCGCTAGCGGCTCTGTTTCCTGCAATAGGAGTTCCTGTACAGCTGATGATGAGCTGGGCAGACCTGAAGGGGGTTTCCTGTGAGGTAACGAGTAGTCTGCTAAATTGATGTGTTTTGGTGGAGGTCCAGACAAAAACTCTGTAGACTGTGGCATATGGGTCGGGTGACGCTGCGGTGTTGCCATTTTATTTTTCTCTGCAGAAGCACTGTGAGATCCCTTAGTATCTACTCCTTCAGACCTCAAAGAGGGTTGAGGTGATTCTGGTACAAAATCAGATCCAGGCCCCATGCGCTGATTTGGTTGAAGAGGCTTTCCAGGGCTTGTCATTCGGGAGGGGTGGGAAGTGACCTCTCCAACTCCAGTTTGGGTTCTCATACTTTCAGCCATGCCATAAGGATGCCTGGTTTGGTACTGTTGCCGAGTCATATTTTGCGCCTGGAGATGGGCAGTTAGTGCCTGTTCAGATCGCCCATAGCGCCGGTCTAAGTGATAACCCTGTAGAACCTCCTGCAAGAGGCTTGGAAATGGATGCTGGAGTTGAGAATTATCATCATGTCCTCTTGCTCCCGATCCTTCTCTTCTCCTCACTGATCCCTCAACTGTAGTACCCACGACATCCTTGGTGTGTTCAGGCCCATAATTGAACTTTGGTTGATGGAAGCCTTGATACCTTGAATTTGATCCAGTTACACTCCCTGGACTAGGTCTCCCCCTATTCTTCAAACCCATGGCAGCACCATGTGGTGACTCTTGGTAACCATATTTCTGAGGACCTGAGGGGGGATGATTTTGAGGGACAGACCGCCCAAAGTTAGATTTCTGGGGAACTTCATGATGAGAGGAATATACACTCAAATCCATTCCTTCCTCCCCATTATGACGACTAGACTCTCTAAAGAAGCTGTCTGAATGTTTCTCCTCTATGCAGTTGTCTTGTGCATGTGTAGCCTTTTCTGGACTATTTACCTCACAACGAGTTGACACAATAACACCCACTCCACCAGCATTTGGCTGTTCCTCAATATTTTGATCTAGATTGGAGTTGTCCAAATCTCGTGTCTTACATCGTTTTCCGTCCTTCTCATCACCCTTTTTGTTACGCAAGGAAGATCGATCCAATTTATTTTCTTTGTCCTGCCCATCTTGTCGCATGTGTCCCTCTCGGGTCTGCTCTCCATGGGTGCCTTTTTCAATTTTTTCAACCATCCGTCCACTTTCATCTTTAATTCCTTCATATTTAATTTCCCTTGTTTTCCTAAGCCCATTTTTAGTATTAACATCAGTGGCACCAGGCTCAGAAACACAGTTTGGGTGGAACTGAGGAGCAGGAGAGGGAATGGGGCATGAGGGAGTAGAGGAAACAGGAGGGCGAGAATGTACGCTTGGACCAGGCTCAGCAGAGTGAGGAGCAGAGGAGGGAGATGACAATGAAGGTGTCCGGGTTTCAGTTGTCTTTCTTTCAGAAACATCTGATGGATTCAGAGATTGTTTTGTAGAAGATTCCGTTAACATCATCTTCCCTTGTGAACCCTGATGACTCTTTCCAGTATGGGATTGGTTTTTACTTGAACCCATGGACATTTGACTCTGAGAGGGAGGATAGTAGCCAGTTGGTTCCGATCCACTGCTTGCGACACTCATCTGCCGCATTCTAGATTTTTCCCCCTCAGAAATCTGCTCATCGCGTTCCTCTTTGGCCCTTGATGATACTCTTTCGGACACCAGAAAGGAATCATCATCACCTCCAGCCTCAGAGCTAGCAGCCTCACCACCACCTATCCCACTGCTTGAGGCAGCACTGACACTTCGACTCCTTGGTTGAGTAGAGGGAATGGCTTGTAATGCCTGCAGCATTTGACTTTGTCCATCTTTCCCCCTTCTATGTGACATTAATGTGTCAGTGAGAAGCATATGTTGCACTGTATTGGGTAAATTCGCTACCTGTGATGTCAACGCATTTAGACTGTTCAAGCCAGGATCTTGCATGAGTTTGTCAAGAGGAGAAGATGAATAGACAGACGAGGATGACCCTTCTTCATGTGATCCTTTTCCTGTACCTGCAGCCATTCTGCTTCGGTTTGAGACTAAGTGACCACCTCCAGCGCTTGTATTCAGACCAGTAGCTTTGTTACTGCCACTGCTGCCACAACTACTGATGCTGCTGTTGGAGTTGGGTGTGGGACTCAACTGAGGCATAGTCTGCAATAACCGACCACGGCAACTACGAGGATTTGGGGGAGGAGGATTTGATGGAACATGTGGGGGACATAAAGGGTTTCCATGACCTTCTGAGACACCCATCAACGGGGAAGGTGAGGAGCTACAACTGGGAGACTGCACTGCAGAGGCAGCTGGAGAGGGGTTAGATATAGGGCTGAAGTTTTGGTTAATCTGGCCCTGTTGGGGTTGAGAATGCATTGGCGATTTGGCTATTTCTTGACACGGTTGTTGAGGCATTCCGGGATTGGTGGATTGGTGATGTTTAGAGTATACAGAACCTGGTGGAGGGGCATGATGCTGCATTTTGAGAGAGTTGTCGTAACCTATTCCTAAATTGTGCTGAGAATTGCGGTGCTGGAGGGTGGCTTGTTTGTGGAGTGGATGAGTTTGTGGGGAGTATGAGGGATAACTTGAAGAGTGGTAGCTCTTTGCAACATTCTCCAGTGATCCAACATTGTTTGTTGTAGCTGAACTTGAAATTGAGTTTGAATTAGAGTTCATATTAGGAGAGTTGTTGACTTTAGGTTCAAATCCACCACCACTGCTGGCCCCATCATGATATCTCTGTGGTGGGGAGCTGTACATTCCTGATGACCCTGTGGATGCACTACCCTGTGGGGAGTAGTGTGAGAACTGTGGAGGCATTCTGTGTCCAGAGATGGGATAAGTCCTATGCTGCTGTCCATGTTGCAGAGCTTGATGGGCGGGGTAATTCTGTCCATGTTGTCGGAGCTGTATCTGAGGCCCTGATGCTGGCTGCATTGCAGGGTTCTGACCCATTTTGTACTGATGGGAGGGGGAAAATGCTCCAGCACCACTGCTGCCACTGCTACTACCACCTGAGCCGGCCGTCGAACCATAGTCTAAAGGATAGGGAGACATCATCCCGGAGGACAATCCGGAGCTAGTTCCAGCTTGTCTGTACTGCTGAGGTATATGTCCATCCATATTTGAGTACCCAAAACCTGCCCCATATGCCATACCTCCTCTTCTATGTCTGTCCTTTCCACCCATGGCAAAATAATAATCCATTGTTTCCTTTTGGTAAGGGTTGCTACTACTGCCACTGTGAATATTACCGTGTGATGATTCCCCAGCTCTGTGTCTTGCATCATAAGCAAGCATATGGCCAGCCTGACCAGGGTGGTGGTGCCCTCGATGGAGTAGGTGTCGACTGTGACTTTGAGGGTTTGGAGGTGTTTGCTGTTGCATCCCAGTATAGTCATCTGTCATCCTTGGGGATATCTGGGGATCTGTTGACTGTGGTGGGTAAGAGGAGCCACCTCCACCCCTACTAGTAAATCCAGGAGGAAGAGCTGGAGGTACTGGACTGTTGGGGAAATTCTGCATGTTTTGATGGATTTTTATGAATTGTTTGAGGGAATGTTTTTTGTTCCGTAATGGCAGTTACTGTGTCAGTTGACTTCGTAGGCTTGCAGTTAAATTATGGTGGAGAGTCCAACAAAGTCCAGCAGAGTTGAAACAAGTGACTTTATCACAAATGTTTTATCACACTTGTAGCAGCAATTGAAAATGAAGCAAATACTGAGGCTTGAGCAGAAAATGACCAGTAATTTTCAATTAGATGCAACTAAAGAACTTCTGAAATCTGCTGTTGTAGAGTATCTCCATTATAGTTGTAATAGTTGGAGGGCTGAGTTCAGATTACAACTAAATATCCGTTTTGTTGTACTAAATGTAGTAGCGATTTCAATGTTAAAATGATATGATACAGATGTTGCAGTTTGGCACTAAATGTGAAAATATCAAGAGAGACAACAGCACTTGAAATAATAGGCCTCAAAAGTCCTTTCCACTGTATAAGAGCACAGGCAAACAGAGTTAAGATAAAATTGCAGTGGGATTCAATGGTGTCCCATGTGCAAAAACTTTTCACGAGTAACTGAGTCACTGCCTTTTAGACTGCTGGACTGCCATTGCAGAAATGATTCAGTTCTGGCAGGAACTATGTGAAACAATAATGCTTCCCTCATGTAGGTTTGCATGTATGTGGCTAGTTCCTGTGTAGAAACACCTTAGAAATGCTAGCCAATGCTTTCATCCAATAAATGTCTCAAACCAAAAGGGGGAAAAATCCACTGACATTTGTGTTCTTGTTGAGATTAATACTTTTTGAAATTCTCATTTTTTTCTCATTCCCTTAGACTTTTTGACGTATGTAGTTGGATTGTAGAAAAGTCTTTGGTCCCCAGTTTCCCCAACTTTAGTTCTTCTTCACCAGTGTTTATCTTGGTGCTCTTCTATATCTCCAACATGTTTCTGTCTTACCTTATTTTCTTTTTCTTTCAATCATTATTCAAATTGACCGTCTCCCATACCAATGTCCAAAAGTAAGGTTTCCATTTAATCAGCTTCTTCTTGTTTTTCTTTTGCAGTTCCTCTCCAGTATTTCCATCCATGTGAGTCCATCTCTCTTCACTTGTTTACAGGAGCCCTGTGGAAATCTGAAAGAACAGAAAAAGAAACAAAAATAACTGTCTGTGTGCCACAACGACCACATAGTCTATACTGTACATAGGATATTACATCCAAAAATGCTGTGGGGGTTTTTGCTGACAAAGTAAGTACAGTGGGTTTGTTGTTAACCATTGCATAACCCATTTACTCTTTCTCACTGTAAGTTCACTTAGCAGACGCTACATGGTCTATTCCAGTATTGTACTGACTGTACGTCTTACTCTAGAAATAGTCACATATAATCTGCAATACAATGAATCAGGTGTCAACGTGTCTAACTTTATAACTTCATACTGTAATTACACTATAGGCCCACCTGCCCATGTAACTACCATGTAAATAAATACACAGGTATTAGGGCACTTGTGTGTGTCAACTGCCACTGCTGTGTATGTTCAATTCTTGATAACGCATGTAACTCAAACATCCACGGAATTGCACAAAAACTAAAGGCACTAGAGTAGAAGGTAAATCCATATGAGTTAAATAATCTTTTGACCGCATCCCTTTGAATTTAAACAAAACTTTCCATACATGTTTGCCCATGGAATAAGTGGTCATAAAGTGACTTTTTGGACCTGAATGCTAAAACATTCAGGAGACAGAGATGCTCAAAGTTGACCCATTTTCCATACCCCACCACACCAAGAGACATTAGGTTAGGGACGATACCAGTATCGCGATACTAACACGTTGTTAGTAACACTAACACGGCAAGGGAAAAAAACACAAAGTGGATTTAACTTATTGAGGAAAACAGCCCTGGTTTTGCAATATTGCGATACTGGTATCATCCCGGCCCTATGAGACATCCTTGTCTTTATCACTGGAAATGATAAACGGTTGAGTTTGATATCATTTTAAAAGCTTACAAACAGGGTTGTCAAAATATTGTATAATTTCTTGTAGAAAAACAAACTAAATTAATTATTATTTGTTGTTGCTTAGACCCTACTTTACATCATCTGAAGTTTGTGTGTTGTGTGTGGTTGAGACACAACATGCTAGAAATTTAACTCATAGAATGACTTATCCCTTCAAACCACTGCAATTTAACTGGTACACCATTGAAATTTAAGTTAGTACTTCTAATTACTACCACAAAGATGGCCGCCGGTCCACCCACCGTCAAATGTTAACTTAACTGGTCATGTCTATTCTATTATCTATATTTCAATAGGTTTCCTATGGAGGACTGACAGTGTTATTTAAACCAATTTATATTCCCCTTTAAGTCAACATTCTCTAATGTGTGGACCTCCAACCATGTTTGTTGTACCATTTGAAAGTATACATTTATGTTTTTTTATACATTTATCAGCCAAAACATAACACCCACCCTGTATTCAAGAACATGTTGTGTCTCAACAGATGGTGGGCACAACACCAAAACCTCAGATGATAATTAGATAAATCAATCAATTATAAAACAGTTTGTCAACCCTGTTTGTAAGCTTTTAAATATCAAATCTCAAACATTTATCGTTTCCAGTGAAAGCAAAATAGGTCAACTTTGACCACATTTAATCACATTTTATTTAACCTTTATTTACCTTTGACCACATTTATCTCTTGAATGTTTTGGCATTCAGGTTTAAAAAGTCACTTTCTGAGCACTTCTACAATTGGCAAATATGTATGAAAGGTTTCGTTCAAATCAAAAGGGGTGCTTACAGAAAGTGATTGAATTCAAATGTATTTACCCAGAGGCCTAGCAGCATGAAGTCAAAACAGTGGCACAATAATGTCAAGATCACAATGAATCCATGTAGGCCTACATGGATTGTACATGATTACAAATAATCTTATAAAGCTGTGGTAAACCAGCCATGTGGTTTCTTATCACCCCACTAAATTAATTAAACAGGTAGGTATAGCTCAACGTAAATGTATTTAACAGCTTTCTAAAGCATTAAATCAACAGGGACTCTAATTATGGGGTGACGCCACTTTGATGGGGTCATCATTCATGAGGATGTGACACGTCTATTGTCTGTTTTAGATACACTGTAAAGTGCTTAATTGACCAATTGCTTGCAGCCAACTTCTGCAGTCTTTTGTAAAAGTGTAATTTGTATAGCCACGGCCTTGAACCTTAGTCACTGTAATAGCCATCTACCACTCGGTACTCTACCCTGCAACTTAGAGACTGCTGCCCTATGTACAGTCATTGAACACTGGTCACTTTAATAATGTTAACATACTATTTTACCCACTTTATATGTACAGTGCCTTCAGAAAGTATTCACACCCTTTGACTTTTTCCACATTTTGTTGTGTTAGACTGAATTTAAAATGGATCCAATTTAGATTTTGTGTTACTGATCTACACACAATTACCCATAATGTCAAAGTGCAATTTTGTTTGTAGAGATTTTTTACAAATTAATTAAAAATGAAAAGCTGTAATGTCTTGAGTCAATAACTATTCAACCCCTTTGTTATGGCAAGCCTAATTAAGTGTGCAGTCACATTATGAGTTGTAAGGTCCCTCAGTCTAGCAGCACATTTCAAATAAAGATTTAACCACAAAGACTGAGGTTTTCTAATGCCTCGCAAAGAATACAAATATTCCAAGACCTGCATCCTATTTGCAGTAAGACACTAAAGTAAAACCGCAAAAAATGTGGCAAAGAAATCTACTTACTGAATACAAAATGATGTTCGGGGCAAATCTAAAACAACACATCACTGAGTACCACTCTCCATATTTTCAAGCATAGTGGTGGTGGCTGCATCATGTTGTGGGTATGCTTGTCATTGGCAAGGACTAGGGAGTTTGTTGGGGGTATAAAAATAAATGGAATTGAGCTACGCACAGGTAAAATCCTAGAAGAAAACCTGGTTCAGTCTACTTTCCAACAGACACTGGGAGACAAATTCACCTTTCAGCAGGACAATAACCTAAAACACAAGGCCAAATATACACTGGAGTTGCTTACCAAGACAACATTGAATGTTCCTGAGTGCCCAAGTCGCAGTTTTGACTTAAACCGACTTGAAAATATATGGCAAGACTTGTAAATGGTTGTCTAGCAATGATCAACAACCAACTTGACAGAGCTTGAATAATTTTTTAAAGAATATTGTGCAAATATTGTACAATCCAGGTGTGCAAAGCTCTTAGAGACATACGTAGAAAGAGTCACAGCTGTAATCGCTGCCAAAGGTGGTTCTAACATGTATTGATTCAGGGGTGTGAATACTTACGTAATGTAAATAATGTATTTAATTTTCAATACATTTGAAAAAAAATCTAAAAACATGTTTTCACTTTGTCGTTATAGGTTAGTGTGTGTAGATGGCTGTAACAACTAAATGTGGAATAAGTAACAACTAAATGTGAAATAAATCAAGGGGTATGAATAGTTCCTGAAGGATCTGTATATACTGTATTCTAGTCATGGCTCATCTTATAACTACTGCTGTACACACCTTTTCTATTCATATACTGTCTTTACACACCATTATATATACACAGTTGAAGTCGGAAGTTTACAAACACTTAGGTTGGAGTCATTAAAACTTGTTTTTCAACCACTCCACAAATGTCTTGTTAACAAACTATAGTTTTGGCAAGTCAGTTAGGGCATCTACTTTGTGCATGACAAGTAATTTTTCTAACAATTGTTTACAGACACATTATTTCACTGTATCACAATTCCAGTGGGTCAGAAGTTCACATACACTAAGTTAACTGTGCCATTAACCTTTCTAGGACACACGTTCCGCTAGCGGAACCCCTGACAACATTCCGCTGAAAAGGCAGCGCGGGAAATTCAAAAATATTTTTTTGAAATATGTAACTTTCACACATTAACAAGTCCAATACAGCAAATGAAAGATAAACATCTTGTTAATCTACCCATTGTGTCCGATTTAAAAAATGTTTTACAGCGAAAACACAACATATGATCTTATGTTAGATCACCGCCAAGTCCAAAAAACACACAGCCATTTTCCCAGCCAAAGATAGGAGTCACAAAAAGCAGAAATAGAGATAAAATTAACCTTTGATGATCTTCATCAGATGACACTCATAGGACATCATGTTACACAATACATGTATGTTTTGTTCGATAATGTGCATATTTATATCAAAAAATCTCAGTTTACATTGGCGCCATGTTCAGAAATGCCTCAAATATCCGGAGAAATTGCAGAGAGCCACATCAAATAACAGAAATACTCATCATAAACTTTGATGAAAGATACATGTTTTACATAGAATTAAAGATACACTTGTTCTTAATGCAACCGCTGTGTCAGATTTCAAAAAATCTTTACAGAAAAAGCACACCATGCAATAATCTGAGATGGTGCTCAGATAGAAATAACATTTCTCCGCCATGTTGGAGTCAAAAGAAATACGAAATGACATCATAAATATTCCCTTACCTTTGATGATCTTCATCAGAATGCACTCCCAGGAATCCTAGTTCCACAATAAATTGTTGTTTTGTTCGATAATGTCCATTATTTATGTCCAAGTAGCTACTTTCGTTAGCACGTTTAGTACACATATCCAAACGCTCGCGCAGATCCAGGCAAACGTCGGACGAAAACTTAAAAAAGTTATATTACAGGTCGAATAAACTTGTCAAACTAAGTAGAGAATCAATCTTTAGGATGTTGTTATCATAAATATTCAATAACGTTCCAACCGGAGAATTCCTTTGTGTCTATAGAAGTAATGGAACGCAAGTCAATATCATGTGGAATGCGCGTGACCAGGACCTGGCACTCTGCCAGACCACTGACTCAAACAGCTCCCATCCGGCCCCACATCACAGTAGAAGCTTCATTCAATGTTCTACAGACTGTTGACATCTAGTGGAAGGCGTAGGAAGTGCAAACAGATCCATATCCCACTGGGATTTCAATAGGCGATGAGTTGAAAATCGACCAGCCTCAGAATTCTCACTTCCTGTTTGGATTTTTTCTCAGGTTTTTGCCTGCCATATGAGTTCTGTTATACTCACAGACATCATTCAACCCGTTTTAGAAACTTCAGAGTGTTTTATATCCAATAGTAATAATAATATGCATATATTAGCATCTGGGACAGAGTAGGAGGCAGTTCACTCTGGGCACGCTATTCATCCAAAGTGAAAATGCTGCCCCCTATCCCTAAAAAGTTAAATGTCATGGCTTTAGAAGCTTCTGTTAGGCTAATTGACAACATTTGAGTCAATTGGAGGTGTACCTGTGGATGTATTTTAAGGCCTACCTTCAAACTCAATGCCTCTTTGCATGACATCATGGGAAAATCAAAAGAAATCAGCCAAGACCTCAAACTATTGTTGACTTCCACAAGTCTGGTTCATCCTTGGGATCAATTTCCAAATGCCTGAAGGTACCATGTTCATCTGTACAAACAATAGTATGCAAGTATAAACACCATGGGACCACGCAGCCGTCATACAGCTCAGGAAGGAGACGCGTTCTGTCTCCTACAGATGAACGTACTTTGGTGCGAAAAGTGCAAATCAATCCCAGAACAACAGCAAAGGACCTTGTGAAGATGCTGGAGGAAACAGGTACAAAAGTATCTATATCCACAGTAAAACGAGTTCTATATCGACATAACCTGAATGGCCGCTCAGCAAGGAAGAAGCCACTGCTCCAAAACCACCATAAAAAAGCCAGACTACGGTTTGAAACTGCACATGGGGACAAAGATCGTACTTTTTAGAGAAATGTCCTCTGGTCTGATGAAACAAAAATAGAACTGTTTGGCCATAATGACCATCGTTATGTTTGGAGGAAAAAGGGGGAGGCTTGCAAGCCGAAGAACACCATCCCAACCGTGAAGCACGGGGGTGGCAGCATCATGTTGTGGGGTTGCTTTGCTACAGGAGGGACTGGTGCACTTCACAAAATAGATGGTATCATGAGGCAAGAAAGTTATGTGGATATATTGAAGCAACATCTCAAGACATCAGTCAGGAAGTTAAAAGTTAGTTGCAAATGGGCCTTCCAAATGGACAATGACCCCAAGCATACTTCCAAAGTTGTGGCAAAATGGCTTAAGGACAACAAAGTCAAGGTATTGGAGTGGCCATCACAAAGACCTGACCTCAGTCCTATAGAAAATGTGTGGGCAGAACTGAAAAGGCGTGTGCGGGCAAGGAGGCCTACAAACCTGACTCAGTTACGCCAGCTCTGTCAGGAGGAATGGGTCAAAATTCACCCAATGTATTGTGGGAAGCTTGTGGAAGGCTACCTGAAACATTTGACCCAAGTTAAACAATTTAAAGGCAATGCTACCAAATACTAATTGAGTGTATGTAAACTTCTGACCCACTGGGAATGTGATGACTGAAATAAAAGCTGAAATAAATCGTTCTCTCTACTATTATTCTGACATTTCACATTCTTAAAATAAAGTGGTGATCCTAACTGACCTAAGACAGGGAATTATTACTAGGATTAAAATGTCAGGAATTGTGAAAAACTGAGTTTAAATGTATTTGGCTAAGGTGTATATCATGTTCCGACTTCAACTGTGTATATATATATATATATATATATATATGGAATATCTGGAATATCTACATACAGAGGCCCATTATCAGCAACCATCACTCCTGTGTTCCAATGGCACGTTGTGTTAGCTAATCAAAGTATAGCATTTTAAAAGGCTAATTGATCATTAGAAAACCCTTTGCAATTATGTTAGCACAGCTGAAAACTGTGGAGCTGATTAAAGAAGCAATAGAACTGGCCTTCTTTAGACTAGTTCAGTATATGGAGCATCAGCATTTGTGGGATCGATTACAGGCTCAAAATGGCCAGAAACAAAGAACTTTCTTCTGAAACTCGGCTATCTATTCTTGTTCTGAGAAATGAAGGCTATTCCATGCGAGAAATTGCCAAGAAACTGAAGATCTCGTACAACGCTGTGCACTACTCCCTTCACAGAACAGCAAAAGGTCTGCAAGGCTGTAATTGCTGCAAATGGAGGATTCTTTGACAAAAGAAAAGTTTGAAGGACACAATTATTGTTTCCCATGCTTGTTCAATGAACCATAAACTATTAATGACCTGGCCCGGTTATCCTGGAAGGATTTCGACCTCATCCCGTCAGTAGAGGATGCCTGGTTTCTTTTTTTAAATGCCTTCCTCACCCTCTTAAATAAGCATGCCCCATTCAAGAAATGTAGAACCAGGAACAGATATAGCCCTTATATCTCTCCAGACCTGACTGCCCTTAATCAACACAAAAACATCCTGTGGCGTTCTGCATTAGCATCGAACAGCCCCCGTGAAATGCAACTTTTTAGGGAAGTTAGAAACCAATATACACAGGCAGTTAGGAAAGCCAAGGCTAGCTTTTTCAAGCAGAAATTTGCTTCCTGCAACACAAACTCAAAAAAGTTCTGGGACATTGTAAAGTCCATGGAGAATAAGAGCACCTCCTCCCAGCTGCCCACTGCACTGAGGATAGGAAACTCTGTCACCACCGATAAATCCACTATAATTGAGAATTTCAATAAGCATTTTTCTACAGCTGGCCATGCTTTCCACCTGCCCACCCCTACCCCGGTCAACAGCACTGCACCCCCCACAGCAACTCGCCCAAGCCTTCCCCATTTCTCCTTCTCCCAAATACAGTCAGCTGATGTTCTGAAAGAGCTGCAAAATCTGGTCCCCTGCAAATCAGCCGGGCTAGACAATCTCGACCCTTTCTTTCGAAAATTATCTGCCGAAATTGTTGCAACCCCTATTATTCAGAGCTGGTCATGGGTGCACCTCAGCCACGCTCAAGGTTCTAAATGATATCTTAACCGACATCGATAAGAAACAATACTGTGCAGCTGTATTCATGGACCTGGCCAAGGCTTTCGACTCTGTCAATCACCACATCCTCATCGGTAGACTCAACAGCCTTGGTTTTTCAAATGATTGCTTCGCCTGGTTCACCAACTACTTCTCCGACAGAGTTCAGTGTGTCAAATCTGAGGGCCTGTTTTTCGGGCCTCTGGCAGTCTCTATGGGGGTGCCACAGGGTTCAATTCTTGGGCCGACTCTCTTCTCTGTATATATCAATGTCGCTGCTCTTGCTGCTGGTGAGTCTCTGATCCACCTCTACGCAGACGACACCATTCTGTATACTTCTGGCCCTTCTTTGGACACTGTGTTAACAACCCTCCAGACGAGCTTCAATGCCATACAACTCTCCATCCGTGGCCTCCAACTGCTCTTAAATACAAGTAAAACTAAATGCATGCTCTTCAACCGATCGCTGCCTGCACCTGCCCGCCCGTTCAGCATCACTACTCTGGACGGTTCTGACTTAGAATATGTGGACAACTACAAATACCTAGGTGTCTGGTTAGACTGTAAACTCTCCTTCCAGACTCACATAAAACATATCCAATCCAAAGTTAAATCTAGAATTTCGCAACAAAGCATCCTTCACTCATGCTGCCAAACATACCCTCGTAAAACTGACCATCTTACCGATCCTCGACTTTGGCGATGTCATTTACAAAATAGGCTCCAACACCCTACTCAACAAATTGGATGCAGTCTATCACAGTGCCATCTGTTTTGTCACCAAAGCCCCATATACTACCCACCACTGTGACCTGTACGCTCTCGTTGGCTGGCCCTCGCTTCATACTCGTCGCCAAACCCACTGGCTCCATGTCATCTACAAGACCCTGCTAGGTAAAGTCCCGCCTAATCTCTGCTCGCTGGTCACCATAGCTGCACCCACCCGTAGCACGCGTTCCAGCAGGTATATCTCACTTGTCACCCCCAAAGCCAATTCCTCCTTTGGTCGCCTCTCCTTCCAGTTCTCTGCTGCCAATGACGGGAACGAACTACAAAAATCTCTGAAACTGGAAACACTTATCTCCCTCACTAGCTTTATGCACCAGCTGTCAGAGCAGCTCACAGATCACTGCACCTGTACATAGCCCATCTATAAATAGCCCAAACAAGTACCTCTTCCCCTACTGTATTTATTTATTTTGCTCCCCAGTATTTCTACTTTGCACACTCAACTACTGTCAAATCTACCATTCCAGTGTTTTAATTGCTATATTGTATTTACTTCGCCACCATGGCCTATTTATTGCCTTTACCTCCCGTAGCTCATCTCATTTGCTCACATTGTATATAGAATAATTTTTCTACTGTATTATTGACTGTATGTTTGTTTTACTCCATTTGTAACTCTTTGTTGTTATATGTGTCGAACTGCTTTGCTTTATCTTGGCCAGGTCGCAGTTGTAAATGAGAACTTGTTCTCAACTTGCCTACCTGGTTAAATAAAGGTGAAATACATTTTTACAAATTAAAAAATAAATGCACATGCACCTGTGGAACGGCCGTTAAGACACTAACAGCTTACAGACGGTAGGCAATTAAGGTCACAGTTATGAGCATTTAGGACACTAAAGAGGCCTTTCTACTGACACTGAAAAACACCAAAAGAAAGATGCCCAGGGTCCCTGCTCATCTGCGTGAACGTGCCTTAGGCATGCTGCAAGGAGGCATGAGGACTGCAGATGTGGCCAGGGCAATAAATTGCAATGTTCACACTGTGAGATGCCTAAGACAGCGCTACAGGGAGACAGGACGGACAGCTGACCGTCCTCGCAGTGGCAGATCCTGTGTAACAACACCTGCATAGGATCGGTACATCCGAACATCACACCTGCGGGACAGGTACAGGATGGCAACAACAACTGCCCGAGTTACACCAGGAACGCACAATTCCTCCATCAGTGCTCAGACTGTCCACAATAGGCTGAGAGAGGCTGGACTGAGGGCTTGTAGGCCTGTTGTAAGGCAGGTCCTCACCAGACATCACCGGCAACAACGTCGCCTATGGGCACAAACCCACCGTCGCTGGACCAGACAGGACTGAAAAAAAGTGCTCTTCTCTGACGAGTCACGGTTTTGTCTCACCACGGGTGATGGTCGGATTCGCATTTATCGTCGAAAGAATGAGCGTTACACCGAGGCCTGTACTCTGGAGCGTGATCGATTTGGAGATGGAGGGTCTGTCATGGTCTGGGGCGGTGTGTCACAGCATCATTAGACTGAGCTTGTTGTCATTGCAGGCAATCTCAACGTTATGCGTTACAGGAAAGACATCCTCCTCCCTCATGTGGTACCCTTCCTGCAGGCTTATTCTGACATGACCCTCCAGCATGACAATGCCACCAGCCATACTGCTCGTTCTGTGAGTGATTTCCTACAAGACAGGAATGTCAGTGTTCTGCTATGGCCAGCGAAGAGCCCGGATCTCAATCCCATTGAGCACGTCTGGGACCTGTTGGATCGGAGGGTGAAGGCTAGGGCCATTCCCCCCAGAGATGTCTGGGAACTTGCAAGTGCCTTGGTGGAAGAGAGGGGTAACATTTCACAGAAAGAACTGGCAAATCTGGTGCAGTCCATGAGGAGAAGATGCACTGCAGTACTTAATGCAGCTGGTGGCCACACCAGATAATGACTGTTACTTTTTGATCCCCCCTGTTCAGGGACACATTATTCCATTTCTGTTAGTCACATGTCTGTGGAACTTGTTCAGTTAATGTCTCAGTTGTTGAATCTTGTTATGTTCATACAAATATTTACACATGTTAAGTTTGCTGAAAATAAACGGAGCTGACAGTGAGAGGACGTTTCTTTTTTTTGCTGAGTTTATGTGCAGTATGAGTCATGAAATAACACATATGGAATCATGTAGTAACCAAAAAAGTGTTAAACAAATCCAAATCTTTTTTATATGAGATTCTTCAAAGTAGCCACCCTTTGCCTTGATGACAGCTTTGCACACTCTTGGCATTCTCTCAACCAGCTACATGAGGTAGTCACCTGGAATGCATTTCAATTAACAGGTGTGCCTTGTTAAAAGTCTGTGGAATTTCTTTCCTTCTTAAAGCATTTGAGTCAATCAGTTGTGTTGTGACAAGGTAGGGGTGGTATACAGAAGACAGCCCTATTTGGTAAAATACCAAGTCCATATTATGGCAAGAACAGCTCAAATAAGCAAAGAGAAACGACAATCCATCATTACATTTAGACATGAAGGTCAGTCAATACGGAAAATTTCAAGAACTTTGAAAGTTTCTTCAAGTGCAGTCGCAAAAACCATCAAGTGCTATGATGAAACTGGCTCTCATGAGGACCGCCACAGGAAAGGAAGACCCAGAGTTACCTCTGCTGCAGAGGACAAGTTCATTAGAGTTACCAGCCTCAGAAATTGCAGCCCAAATAAATGCTTCACAGAGTTCAAGTAACCATCCCATCTGGTTTGTGCTTAGTGGGACTATCATTTGTTTTCCAACAGGACAATGACCATACACACCTCCAGGCTGTGTAAGGGCTAATTGACCAAGAAGGAGAGTGATGGAGTGCTGCATCAGATGACCAGGCCTCCACAATCACCCGACCTCAACCCAATTGAGATGGTTTGGGATGAGTTGGACCGCAGAGTGAAGGAAAAGCAGCCGACAAGTGCTCAGCATATGTGGAAACTCCTACAAGACTGTTGGGAAAGCATTCCAGGTGAAGCTGGTTGAGAGAATGCCAAGAGTATGCAAAGCTGACATCAAGGCAAAGGTTGGCTACTTTGAAGAATCTAAAATATATTTTGATTTGTTGAACACTTTTTTGGTTACTACATGATTCCATGTGTTATTTCATAGTTTAGATGTCTTCACTATTATTCTACAATGTAGAAAATAGTAAAAAATAAACAAAAACCCTTGAATGAGTAGGTGTCCAAACTTTGACTGGTACTGTATATGTATTTATATTCCATTCTCTGACATAGCTCCTTCTGATATTTCTGAATTTCTTTATTCGTGTTTTTCTAGATTTTGTGTGCATTTAGTTTTTTTACTGCTATGTATTACTCCACTTCTGGATTTCTCTGCACCTGCAAATCTGTTTACATGACCAATACTCTTTGATTTGAATGATAATTGGCAGGTTTCAATCGTGACAGGTGAAACAAGTGATATCGTTACACATTTGGTCAGTTTCGTTTTCCAAATGTGTTTACTACTAAATCCAGTAGCCTAATTCTTTGGGGTTGAATACTTTTGTACTACTAAATCCAGTAGCCTAATTCTTTGGGGTTGAATACTTTTGAACCAATATTACTCCGTTTTACTGACTGTAATTAAAATGTTGATGATGGTGACGTGATAATAAATTCATTATGGTATAAAATGTGACAGTTTATGAAGAAACAGCCTATTCGATTACAGACCAATGAAGCTTTTATTGACACCACAGTGCTGTCACACCAGGTGTTAAACGTAACCACTGGCCTCACGCACTGTAAACAAGTTGTCTGTAGAGTTATAGACCAGGACAGAAGTAGGTTGATGAACCACGTCTTCTACCAAACCAATGCCATGGCACATAGCTAGATATTATGATGTAGCTAGCTAGCAAGAAAAAACTGTGGCTAGTGAATAACATTGAATAGGATGCTAAATGTTTAATATCAGCTAGCCATTTGAGCACACCCTGTATTTTATTTAGTTAGCTACGTTAGTTGCAGCGCGAGCAGCTCCTGGAATCTAGATAGTAGGTTCATGTTGACGTTAGTTGTAGCTAATATTAGGTAGCTAGCACGTTTAACGTTAGCTTCATGCATCACAATTAGTGGGTGCTGCTGGACTAGCTAGGCTGTGCTATAGAAACCCCATTTGCGTCATTGCAAATTCTGTTTGAGTTATTTTGTTGCAATTTAGCTACGTTAGCTATCCTGATAAATTAGATTTGTGCACAACGAACACAATTAGCAAGCTAACTAGCAATGTTAGCTACCTGGTCTGTCCAATAATCATAATAGGACGGGAAGCCAAGCAGCTTACAAAAAGAGGGTGATTAGGTGCAGATGTTAGAAATACAGCAGTGGTAGGTGGGTAAGCATATATAACACTGAATAAAGCTGATGCTGCTGCAGACAATCTTCCCCCCACTAAATGCTGAGAAAAACATGACAGAGACACTCTTTCAATGCATACGTTACCTGGGAACGCTTAAGGCCCCTCGAAGAGTAAAAGGTTGCTTTTTGACACTCCCGCTGCTCTGGCAGGAAACCCCGGTCTTGAGTCGACTGCTCCGCCGCTTTTCCCTCACCCTTTGTCGTCTTGACAACCCCGACCAGCGGCGGCGAGTCGGGGGCCCCGTCACAATCAAATCCCGGGCCTTTCCTCCAATTTTCCCTTTCTTTTGTCCTCACCTCCACAAATTATGAGAGCACAATCGGGGTGCCTGTAGGTCCCGTAACCAGTGAGGTCCATACACCCCCTCCCCTCTTGTTCCCTCTCCTTTCCCTCTTTCACACACTGTTTAGGTGAAACCACCTAGCTCGAGCTCAAATTAAGCGCATTGCCAGTGTCACCGCACTAACTGTACAACTAATAATTATAAATCTCAAGTGCCTATTTCCATGATACGTACATCGTATAAAAGCATGCATCTATCCGTAGACCTATTCGTTTTCCTGTTACTGTTTTTTTTGCTACTGAAAGACCGCCTTGAAAATGCATACACTCATATTCCTGCACCCCCTCCCTCCTCTCTTCTCATCACATCCCTCCATCTCCCCTGCTTTCCCAATCTTTTCTACTTAATGATTTTTGTATTTATATATAAATATATATACATATATATAAACACTGAGCGCAAAATATTACTGTTTTAAATCACTGTATTTTGCTATCTTTGCTCTGGGATTGAGTCTTTCAATCAGTTTCTTTGTTCTTATTTCATCCAAGTGCATGATTACTGAATTCACTACAAAGGAACCCATAAAGAGACGTGACAGTGGTTGAAAGGTGTTAAGAAAATGGGTTTAATAAAGATACAGACAGCATACTGGTTGATGTGGTTATTTGCCTGGTCTTTAAAATATCTGATGTTTAGGGATAAAACCTGACATTCAGTAACTGTAGCCTACCTTAGCTACAGCACACTGACACCCAACACATAACATAAAACCCTTCTCAACTGACTCCTGACTCCTGACTTATGAAATGTCTAATTAAATGACCCTACTGCAAGGAATACCATGCACTGAAATTAAAGCAATGAAAGCCCAGGCTATCGAATAGCCTACCTGATTAGATTTATCACATTGTGGTTAGGAAGCCATGTTATCATGTACAATAACAGAGGTTCTAAACAATATCGTTTCCCTATTTAATTTGTGTTGTCGCTGAGTGCTTATCTCCTCTCAAGCACAGGCAGTGAATGCAGCACAGACACACTCACTCTCTCCTAGTCATAACGGCCTGGCCTATGGCCCCCCATCCACGCTGATGCACATTTAATGTACTGCAGTGTGCACACACTCATTCACCGATCTTTTATTTTCTGTCTCTATTTCTAAACAACACAGTTCAATTATTTTGTTCCCATGCAGATACCGTCTATTTCTATTATGGTTACCATAGCAACTGCATCACAGAACCCTAACTGTGGAAAATGTGTCAATGCCAGTTACACATGTGCACATGCACACACTTACCAGTAAATGTAGGCCTATACATACCTACATACACAGTATGAACATGCATACACTCACAAATACAGTAGCAGTAGTCCTTACATGCATAGAAGCAGTGTAGTACTCAAACATGTTCTATGCTTAGTCACACTGAAAGAATTTAGAGGTGAAAAGAGCGGCATCAACAAGGACAGATATCCATCCAATATAGATACAGGAAACATAGGCACTGATATAAGTGAATGTATGATAATGTATCACAGGCAATGTTACTGTTGTGTCCCTGTTCGACTGTGCTGTCTTTGTCCATTCTCTGTAACATTGCTGACTCTAAAACAAATGATTATCAATCCATTGCTGATATATATATATATATATATTATATCTGTATAAGGAAAGTGCTGTATAAAATAAATATATATACAGTATATATATAAAATAAATATATATACAGTATATATATATACTGTATATTTATTTATTTTATATATCACTTTTCCTTATACAGATAATCTCAAAGACGCTTAAAAACAAAAAAGTACATGTCTTCAACAGTCAGAGGCTGGCACGTCCAGGTCACATCCAACTTCGGTGGGCTGCACATAGGTCAAGTCTACAGTACACCCGTCTCCAAGTCAGTCAAGAGCCTTCAATCTCCCTTAGAACTCTCCTCCACGATGCTGTTCTCAGCTCCTCTGATACCATGAAGCAGGCTAGAGAGGGGGAAATCAGTGGTCACATCCAGCAAGGTGGGGTGGGGGGTGGGGGGGGCAGAGGCTCACTACACATCAATTATTGGGATAGTCCACCGTGGAGTGAGAGATCCACTCAAAACTACAAGCCTCTGTGTGATGTCCAAGCTTGTGCCATCTCCAGATTAAAAAATATAAAAAAATCTAAACATTGTCATAAGACTGGCAAATCAGTTTGTTTTGTCAAGATAACCCAGAGGCTAGCAAGCTAGCGATCTAGCCTTTATGTTATCTTGACAAAACGAACTGAATTTCCGGTCTTATGACAATGTTGAATCAATAAGTTAACAAAATAAAAAGTTGATAACAAAACATAAAATCAATAAAATATTTCAAAAATTACAGGAGTTCTCTGCCTAGACCATGTCATAAATATACATATATTGTTGTCAATAAAGTATTCCATTATCTATAAATAAATATATTATTTTTATAGGGACGTTATACCAGGCGAGATCATAAAATAATTAGAATTTAAATTTAGAATCTACAGTTTGAATGCATGTTTTAATGATCTATCTCTTCAGTGAATTAACCCTCACCTGATATGTCATATACCTTAGGGAGCACAAAGCTGACAATGTTGCTTGGAGAAGGTACTCAAAATCGACCTTAAAGGGGCAATCCGCAATTGAAACAATAACAAAATTAAAGCCCCAACATTTTACCTGTAAAAAGCTGAGGGATGGGGCTGGAGAAATCTAACCACTCTCAAATTCATAGACAGAGCTATGGATGCAAGGACTGACCATCCATGATATCAACATTATAGTTTTAACCATGTTTTGAGGCTATACAGTGTTTAGTTAGAATTACATTGTTTACAAACATTGGATTAAAACAAGTTTATATTGCGGGTTCTGATGGGGCACGACAGTTGAATTAAGGTCGTGAGGCATTTCTAAATTATGTTCGTCAAGAATCAATGGGTACATATCATTGATTTAGAAGTAAAAACAATGCATGTAGCAACTGCAGATTGCCCCTTTCAACAGAACAGTGATCTAAACATAGTCTGGAGATTTAGCTAATCTTCAGATCATCAAAGTGAGGAGGGTCAACAATATGCATAATCTCAAGAAAAACGACGATAGCCCTTTAATACATTAAGTTGCAGCTGTACCTGTGTAGGAACACTTGAATTGCTCCAGTAACAGCAAAGACTCAAGGCATGCACTCGACCGACCTGAGGTGGTTTTGTCGAAGAGGTCTAATATATGAAAAGCAAGTGTTCAGGATGTCAATCAAATCACTGAATGAGCAATTAACAACCCAGTTGGAGCACAGTTCTAAACCCTGAACTCACGCAGGGAGGAACACTGGCTAAGTACCTGTACTGGATGTCTTTCTTTATACTGTAGCCTACACATTTCAATAGACCTCTTTTAACCATCACATTTCCCAATGTATTCAAATGTATACTATTACTAGAATCACATCATCAACTATAAAGCGCTACTTACTTTTGATCAGAAAAACAGAAAGCTCAAATCCAACCAAAGAGTGAAAGGTCCAGGCACTCAGGCAAATGTTAAAGTTACAAAAGGCCTTAATATACTGGGCATATAGCATATAAAAACATCTATGTGTTTCAGCATAGAGTCTTCATTAAGGTACCACACAGGTATTTATTTATACCTGCAGGGCTCCCGAAACTTTTCACCAATGACTTCTGCTTTTTGTACTTTATCTGTAAGGATATTGTAGTCTGGTCAAAGTCTTGTCACTGTCCAGTAGAATGATCTCTCTTTATATAAATGCTGTGGGCAGGTGGGTGTAGTTCACAGCAGTGGAGGCTGCTGAGGGGAGGACGGCTCATAATAATGGAACGGAGCAAATGGAATGGTACCAAACACATGGAAACCATGGAAACCATGTGTTTGATGTTGTTGATACCTTTCCACTTATTCCGCTCCGGCCATTACCACGTGCCCATCCTCCCCAAATAAGTCTCCTGATGTTTATCTTCACAAATGAAGTAGTTTAAAGGAATGCATCAGAAGAGACATGTAAGACACCACCTTACAGCTTGTCTGATGACATCCAATTGATATGGCAACCAACTACCAGTGCACCGCATGCATGGCATGCAATGTGCAATTTCTATGATGACCACACGGAGTCAGAGTTATACCAGAAAAATGCAACATACTAATCAAAAAACATTAGCCGTCACAGCAGCATGCAAAATATGAGGAATTTGCAAGTATTAACCCTTTTTAATATTAATCCAACAAGGCCTTTAACGTGTGTGCTTGTATGCCATGCATCTACAGTTCTACATATATCTACAGTTTACTGGCGTTTGCTCTTTACTGGTGTAATGTCTGTGTCCTACAATATTACAATTGGTGCAATTATAATAGACATTGAATCAATAGAGTGGGTTGATCTGACACCTTTCTATGGAAAACAGATGTCCTAGCACAGCATCTTGAGTAGCTTTGGCTGCATTCATCCCTCCGTAGGAGACACTTTACAGTAATGGAGACCAAGAGCGGCAGTCTAAAAATGAATCCTAGACAGTCTAATTTCACTGCAAATATATTTCATTTAATAGAGAGAATTCTTAGCATCTTCAATGCTTTACGCTAAGGAGATGTCCTTTATCAGAGCAGAATAACGGAGATGTTGTAAGATAACTGCATTATGACTAATAGAAAGAGTGACTATGTGTATCCAGCAGGGGGCATCCTCTCCTAAAGGCCCACACAACATCCTCATGGCAGGTTCCCTCTCGCTGAGGCCGACTGCCACACTCTCCACATTTCCTAGCAACCGCAGAACCCTGCCTCAATCACTACGGATACCGGGAGGGAGTGGGGAGGGGGGGTGGCTGGGCCAGGCAGGCAGGCATCGGCATCCCAGCAAGGCCTCCATACTTAGAGGAAGGAATGGCCTTCTCCAGCAGCAGTGAAAGGCGGGGTGCTGATTAATGTGTTTGGGTGAGGGTTTACACAAGCCAGGCAACAGGGGCTAATGGGACCAGAGAAGTCTGAGGGACATATTGAGATCATATTTCAAAATCAGAGATATTACAGAATGAGAAGTGAGGAGAGTGATTACCCCAATTAAGCAGGTTTGTCTTATGGCTACCCTTTGGTTACCCTCTCTAGATCCCCCACCCAGCGGCCATTACATTTGATGGTGTCATCATCTCGGTGCTGTCCCTGTGACTCATGGTGGGCCTCTGTGCTTTATTACTTTTCTCTTCCAGGGAGTCTGAGGTGTATGGTTTCTACCTTTCATGATGTATGATTTATACCTTCCATCCCCTGTTGTGACGTCACCGTGACCTTACAGCCCATCATTCATCCCTCGGGTGGTTGTCAGGGAAGTGTCGCTATGCCACAAGGCTGACAGCGTTTGGTTCCATACCATCCTGCTTGTATTACCTTGGTGGTTGCAGAGGCTATGTACAAAGAGAGGAAGGTGAGACTATATGCAAATGTTAATTACTTTCAAGTCCTGGCCCTTGCTGGAGTATTGTATAAAACCAAACAAAGGATTATGTACCCCCTCTTGCTGTTATTTCAACTACAACTAATTAGTGTTTTATGAAAGAACCTCATAATGAAGGTTAAGTCATGTTAATCATGTATATTGAAATGTTGTCAGTGGGTCTTAGAAAGAACATGCTGTGTAATGATAACACATCTACCAGGGCTAGGAGGTCAATCCATATAAATTCTATTCAATTCAATTTAATCATCAAGTTAAAGAGATTCTCCGGTACTTTCGTATAGTTTGTATACTTTTGTATACCAGTAATTCTGAAAGTAGCACTCACGAGCCAAAAGTGGTCCTCGAAAATTGTGTACTACGTCACATACTGTATGTGCAGATATGTGCACAAAGTCATTGCTCTCTCGCTAGCTCAAATTGCTAGTGGGTTGGCCCACGTGGGAGAAAATGTAGGGAAAAGGGTGCCAGTAAACAGGAAACAGTAAACAGTTGTTTTTCAGTAAACAGTTGCTTTCAAGCTAGGGATTTTGTGGCTAATTGAGGTAAAACAGTATTTCTGCTCTTAGATTATGCATGTATGAACTACACATTGACACATCCAGCCCAAAGCGGGAGGTTTAAAAAAGACTTACCAGTCGCCAATGTTCCAGAGCATGTCTTTAATTGAAACACTCCTGATTTATTTGATTAGTTAAGATACAGTAGTCATTATAGTGTGCTTCCCGAACCTGACATAGAGCATGTACCGTTTAACCCCTTATGGCACACGGTGGCACTCTGTCATCTCCACCATCAAAACTTTTCACTCAGCAATGGAAATGCTGGCTCTTGTTGCCGCGGCAACCATTTAATTCCCCTCTCCTCCTTAACCCTTTCTCCCTAGCGCTTCCTTTCACCTTCTGTCCTTCACCCTCCCAGTGTTCTATCACTTGTAAATGTCCTTTCACTCCATCTGTTACTTGCTCTCCACATCCCATCCCGCTCTCTCCCTCTTTCTCACGCGATACTAAATCTTCAACCCTATTTACTCATGTTATTATAACCATAAACTGTTATGACATCCACGCCTATACCTCATCTATCATTGAACCTATTACGTCTACATGGATCTACTGCTATCTACTGTATATCCCACCTTGACTCGCCCTCAGCTCTGGGCAAACAACTGTTTTGCAAATATCAACAAATATTTTGTAAAGGATTAACCGTCATAGCAACAGTCATAAGTTCTTAGGTGTGAATTTGTTTTATTCTTCTCTCTGTATTACCAGTAAAACAGACATCTGCAACAGTATTTTATTAAGAAAAAATTCTTATTTACAATGACGGCCTAGGAACAGTGGGTTAACTGCCTTGTTCATAACGACAGATTTTGACATTGTCAGGTTGGAGATGTTGTGGTTGTCGGTGTCATGTGTGTTGGGCTGCTGTGTATCAGCTGTGTGCTGCTGTCTCTTCAGTTGTGTCTGGATGCCTTTTGGACCTAACAGATCTGGGGACAGCTCCTCAATGCCTACTCCGCAGTCTTCACTATCTTAGGAGGTACACACTATGTATAGACACTGCATCACCTGTTCTGGAGCATCATCCAGCCAAATTCTCTCCCAGTTCCTATCCAGTGTTAAGTGCAGTGTCTATACATAGTGTAGTATACAGTATGTGTGATGCAATCAACCCCAAAACATCTGCCATTTTGCCCAATGCTCATGTACTAAATTGAGCAAATTCATGTTCTCTTAATTCATATAATACATGTATGTTTGATATTTTATTGTATGAGAAAATTATTTTAACAGTACTATAAAGCATTACTTCTCTTCACTGCCTAAACCCTTTCTCCCTACACCTCTTTCACTCACACTGTTGCTAGGTAACAGTTAATTGTTAAAAAGTAGGTACTTGTATTGTAGTGCATTCTGGGATTGTGGGGGTGAGATGTAGTGGAAGCGAGGACAGACATTGAGAAAAAGAGAAAATAGGGCAACACGTATTGGGGGAGGAAGAAAAAAAGGCATATTCTATATTAATAAAGAGAGTCTGAGACCGACATGTGTTTACAGGATAAGCTAAGAGTTGACATTGAAAAAGCAGCCTGCATTATGGACTTAGAGAGATAGTATCTTCACCGCTGTCATCTGTCCTCCTTACCTCTCGTCCCATTTATATTTTCTCTTACCCTTTCTCGCGCTCCTCTCATTCTCTATAATCCAGTGGACTCTCATCCATAACTCACAGGTCTCCCTCCATTTTATTACATCCCTGCCCCCCCATCCTAATAACTCAAGGTGACACACAATATATGTGGGCCTTGGAGAGAGAGAGGGGGAAAGAGCGATAAGGAGCAAGAGAAAGAGAGAAAAAAGAGAGCGAGAGCAAGAGAGGGTGAAAGAGGGCAAGAGAGAGGCCAAGAGAGAGCTTTGCCAGTTAGATGGGGTTAAATTAGAGTCCCTGAAAGCTTGGCCTTCAAACAAGCCCTGAATGGGGATTTTCTCTGACTGGATCATTGGCCTCTGCCCTGGACTCCCAGCCTGTCTACCTCTGTGTTCCCTCTCCTATATTAACCTCTCTAATCTCTCCCCCTCACTCTCCTCCCCTCTACCTTTCTCCCTTCACCTCTGCCTCCCAGACGTCTGAGGGCCACAAAAAAGTCTGGCTTTTCTCTTGCGCCTTTTTTTCTCATGCCTCGCCCCCGCTATCAATCATTTAATAAGTCTTGCTTTCCAACTTGACTGAAAGATTTATAAGAGGGGGAGAGAGAGACATGCTAGAGGAAGCTGATACATGGGGAGATGAGTGTCATGGTCGTTGTAGGTCTGAACAAGAATGGAGGGATGTGTAAACTGACAGACAGAGGGACAGAGATACTGAGAATCATGAGTAAGGTGTACATTCACAGGCATGTGCTTTTGCTCCAAAAGAGTTATTCGGCTATCCCCATAGGATAACCTTTTTTGGTTCCAGGTAGAACTCTTTGGGGTTCTATGTAGAACCCTCTATGAAAAGGGTTCTACATGGAACTCAAAAAGGTTCTACCTGGAACCAAAAAGGGTTCTTCAAAGGGTTCTCATATGGGGACAGTTGAATAACCCTTTTAGGTTCTAGATAGCACCTTTTTTTTAAGAGTTTATGTCTCCCATGTTCATTCCCACAACTATTTCCTAACCATAGTATAATAGAATAATGTCCCTGACAGACTGTTTAGGTTGACTCCATTGGTCCTACTGGGCCCGGGCAAAATGACGTCTTGAGGTTAATGCATGGGAGACAATCTCTATATGAATAGAGCACAGTAACCTAGCTACAGATTCTCTGGGCTCACACCATGGAGGACTGCTTGTCTTTCATAGAAAGTAAGGACACCATGTGGTATTTAAATTTATTAAAATGAGCAGGGTACCAGAGCCGGTCACAGACTACTAGATCTGGTTGATCACAGGAGCGACCGGAGCCCTGGGCCTGTACTGTGGTGCTGTGGTCTGTAAGGTGCTGTGGAGCGCCAGCAGTGTGGGTCGCAGCGGAAACCCAGCCGACCTGCAACTCAAGGTACCATATGGCCCTGCTTCCTGGGCCGCCACCTCTCACCCACGGTCCTAGCTCCTTCCACCTCTGCCGAGCTGAGCTCCCAGACAGAGAGAGAGAGGGAGAGGAAGAGGAGAGGGAGGAGGAGGAGGAGGGGGAGACAGAGTGAGAGATGGGGTGTAAGGGAGACAGGGAGACTGCAGCCCTGTCCAGTAGACTGAGCAGACAGACTCAGTATGTCTTGCCAGTAAAAGCGATTGAACGTGAGAGACATACACAAGCAGGGAGCAAGGCAGAACTTTACTGGAACATAAATATATCAATATATCAGGGAAATGGAAAATGAAAGATTGAGGGGGTGCAGGGGAGATGACAAATCTTCAAAATGACAAGAGGGAAAGAAAGAAAGAGAGAGAGGGAGGGGTACAGAGCACACAAGGGCAGAGAAACTCATTCCCAAATCCGACTTGGCATGTTTTAATTAATACTCAACACGTAATTTTTGTTAATCACGTACAAAGAGAAATAAGTCATATTTTATCATTTATCATTGAAGATATCAGTATTATCCTTATTAGAGGTACCATGATGATTTTTTTGTGCAAATATCCAATGACTTTATACATTTGTTATTGTGGTTAATTTAATCATTTCCATACAAAAAAAATGAAGGAATGAGTTTAAATGTTTTCTCCAATATTCATATTTACACAATCTGTACAATTCTTTATTTGTATATACTTTTCTGTTTGTATAATGGTGTAAAAATGGTGTAACAATTCAAAGAAAGGGCCACAAAAGGAGAAAATAATGGCCTACAATAATATGTATACAGTTGATACTGTTCATGTTACATTTCACCTACTCATGGTAGTTTCAATCAGGATATTCAGCTTCGGTAAAGAAAGATCACAAACCTTGCCCTAAAACGCAGGCTGTCTGTACACACTCTCAGCAATGAATATTTTTTATAAAATACATTTTGCAACAACCCCTTAACCAATGTTACCCACATTACTATAACATTTGTCATGTTATGAATCTTAATCATGAAGACAAAAGAAAATCAAACCGTTGTACATGTTATATGCTCAAATAAACACACGACCACAACTGATCAACCATTCAAGCATACACACAAAAACACACACACAAAAACACACACAGTGCACCACTTTCATTCAATCTACAAGAAATGAGAGCGCAACAAAAAAAATGCATAAAGTTGCAATGTTAATCCTTGCAAAACCCATCAATATTCATAAGATTAACTTTTTCTTTAATTTGTCCAAAGCACTCAAGTGAGAATAGGCCTGTAACCAATCACTGTGTTCTCAATGTAATCATTGTAACACTATTACTATCAACGTTTATATTGTTATACAAATTAAATAGTTCAAAAACTGTAAGTCCTTTTCATCAATAGGCAAAATATTATAATAAAAACACAATGAAACCAGTGTTGTTTATTCAACTTTGAAATACAGGAATAAACCATGGTTGTACATGTAGTGATGTTTGTTATCATATTAGATAAATGTGTTCCAGCTGGAGTATCCACCCAATAGCATCGGCCTGTTCTACAGTCCACTACCATGGCAGAGCATTTCCTTGCTTTGGCTGATGTGACATTGCATTTTGCTTCATTTAAACAAATGTGTATGTGTACTGACATGCTTGTGCACAGAGTGTGACTGGGACCACAAGGCCTTGGGGAAATAAACACTGCTTGCTGTTTCTCACTTGCTGGCCGTAGAGTAGTTGTGGTAAAGGGTATGACAGCCTGTATAAAGCAGTATCAATTTATTCCACCCTGTCCAATCAGTGAAAAAAACGGTTAAGACCAGGGTGCCATTTTCAAGAAGAGTTCCTGACCATCCTTATCACAATGTAGGCCTGTACATTTAAAGGGATTCTTCCATTCAAGACTAATCAACACACCAGTAGATTCCAACACAAACACTCCAAGGGATCATGCAGTTTATTGCGATGAGTAAAATCAACATGAGGAGTTGCATAAAAAATATGCAGACCCAGACAGAGTGCAGTGAAAACACATCTTTCAATTTAAATTTTCAGAAAAAAAGACCTGGACATGAATGAGAAATGTCAAGCTAAAATGATTTCTCCCAAAAAGTTGGAAAATAAACTAATTGAAAGTTATTGAAAGCAATAATGCTCAGACAAAAACTAGCAGATAAATAAAAAATGGCTTAGACAACATCTCCTCACACATGCATACCAAACAGTTTGACACACAGTGGAGATTTGATCAAGGATAAATACATCACAAAGGATATCATGTTTTCTCTGACAAGAACCCAAATGAACATAATGATGTCAACTCCTTGCCTTGAATTACTTGATTCACCCTTCATTTCTAACCATCTGCACATTATGTTTAGGTGACATGGATGACAAACATTTCATCATTCTATAAAGGGTTGCAAAACTGCATTTCCATTTCAGATGGATTCTTCAATGTGATGAAGCGAACCACTTCCCTTTGACCCCATCTGCATCACCATCCTCTGTTATTATGAGAGCAACACTGGGACATGTCCAATGTGTTGTGCCCAGTGCAACTGACACGTATCACTGAAGATATCAGTATTATCCTTATTAAAGATACACAGAATGAGGAGGAAGAGCCAGTCCTGCGTAATGTAGCTCTATCAATACCAGTGCAGTCGGCATCAGATCCCAGTTGAATAAAGGCCAACATAACACAAATTATCTTGCAGTCAATTACTTAATTAATGAGGATTGCTTAAATGAAGGATCACAATATACAGTCTCTATATGCAAAAGCCATCTACTGGTATGTATACATGTAATACTGTATTACATAAATGTATAGATAATTGTGTGTATCCCGTAAAGCATGAAGAGTAGCCTATCTTAAAAGAGAATCTAACACAATTCAAGGGAAACTTAGCAAAGACTCGTAAACTAAACTTTCCCCCTTATCACCAAACGTCTACACTAAATTATCCTCAATTTCCAACACTTTACTGAAAATAAGCAAAAGCATATTCTTAAAATAATAATTATATTTACTGGTGAACTTTTATAATTAAGTAAACATGAGATTTAAAGCAAATAAAAGGTTCAATCATATCACTTATCATTATTAATCATATTTGTCTTAACTATATTTTGCATATTTTTTTTTGTATTTTTATGTTTTTATTACCATTTTGTTTATTTCTTAAATTGTTGTAAAACATATTGAAAGTTACATCCTGACTGTCTGCCTACTGTACAAAGGGAAAATAGTTTTTAAATATATTTACAGGGAAAAAGAGAACATACTAACGCTGACATTGATTGATAAAAACTCTATTTTCTTTCTCACTCTCTCTTAGTTCTTCCTCTTCTTTTCCGTTGCTTCTTCAAACTTTCTGATACTGGACGACCTTCCAAAACATGTGCATATACAAAGTCCAAAGATACCCATCCATTTGTGAAGTAATTCATGGGGGGTGTTGACTCAGTTTGATTTAAGGCTAACTTGATGGGTTTCATCTTAAGAGTATGGAGAGAGAAGTGGGTACTGAATAAATGAATAGATTATCAGCAGGTCTAGGAAAACAGCTGTTATCACTCAATCATTTCCCCTCCATCTTCCACCTCCATATTACAGAGGTGCAGTTTGATCATATTGGAAGTAGGAATGACTCGGCGCAATCTACTCCCTCTGCACCTTCAATCTCCATTCAGCACTGAAACACAATTTCCTGCAGCCCTTGAACTCATGACACCTCATACTAATTGAAGACAAACCTTTAAATAACTGATAGGCTCGTATGCTGTACAATATCTTGTGTCATCAGTCAGTTTCATATGATAAGGCATGTATTTCTAAAAGTCTGAACCCAGGGGGGGTGGAGGTTTTGGGGGGGGAGCATGGAGGTTCAGTGCAATATAGAGGTCTCAGGTTAAAAGTAGTGTCGACATCTGTCAAAGCATACAGCGTGAGCGTTCTCAAGATATCCTCCGTCTAACTGCCTCAGTCTGAGGAGGAATGTCCCTTTTAGAGACATCCTCACGACTTACATTCAGCCTTTAATCAATACCATTACCACCATTACCATTACCACCATTACCATTACCATTACCACCATTACCATTGGGCAACAACATCTTTTAAGAGGATTTGAGTTAAATTTAGAATTACAGAGCATACGCCTATAATACACATTAAACACTCTGACTGACGTGAAGTAAAACTGCATTCACAATGCTTCTTCAATGTGTCTCATAAGCCTGTATGGACCTTCCTAACGTCAGAGAGTGAACGCAACGGGTTTTACGAGATAAGTGGTGTGTTAAAAAGTGAGCCTACGAGGCTGCTGGCTGTTTTCTAAGAACCTGAATCCAAAAGGGTTGATCAAATGCTTGTTAGATGAGGCACAGCAGTCTGACAGTATATGTGGTGTTCTTTAGTATGGACGTGTGACAGGTTTATGAAGCACTTCCAATGGTATTGTAATGTCTGTGTAATAATGTCCACATCAAGTGTTAGTTATCAAACATGTTATTGTCTTGAAACACACCACAGTCTCTCAGTCTCACATCTGTAAATAATGACTTGGTTTCAGAGTAGCAAGTTTTTCCTTCAAGACAAGTGGATATTGCACACATCTTAACACCTTGTTCATTACGTATCCTGCCGTTACACCACGCCCTGCTGAGCTCTCTGGGGTACACATCATCTGGAGTCCTTTAAGGCTCGTCCTTCCGTCAGTATCTTCAGCCATCTGCTTTATGACAAGACATGTCTTTCACAGAAACTTCAAACAAAGAAGAACCGTTCAGTACTGTGCAAATGATGTCTTCCAGATCTTTCCGTAACAATTTTAAAAACAGCAAATGAATGAATGAGCATGGACTGTATATCATTAAAACAAAAACAAGAGACATAATGACTTTTCACTCAGTCCTCCAGGCTTGTTAGTTGAATTAGATAACAAGCTTCCTGCCACCATCGGGCAGACAAAGAAATAACAACAAATATTAAACCGTATTGAAATATCAAAGGAACATAAAACAAACTTAATGTCATGAGCACTTCATAATATCACTTTTGTTAATCACAATGTTAATAACATTATTGTTGTTTTACCCTGTTATTTCAGTAAGAATATCTTATCTTCATTTATGATTGAATTATCATAACAAACAAGAGTCAAAGGGAGGGAGCAGAAGGGAGCAGGGGGGTGTAAGGGAGCAGAACAACTCACTTAGAAAAAAGGTGCTATCTAGAACCTTAAAGGGTTCTTCGGCTGTCCCCATAAAATAACCCTTTGAAGTATCGTTTTTGGTTACAGGTACAACCCTTTAGGTTCCAGGTAGAACCCTTTTGGGTTCCATGTAGAACCTGTTCTACAGAGGGTTCTATATGGAACCCAAACGGGTTCTACCTGGAACCATAAAGGATTCTACCTGGAAACAAAAAGGGTTCTCCTATGGGGACAGCCAACTAACCCTTTTGGAACCCTTTTCTCTAAGAGTGTAGAGGCAAAAAGAGGGAGAGTTAGTGCAGGGGGTAAACACGGCCATCGTCTTCCACCAAACTCATTTTCGGTCTTAGAGCTATCATAAACATGAGTCATGACAACATCTCCTTTCCCTAATAACACTTGACCAGATGGACACTTCACTACTCACTCACATTCCCTTCTCATAATCACTCTGTAGGTGTGACTCTGTAAGCCATTTGGCTCAAACTTGCAATATCACATTCAGAGGTGTCAATTTTGTGTTCTTTTTGAGTGTGTTGATGGCAACGGCCAAATAAATAATAGAGTTAACATAACCCTACCCACGTGTCACCTCTTGAATTCATTGTTTTGTAACAAAATAACAGGGCATGAATGTCCCCATCTTTCCTTCTAACTCACCCTGCTCTTTTCTGTCGAACCTTTCCACCATTCTGTCGTTCATCTTCTTTTCCCTGACTGTTCTCCTTCCTTGTTAAAAGTGTTGCGGTTGCAATGTGGACAGTGGTGCCTCGTCATTCCTGACTTCCCAGCACTAATGCCATGCCTCCCTCCCTCCATGCCTCCCCACCCAGTCTCCTCTCTCACACGTCTGACTCTATGCTGGAGAGTTTCTCGTACACGTGTCCGTTGCTGCCATTGAACGGGCGCTGTATTGGCCCCAAACCCAGCGTGGAGCCGTGGAGGTTCCCTCCCAGACACAGCTCCATAGGGAACCTGGGGGCCACGGTGGACATGACCCCAGCAGTGGCAGTCGCTGGCAAGAAAGACGTCACACCCACGGAGCCCCGGAAGTCACTTCGGCTGTTTTTGGGGGGCATCTGCTGCTGCTGCTGTTGCTTTTTCATGTAGTATTGTTTGGCGCCATGCAAGAGACACTGGTCGTCACCAAAGGTTGGAATAAAGGGGTTTTGGTTGACCCTGTCCGGGTAGAGAGATTTGGATAAGGAGTAGGTTCCTCCTCCACCGCCCTCCATCATGGCTCTTTCTCTGTCCCTCATGTCCCTCTCCCCCACTGAGCGGCGGTGAAGGCCATCGCCACCTCGGAACAAGCCGAATGGCGACCCTGCTTCTTTGGCCATCTCACCACCGTAGAACAGGGGGTCTCTGTCTCGCTCCTTTTCCCTCTCTGAGCCTCCATGCCTCTCAAATATATGGGCGAATGGGCTAACACCCTCCATGTAGCGCTCCTTCTCTTTTAAGCTGACACTTCTGGGGGGAGGCAACATCCCGCCCATTCCTACACCCCCCATGCCCCCACCGCCCCCTCCTAGATCCCCCATGACCCCCCTGACTCCGACTGCCTCCTCTTTCTGAAGGTCTACGAAGGTGTCGCACGAGTGTTGCCGTCGGAGTGGCTTTCCAAAGCCGGCAGACTTCCTACGCTGGGCTTGAGATTGAGGCTGGGCGCCTCCACTTAACCCCACAGCCCCCATGCCTCCGCCTTTCCCACCCCCCATCTGTTCCAAGAGGTGGTTGTTGTCCTCACTGATGTCGTACAGGTTGCCTGTCTTTTTGCAGCCCTCGCAGCGCATGCAGGTGGCAGAGCTGGGACGGCTGTTCCCTCCACCCCCCGAGGATCCACAACTAACCCCTCCACCGTACCCGCCTCCTCTCTCCCCCGCCCCGCTGCCATGCATCGACATCTGCTTGCCCCCTCCTCCGCTGGCACGGCAGTTACGACACTCCCAGTCTCCTCCTGCCAACCCCGCCCCTGATGTGCCTCCCCCACTCTTAGACTCTGATTTCTTGGGTTTATTTTGTTTCAGGAAGTCGTCCACTGACACCAAACTGGTGCAGTTCCCCCCGCCCCCTCCACCCCCCCCTCCAGGACCGTCTGTCAGATCCACATGTTCCCATTGGGGGACACCATCTTTGGGGCGGAACTGGTCTAAATAGAAATCCCTCACACTCTCTTTGTCACGGAACAGGTAGGATGTGCTCCCTGCATTGCCCCCTCCTCCTCTCTTGCGTTCGGAGGCCAGTAGGGGAGGGGAGGAGGAGCGGTGGCCGTGGTAGTGGTGGTAGCCTGTGTGGTAGGGCTTTCTCCGGTAGCCCAGCTCAATCTCATCCAGCTCTCGTCTCGACTTGGCCGAGGCGGGCCTCTTTTTCAGGCTGTCGCGATACTGCTTACGCTTTTTAGCGTTTCCCTCCAGGTTCCCGTAGGTGACAGTGTGAGTGGAGATGTCTGAAACGTCTGAACGAATGTTTCCGTCATCCTCTCTGCCCCCTCCCCCACAGTACCTGTCGTGCCCAGGGATATAACCTGAGCTGGAGGCCCCTCCCTTGAAGGAGAACTTTCCGTACAGGTCTGAAAGTCCCGATTTGAAGCCCGGCCCGGAGGGTGGGTTCTGACCGGCAATCAGGTCAAACTTACTCATGTTCCTGTGGGTCAGGGCAGAGCGTGGCTGGGTGGTAAAGATGGGTGCCACTCCTCCCCCTAAACTGTCACAGTCAAACATGCCCCCTTCCAGAGAGCTGTTGCTGCCCAGGCTGTGGAGTCTGTTAAGTGGTGGGCCGCTGAGCCCCAGGGCAGAGCCTCCATGGTGATGCAGGTAGTGGTCCTGGTACAGGTTGCTGTCCTTCAGGTGGAGGTTCCCGAACGTCCTCTCCACCTCGTTGATGTAGTCGCTGAACATGTTATCCTCCGGCATGTACGGAGGCTTGCAGTCCGAGTGGCCTGCCAGGCTGCGGCGGTGCTCAGAGATGTCGTAGACGGATGACTCACGACGAATAAAGTCCAGGGCACTGTGAGGTGAGCCGTTAACCCCGGACAGGGAGGCCATGTTCTTAGCAGTTCGGAGCAGACGCAGGATGTTGGATTGGGTGTTGTTCATGGTGACCGATGGAGAGTCGAGAGCTGAGCTGCTCTTCTCCTCGATCTGAACCCCGTGGATGCAGCTGTAGATGCCCTGTGAGTGAAGAGGGTCATTAAGCAGCATTAGAGAGGGTAAGGGAGAGTCAGAGGCAGAATAAAGGATAACTAAAAATAGGGCTTCTAAGAGTAGACTGAGGAGAATGAGAGGGAAACAGAGACTGTTAAATAACACAGACATGTACATAGCCTACGCAACTGTTGAACATTAGACCGTGGAACATGCACTACACATAATATCTACACTACTGGTCAAAAGTTTTAGAACACCTACTTATTCAAGGGTTTTTCTTAATTTTTACTATTTTCTACATTGTAGAATAATAGTGAAGACATCAAAACTATGAAATAACACATATGGAATCATGTAGTAACCAAGAAAGTGTTAAAAATCTAAATATATTTTATATTTGAGGTTCTTCAAATAGCCACTCTTTGCCTTGATGACAGCGTTGCACACTCTTGGCATTCTCTCAACCGGCTTCACCTGGCATGCTTTTCCAACAGTCTTGAAGGAGTTCCCACATATGCTGAGCACTTGTTGGCTGCTTTCCTTCACTCTGCGGTCCAACTCATCCCAAACCATCTCAATTTGCTTGAGGTCGGGTGATTGTGGAGGCCAGGTCATCTGATGCAGCACTCCATCACTCTCCTTCTTGGTAAAATAGCCCTTACACATCCTGTAGGTGTGTTGGGTCATTTTCCTGTTGAAAAACCAATGATAGTCCCACTAAGCCCAAACCAGATGGGATGGCGTATCGCTGCAGAATGCTGTGGTAGCCATGCTGGTTAAGTGTGCCTTGAATTCTAAATAAATCACAGACAGTGTCACCAGCAAAGCACCCACACACCGCCTCCTCCATGCTTTACTGTGGGAAATACACATGCGGAGATCATCCGTTCACCCACAACGCGTCTCACAAAGACACGGCAGTTGGAACCAAAAATCGCTAATTTGTACTCCAGACCAAAGGACAAATTTCCACCAGTCTAATGTCCATTGCTCGTGTTTCTTGGCCCAAGCAAGTCTCTTCTTATTATTGGTGTCCTTTAGCAGTGGTTTCTTTGCAGCAATTCAACCATGAAGGGATGATTCACACAGTCTCCTCTGAGCAGTTGATGTTGAGATGTGTCTGTTACTTGAACTCTGTGAAGCATTTATTTGGGCTGCAATTTCTGAGGCTGGTAACTCTAATGAACTTATCCTCTGCACCAGAGGTAACTCTGGGTCTTCCATTCCTGTGGCGGTCCTCATGAAAGCCAGTTTCCTCAAAGTGCTTAATGGTTTTTGCGACTGCACTTGAAGAAACTTTCAAAGTTCTTGAAATGTTCCATATTGACTGACCTTCATGTCTTAAAGTAATGATGGACTGTCATTTCTCTTTGCTTATTTGACCTGTTCTTGCCATAATATGGACTTTTGATACTATCTTCTGTATACCACCCCTACCTTGTCACAACACAACTGATTGGCTCAAACACATTAAGAAGGAAAGAAATTCCACAAATTAACTTTTAAGAAGGCACACCTGATAATTGAAATGACTTCCAGGTGACTACCTCATGAAGCTGGTTGAGAGAATGCCAAGCGTGTGCAAAGCTGTCAGCAAGGCAAAGAGTGGCTATTTGAAGAATCTCAAATGTCAAATATATTTTTATTTGTTTAACACTGTTTTGGTTACTACATGATTCCATATGTGTTATTTCATAGTTTTGATGTCTTCACTACTATTCTACAATGTAGAAAATAGTAAAAATAAAGAAAAACCCTTGAATGAGTAGGTGTTCTAAAACTTTGGACCAATAGTGAAAACAGAGATGAGTAAAGAAGTGTCCACTTCTAGTACCTCTGGTTTTGACTCCTTGTTTATTGTTTCTCCATTAAGTGGTAAAATACAGATTCACATGGACTGAATGTAATAAATCTAACGTATTTCTACTGTATGTGGGTATATGAGACAGGAGAGCATGAGAAAGTAGGAGAGAGGAGAGGATGGGGAGATGATTGATAATGACAGAGATGCAGTAAAGCCCTGTGGGTCTCAGCGGTCAATACGGTCAATCAATGTGATTAGAATTCAGCTGAACAATACCCCGTGGCAGTTAATAAATACCCCCGGCATCGACTGTAGACCGTCATGCAATAACATAAAACTCCAGAGAGAGGATGAGGCCATGAAACACTGACATAATGATGACAGAAAGACAAACCGTGCTATTTGCATCCTGTGATGTACAATACAATATTCAAATACAAATGGATGGAGAGTGGGGTGAACGAGGTGTGACAGATGGATGAGTGAGATCAAATCAATCTCACCCATGATTCTTTTGTTATTTTGTCTGGGAAATGATAGCAGAGGTAATAGGACCCTTTGGCCGCCATTAAAGGTCAAAGGTATACTGGTAAATGGCAATGATTCCTTAACAGGGTCATTTTCATGTCATCTGTCCTCTCTCTCAGCCTTGATGCCATGACAACCATGATGCCAACTTTGTTCCTTGTCAACTCTTTCATCACTTTTGACATCTCCCCCTTTTAACTGTTAGTCATTGGTTGTCTCTGTGGTACTGTATCTCTCTTACTCCTCCTTCTGCCTCTTTGTTTCATCAATGTGCCCTCCATTGCTCCGTTTTGATGTGGCCATGAGCCTGCCATACCACTATTCTCCCCAGTGGAGTGTAATAAAAAAATGTACCAAGAAAAAATATAAAATAATATATTTTTTGTCTCTCTGTGTTTTCATAATTTTCCTTCAATTCGCAAGAGGCTGAATGTATCTCACCGGAGAAAGCATCCGAGCGAGCGAAACAGCGCCCCTCTGTCTTTGTATGTGTAGGTCATATACAGTATCTGATGCTGTCTGGTCATAAAGAGTATGCCAGCAAGCATTTTTCATCCCTTGATAAAAAAACATATAAAATAAAAGCCAATCAGTGTTGAGGTAAACTGAGTGAGCTCAACTGTGAATGGTCCTGGGGCACCAAAACAAAGTGTCAAGGGAAGCCAATTTGGATTTGGCTTCACTCCAATCACATCGCATCAAGAGAAATACGTCATTGACAGAAATAACTTGAATTGTTGCATCTCATTGTGTTGTTGTCCTCCGGTGGCTAGCGAGCAAGCTAAAATTGTCCCTTTTCTAAGCTAGCCATGGATGGAGATATGGATTTGGACTTGGTGGTTTTACTTAATCTCCGTACTGGCCAATGAATATACAGTGATTCTGATCCAACCATAAATTCATACATTGTGTCCCTGAACTGAGAGGATGGAAGTTCAATATGTAGCTAGATGTAGTAGGCTAATGTTAAATACCTAACGTTGCCCATGAAAGGAAGTTGGGCTAGCGAGCAAGCATTTTAGCCAGATAGCGTAGGACAACAAAAACTAAAAGTGTGTACTGTATGTCATAGACTGCTTCGTCAACATGAAAGAGAGGAGGATGGCATTGGCGTTTCTCTACACACACACAAATCGGAATTGTGGACAGCCACATCATGTTTGGCGTATGTTGATTGGACTAAATCGTTTTTGGTATCTATTCGTTGTCACTGTATTAGACTAAGCAGAGTTGATTTGATGATGTTGAAATGTTGAAGTTGAAATGGTGCTGAAATAGTGGAGGCAGCTCCTGTATTCTTTGTGACTTGCGGTAACTCTACGTGGTTCTAAATCAACAGTTGTTTACTAGTCCAAAAACGTCAGAAACATTAACTTTCTTCACCATGCTGTAGGTCATGTAACTGTTTGTTACATTCAATATGCTTTGTGGACTTCACCGGACAGATGTTGCTCTCTGGTTTTGTGATAAAACAAAGGTGCAGTTGAAATGATTCTGCCACTGTGTCTTATTATTGTCTCGGTTTAGGCCTATATCACAGTGGCAAGGCATATGAACTAACAGGTTATAGAGCAAACAACGCAATTATCACAACACATAGGTTGTAATATGGCACTTTTCTGGCTTGGCTTCCCCAGTGATTTTACCCACGCACCGCTACTGACTCTCCCATATTCTCTGTGACATGCTGTCCTTGTGTTTACTCAACCCTCAACCCTTGGCAATGTTAGATGACATCATGTGTGCTCTGTTTGAGCTGTTAGCAGAGATGAATCAACAAAACAACAGAATGCCTTAGCATCATCAATGGTGCTCCATACTCAACTGAGATACTCCACATGCCCACATAAAGTAAACATTCACAGACTGTCTCTGGGGTTATTTGGGCAGGGACGTGTGAATGGTAATAGCTCTGGCCTGAGTGTTAGAAATGTAAAGTCATGGAGGCACCTACAATCTTTAAATGATTACAGAGTGTACATGTGGTTTCAAATTCAACGATTCGCTAGCTGCCCTGTCCTTGAGTAGCCTAAATGTGGCTTTATGCAAATAATACTACAATGTGATCATTTGAAGATGCAGCGATTAGGCTTAATATATTTACAGTACTTATCTAAACTCTTAGCTAAAGTCATTAGATGGTTTCTTAAATCAATGTAATGAATTAGTTAGTGAATTAGTTACAGTGTTGCAGGTGTAAGAGGAATACCTTTGCTAACGAAGCCCTGCTTACTGTTTTTCACCAGCGCAGAGGGGGGAAACTGTAACCAACAAGGGCTTGGACACTAGACTCCGATCAGGCATGACAGATTTTTCATTCTTACAGTGCTGAGCTTAAATGTTAATTGCGGTAATAATAATAACGTTTATTGGATTATGCTGTGAAATTAAGAAACAGAATCAATCCAGTGGTACAGGGAAAATATCAAACTAAATGAGAATGAACCAATGTGAAGCCTTACCCCAGGATTGTGAAAAGATAATAAACCATCATTTCCCTCATTGTTGTTTAATTATCCCTTGAAAATCTATTATGTGGCGATGAATTCTAATAAATAAACATATTGTAGGTTGTCTCCTCTGAATATTTTGGAGGTGCTATACAGAACCTAAAAGTGTCCTTTGGCTGTCCTCATAGGAGAACCCTTTGAAGAACACTTTTCGGTTCCAGGTAGAACCTTTTTGAGTTCCATAGAACCCAAAAGAGTTCTACCTGGAACTAAAAAGGGTTCTCCCCTATGGGGACAGCCAAAGAAGCATTCTGGAACAGTTTTTGATTGAACTGTATTCAAGGGTCACATATATTTACCATCACAACAACTAGGAAATAATATCATGAATACATGTCATAATGGAACCTCACACAAATGCAAACAGTCATTTTCCTCATTCTCGTTCTCATACAAATGCTAATGGTATAATCATCAACGCTTACTGACCAATCTGTCTTTGGAATGAGAAGCCAACTGTCATGGATACACACCCAAACACACACTAAAATTGACACTATAACACTAGACACAAAATAATCCACTGTTTTTCCTGTGCCCTGGTATTCAAATGAAAAGAGCAATGGATTGTGTGGCACTGTCGTAAATAAGCAACGTGGTTAACCCCAAGCGTTTCACCTTGGTGAGTTACACTGGAGCCATGTCAAAACAGTTGGACTGCAAATCAAATACCTCGGGGTGACTTTGCTCCCAGGAGAACCAGTAATCTACACTCATTTCTCTGGCCGAGTGAACAATTGATTTTGGCTCAATATTTTGTAAATATTTACCCCGGATGTGAAACGGGCATTAGCCTCAAAACAAAAGAACAAAGCTGTCTGTGTTCAAACTAAACTCAGAGTTTGGCATTGGTTGGCCACTGGGGACATAAACTACATGCTGATTTGTACTATCAGTGCCTATAAGCCTTCTACTTGACCAGCTTTCCTGATGGACTACCTTTTCCAAGAATAAAGCACTCTCATTTACTGGGTATTAGAGACATTAAAGTTGATGATGTGAGGTTGATGATGAAGGTCATAACTCTAAAAAGATGCCAAAGGGCGCTGATGCAGATCACAGGACCACAGGAAGAAAACCTATGTGAAGAACAGCCATGTATGAGTGTGTGCAGACAGTTACTATGGGTGTCTGAGGTGGACTGGCTCACCCTGCTGATGGAGAAGACGAAGCCTGGCTTGCCCGTGCAGTAGCCCATGAAGCAGAAGCGCAGTTGCCAGTAGAAGGCATGCTCGGCGATGAAGGTGATGAGCGACAGAGCCATGGCCGCCCCCAGCATGTAGAAGACGCCGGCCATGTTGTCCACGTCCAGCTGGCTGCTCATCACCTCGTTCTTCTCATGGTGGCAGATCCCCGTCAGCCACATGGCCTCTAGCTCCTCCATGTCACCTGGAGAGAGGGACAGGATGGAGGGAGGAGTCAAGGAAGAGTGGTGACGGGAAGAGGAGGGAGAGTGGGGACAGGCGGGTGGAGGGAGGAGTGGGGACCGGGTATGGAGAAGGAGGGAGGAGTGGAGGGAGAGAAAGGAGGGAGTAGGAGAAGGGTGTGGAGAAGGGAGGACAGGATGTAGCAAGAGGATAAATATTGGAACGGGAGATTGATGCAAAGTGAGCAGAGAAAAGGTATAGGGATGAGGAGTAGGGAAAGACAATTGAAAATATAGGTCTGAAAATGATACCTAAAACTGTAGAGGACAAACACTTAAAGGCTAATGCATGCAAGCTTTTGGTGGCAATTTAATGAATAGAGTTTTACAATATATCTCAGTTTTCTTATTCATGACAGCACCCTTCAGATTCAGCAAATAGACCCATGTGTGCGCATGACTATATGGAAATATCAGTGTGCGTGCATGATGTGTGTGTCTACGTGTCCAGCCATGTCCCAGAGTCTCTGTCTCTTTGTGGGTCACCTTGTGTAACATCAGCAGCAGTTAGTTCTGGCGGACCGTCCGTGGCAGGACTGGAGTTCGTTAACTAAGCATACATTCAGATGGCTCTGCACGTCAGCAGAGCTCTCGCATGGGACCACTGGCCCCTGAGCATAAAAAAAAAAACACACGCACGCACGCACGCACGCACACACGCACGCACGCACACACACACACACACACACACACACACACACACACACACACACACACACACACACACACACACACACACACACACACACACACACACACACACACACACACACACACACACACACACACACACACACACACACACACACACACACACACACACAAAGATGATCGAACTCAGGGCCCACTGCCTGCTGTGCCTGCATGGCTCCTGGACGACAAGGGCGACTGGTGTGAGAGATGGGGCTCAGTGGCGTCTGTGAGACCAGAGCTCCCTGGGGCCCTAGGCATCCTCCTATGCTCTAAGTGACTGTCTGCGAGCCTCATCATCAAACCAACCAGGCCCCCGTCTGCACCCGTCAAAGGCCCCTGGTCTCTCAGCGCATGAGGATCGCTTTCTCAATCTAGGTCACACTGAAAGGAGTGCATTTTGGGGCGTGTCAATGTGACATTGAGGGCCACTTGCTAAGTTTTGGCTGGTTGTACACAGGGGACGGCGCCCGATGACCCATACTCACACATTCACACATGAGAAAATCTACAGGAAACTGTATACTATACACACACACAATAACATATTGTCACCGATCCCTAAATACAGAAAACACACTCCTTATCCAAAGCTTATAAACAGGTCTTAAAACACACCTGTACATTCAGTAGACAGACACAGAGACTTACACACACAGTCTGTGGGCTGACCCACATTCACACACACCCCTTGTCCACAGAGAAACAGAGACCTACACACACACAGTCTTCGTAGGGCTGACCCACATTCACACACACCCCTTGTCCACAGAATGTAGAATACACCAGCAGCTTTACTGGCACCTCTAACTAGGACACTATAGTGGGGCCTGGAGGGGCCTTGGTCCAGGATCCTCAAGACAGGCTGGAACACACCCAGATAAAGTGTCTCCAGCACAGACAAGCTGCAGAGAGAAAAACGACTTCTATATGGCTTCGAATGCAGCTCTGACTGGTGCTCAATCAAGGTGGGACACAGCCTTACTATACACAATATAACATACATAGACAATACCTGTAGGATTGTGTGTTCTATATTTTAGCCAGTTGGCAAGTATTCCAAAAGTATACAGTCATCTACAATTCCATGTGGAAACATTACGACAGCACACTCTCAAATCATTTCCCAATCTTTTTGTTTTATTGCATTTCTCTTCGGAGGAAGGCAAGTGATCTGACCGGAAAAACTTGTCTGTTTTCCATCAAAGAACACCATTAAAACCCTCAGTAAAATGGCACGACTCCCTAGCTGAAATACATGAAGTCAAACTGTATGTAATTCTAACTGAGCGCCGATCTCACCGTCTCCAAAGAGCTGAAGGATGGCCAGGTCGACGTGTCTCTTCCAGCCAGACTCCTTCTGGATGGCGATGCCGTAGCCCGTGGAGGCAAACACCTTCCCACTGCCGATGGTCACCAGCTTACAGCCCTCGTCCCTCCCGGCCATGTAGTTCAGCACTGCTGCGTCGTAGATGAAGGCGTCCAGTTTACTAATGAGAGAATTTACAGTAATCACTTCTGGCCTAGCTTTACACTGTAACTACTCATCCCAATTAACCTGCTAAGTAGCCCTAATGTTGTGATAAGGATAATAGACTTCTGCCTGCTTTGCCAAGGGCTACAGTTGTCACGTACTGTATAATGGTAGACACTGTTGTGCTGGGAAATGAATAAAACCAGAGCTTTTAATGAGAAACAAGGAGAATAATTCAACTAAAATGTAAAAAAATGTATAAAAGAAAATAGAATACATGTTCCCCTATTGCCCCAGTCTAAGGCTCCATCCCCCTTATTCCCCCAGTCTAAGGCTCCATTCCCCTTATTCCCCCAGTCTAAGGCCACATTCCCCCATCCCCCCAGTCTAAGGCCCTATTTTAAGGCCCCATTCCCCCAGTCTAAGGCCCCATTCCCCCATTCTAAGGCCCCATTCCCCCATCCCCCCAGTCTAAGGCCCCATTCTAAGGCCCCATTCCCCCAGTCTAAGGTCCCATTCCCCCATCCCCCCAGTCTAAGGCCCTATTTTAAGGTCACATTCCCTCATTACCCCAGTCTAAGGCCCCATTCCCCCATCCCCCCAGTCTAAGGCCCTATTTTAAGGCCCCATTCCCCCTGCTCACCCAGTCTTCAGACCATAGAGGGCCTCGTCCACATTCTTCTGGTGGAACTTGATCATGTATCCATGCATCTCCTTGTAGTTGTTCTTGATGTTCCTTTCCGTGCTGCCGTTAGGGACCGTCCCAAACCGGAATGGAGGGGAGAAGTCATTGGGTCTCTGGAACTGAGGGGAGGAGAGAGAGAGAGAGAGAGAGAGAGAGAGAGAGAGAGAGAGAGAGAGAGAGAGAGAGAGAGAGAGAGAGACGGAGCGAGAGAGATGAGATAAGAGGTGTAGAAATAATGATGGCGTGAAGAAAGTGGTGGCAGGCAGAGGACAGAGCGAGAGATAGAAATCAAGGGAATCAAGGAAAGATGGACAGTGAGATGGAATGGAGGTGAGATAAGGAGAGGAGAGAGATAGTAAGAAAGAGCGAGTAAAGGACTAATGAAGTTTAATGACAGGCCTTACCTTCTTGTCGCTGAGTCCAGACACCTGGTCCACATACTCCTCCTGGATCATGAAGGCTGCCAGGTTGGCAGTGTAGGAGGCCAGGAAGATGACAGCGAAGAAGGCCCACACCGACACCATGATCTTACTGGTCCAACCCTTGGGGTTCTGCACTGGGACAGAGTTGTTGAAGACCAGACCCCACAGCAGCCAGATGGCCTTGCCGATGGTGAAGGAGGGCCCTCCAGGCTCTGATGGAGAGACAGGTAGTGATCACAATGAGCAATGGTCTCAGGGAAGCGTCTCAGTGTTGTAGTTATGTTGTGGTTAGCTGTAGGATCATGAAGCACAATGTGGCTAGGGAAGCTGAAGGAGCACGACTGATTGGACCACGGTGCTGTGTCATTCTGATAAACACCTGGGTAAGTGTGTTGTAGTGCAGATGAGGCTTTAGTCCACTACTAAGTATGCCTATTGTTGTTGAATATATGTGTGCTGTGGTTCTGTCACTATCACACAAGATTGAATCCATCATGATAATATTTTTTGGCACATCAGTTGTATTTATTGTTCTGTAAGTAGCCACCATGAGTATCACTAGTTGGAATCCAACATTTGATCCAATTCGCACAAACACTGAATTCCCAAGACTACTGTATGACCAGCTAACAATAGCATTCCTACAACGCTTTAGGAAAGAGGGTCGTATTCTCCAGAACATGAAGGATGAGAGAGATTAAAAAAAGATATGGTCTCTAAATATAGTCCCATCATGAATAGGATGGAGAGACATTGATTATTTCTTTTAAGCTGGGAGATGTAATAAAACGGGCACATTCCTGTCAGGCCTGACATGTGATTCCTGAGAATATGGAAATGCATGCAAAACACAGGGCCCACATTAAAATACATGAAAATCCAGGGGAGGCGTGTTGAAGTCAATGATTAGAGACTTCACCTGCACTAGGCTCTGAGAGGTGAAGGAGGACAGGAGGTGGGGCTGGGGAGGGACTGGGGAGGAGGAGGGGTTGTGGAGGAGGGGCTGGGGAGGAGGAGGGGCTGGGGAGGAGGGACTGGGGAGGAGGGGCTGGGGAAGAGGAGGGGCTGGGGAAGAGGAGGGGCTAGGGAGGAGGAGGGGCTGGGGAGGAGGGGCTGGGGAGGAGGGTGGTCAGGGTTTACTGGCTGCCATGTGGGAGTTGGGAAGGTCACTGCGCAGAGCAGTGTGTGTGTGTGTGTGTGTGTGTGTGTGTGTGTGTGTGTGTGTGTGTGTGTGTGTGTGTGTGTGTGTGTGTGTGTGTGTGTGTGTGTGTGTGTGTGTGTGTGTGTGTGTGTGTGTGTGTGTGTGTGTGTGAGAGAGAGAGAGAGAGAGAGAGAGAGCGAGAGAGAGAGAGAGAGAGCGAGTAAGTGAGCGAGCAGGCAAGTGAGAGAATGAGGAAGAGAAGAGAAAAATATGTATGTGTGTGTGTATGCGTGTGTATGCATTTGTAAGAGAGATGTTCATTCCGGTGTGGAGCCAGACCCTCTCACCTCTACCGTCAGCCAGACAGCGGTTGTAGCCCACAGGGCTGAGGTACTCAAACACAAACACAGCAATCGCCGACACCAGCAGCAGCATCACGAACATCATCACCCACACATCAGCACTGAAGGGCTCTGAGAGAGAGGCAGAGAGAAAGAGAAAGGCCAACGGAGGGAGGGCGAGAGAGAGAAAAATATGCAAATGAGGGGTACACAGAGAAACAAGAAGTGAGTGAGATAGAGGCGAGGGAGAGGAAGTCAGAGAGAGAGAGAGTAGGAAAGAAAAGATTGGAGGGGAATGAGACAGACATAAAGAGAGAGAGTTAAGCACATTATAATTCAGTCTCAGTACACACTGGACGGAACGTTTGGGTGATACTGTAAAGTTGGCAGCGTTGGCAGAGTCTGTTGTGGGTCACACTCACCGAGGAAGGCAGAGGGCGAGACGGTGCCGTTGCTACGGGATACCATGACGCTGATGCCCGTCTCGATGAAGGGCACCGAGAAGTCAATTACCTCTGACCTCTCCTTGTTGATGGTGAGGGAGCCCACAGCCATGTGGGCCTTCTTTGTCTCCACCTGAGAGAGAGAGAGGTGGAGAGAGAGACGGTAGGGAGACAGGGAGAAACAGTAGGGAGAGAGGGAGTGAGAGAGAACGAGAAAGGTCAATGAGAGACAGTTTCTACACATCAAGAACAGTCAAAGTGGAGACTTGTGATCCCCAGTGCGGGAGGGGAAGGAGAGAGAAACAGAACGACGGAGGTGAGGCAGAACAGACAGAACGAGGGAAGGAGAGAGACAGAACGAGGGAGGGAGGGAGAAAGACAGAATGAGGGAGGGAGGGAGAAAGACAGAACGAGGGAGGGAGAGACAGACAGAATGAAGGAGGGAGAGAGAGAACGAGGGAGGGGAGGGAGAGACAGACAGAACGAGGGAGGGAGAGAGAAAACGAGGGTGGGAGGGAGAAACAGACATGAACAAGGTAGGGAGAGAGAGAACGAGGGGGAGGAGGAGACAGACAGAACGAGGGAGGGAGAATTGGGTTACCACAGTGGGTCACAGCAGCTTGAAATAGCCACCCCATTGCCATTGCCTCCTCCTTCCTCTCCTCCCTGCTTTCCATCCCTCCCTTCGTGCCCCTCCATCTCTACAGGTATATTTAGCCCTAAATACCTGGGCCCTACAGCACCAGGGTAAAGTGGGACAGAACTGACTGAGTTAATAAGGTATGAATGTGAATGACAGAGGGAGGGAAAGAGAGGGGGAGTGAGACTTTTTCCTTTACCTGTGGTCTGTAGGTTTGCGTGCCAAGGATTTGTTTGTGTTAGTGTGTGTGTCCCCAGGGGGGGCAAGTCTGTCCAGCAGTGTACCCACTTCCTCTCTCTTTCCGTATTCTCCCTCCCACGGCTTGTACTCTCTCCGTTATGAAAGTGACCTATGTGGGTGGTACTGGGAATGAGCGAGCGAGCGAGAATTCTTGCTTGTGTTCTGTGTTCACGTCTGTCGATGTTTGAAGCCAAACTCATGTAATCAAGAGTTTTGCCTCAAATATTTTGGATTACGAGGATTAGCCTTCACTCCATCAATGCCGACACCAGTGAACAAAATGAAGTCAGCACAAAATGGAGCGGAGGGACCAACTTTAACCCTGCAGTGACTTCTCTCTTTTATGCACAGCTCTGGTACATTGTGTAAGTCAAGAGGCATCTATGTGATCCACGCGGTCGTCGTGTGTACATCTGGGGTCATTAAGAGAGTGAGATACGTCCTCTGAGCGGCGCTGGGACGGACGCTTTATTCCATTAACATTCCTCTTCTAGGTGGAATAGAGACGGTACACCAGCATCCTTTTAGTCCACATGAAACACACCCCTTTATAACAGGTGACCGTTCTGCGCTTGGAGGCCCAGTATCCATATTAAATCTAAGTGGCTTTGAATAAGAGAGTCTGTTAAATGGCTGAAATGTATCATGTCAATGTGGATTATACTGTAGTAGGACAGTGGATATGTAGTCCTGTCTATGACAGTGGATATGTAGTCCTGTCTAGGACAGTGGATATGTAGTCCTGTCTAGGACAGTGGATATGTAGTCCTGTCTAGGACAGTGGATATGTAGTCCTGTCTATGACAGTGGATATGTAGTCCTGTCTATGACAGTGGATATGTAGTCCTGTCTATGACAGTGGATATGTAGTCCTGTCTATGACAGTGGATATGTAGTCCTGTCTATGACAGTGGATATGTAGTCCTGTCTATGACAGTGGATATGTAGTCCTGTCTATGACAGTGGATATGTAGTCCTGTCTATGACAGTGGATATGTAGTCCTGTCTATGACAGTGGATATGTAGTCCTGTCTATGTCAGTGGATATGTAGTCCTGTCTATGACAGTGGATATGTAGTCCTGTCTATGACAGTGGATATGTAGTCCTGTCTATGACAGTGGATATGTAGTCCTGTCTATGACAGTGGATATGTAGTCCTGTCTATGACAGTGGATATGTAGTCCTGTCTATGACAGTGGATATGTAGTCCTGTCTATGACAGTGGATATGTAGTCCTGTCTATGACAGTGGATATGTAGTCCTGTCTATGACAGTGGATATGTAGTCCTGTCTATGACAGTGGATATGTAGTCCTGTCTATGACAGTGGATATGTAGTCCTGTCTATGACAGTGGATATGTAGTCCTGTCTATGTCAGTGGATATGTAGTCCTGTCTATGACAGTGGATATGTAGTCCTGTCTATGACAGTGGATATGTAGTCCTGTCTATGACAGTGGATATGTAGTCCTGTCTATGACAGTGGATATGTAGTCCTGTCTATGACAGTGGATATGTAGTCCTGTCTATGACAGTGGATATGTAGTCATGTCTATGACAGTGGATATGTAGTCCTGTCTATGACAGTGGATATGTAGTCCTGTCTATGACAGTGGATATGTAGTCCTGTCTATGACAGTGGATATGTAGTCCTGTCTATGACAGTGGATATGTAGTCCTGTCTATGACAGTGGATATGTAGTCCTGTCTATGACAGTGGATATGTAGTCCTGTCTATGACAGTGGATATGTAGTCCTGTCTATGACAGTGGTAGGTTATTCCAACCAGAACATCCTCTGCTACAGTAAACTTACACTATGTATTTCTACCTACAGCGTTACCAAGGTGAGGAGCAACATTAGAACTTTCCTAAAGTTAGAACAAAGTTGTAAAGTAAAAACTCTGCTACTCTCTGCCTCAGTGCAGCTGCTGCTACTGCTGTATATCAGAAGTGACAACAACCTTACCTTGGGACCAATGTCGATTACGCAACATCTTTATAACACAAACTGGACTTTCATGGTAGACTGCTCTTTACCCTTGAGTGAGGTACTTAACCTGACTGACATTAGCTAATGCCCAAATGAACAAACTGGTGACATGGAAGTGGACGAGGAACGTCTGTCTATAAGTCACTCAGAATGAGTTTCCCTTCCAGGTAGCTCCAAGTTAATAACAGAGGGCATGATTCCTGTTGGGATAGCCACTGACACAGATACAGACACAGACACAGACACTGGCAGACAAACAGAGACAGACAAACATAAGATACAGTTGACAGATTGATACCTGCAGACTGACACAGGTAGCTAACCCCCATGACACCATCATACACAGACAGACTGACACAGGTAGCTAACCCCCATGACACCATCATACACAGACAGACTGACACAGGTAGCTAACCCCCATGACACCATCATACACAGACAGACTGACACAGGTAGCTAACCCCCATGACACCATCATACACAGACAGACTGACACAGGTAGCTAACCCCCATGACACCATCATACACAGACAGACTGACACAGGTAGCTAACCCCCATGACACCATCATACACAGACAGACTGACACAGGTAGCTAACCCCCATGACACCATCATACACAGACAGACTGACACAGGTAGCTAACCCCCATGACACCATCATACACAGACAGACTGACACAGGTAGCTAACCCCCATGACACCATCATACACAGACAGACTGACACAGGTAGCTAACCCCCATGACACCATCATACACAGACAGACTGACACAGGTAGCTAACCCCCATGACACCATCATACACAGACAGACTGACACAGGTAGCTAACCCCCATGACACCATCATACACAGACAGACTGACACAGGTAGCTAACCCCCATGACACCATCATACACAGACAGACTGACACAGGTAGCTAACCCCCATGACACCATCATACACAGACAGACTGACACAGGTAGCTAACCCCCATGACACCATCATACACAGACAGACTGACACAGGTAGCTAACCCCCATGACACCATCATACACAGACAGACTGACACAGGTAGCTAACCCCCATGACACCATCATACACAGACAGACTGACACAGGTAGCTAACCCCCATGACACCATCATACACAGACAGACTAGCTGCCGCTCCGGAGGCCCACCTCTCCCACCATGCCGTTCCAGGTGCCGTTGATCTTCTTGCCGTGTTTTCCATTGGTCACCAGGTAGAGGTCGTAGGTGAACTTGACGTGCTTGGCGATCTTCTTCAGGATGTCGATGCAGAAACCCTTACAGCAGCGCTTGATATAGATCCCAGAGTCCACGGTTTTATTTCTAAGAGAGAGACATAGAAAGAGAGAGAGGGAAAGAGCGAGGGAGGAGGAGAGCGGCAGAGAAAGGAGAAAAGCATGCAGAGAATTAGGGTAGCATAAAATGGAGGAAAGGAAGAGAGAAAACAATGGAACAGAAAAGGGGGAGATATAGTAGGGGAAAGTGCAACAGGAATAGACAGACTGAGCAAACGTAAAAAAATATGTAAAAGGTGAGAGGGAGAACAATAGGCCTTATTAACACCGGGCATTCATACATCTCGAGGCGGCAGGCAAGGATATTTTTTCCATGCTGAACAACGTATGTTGAGACAGAGATTAGACGGAGGGGAACATTATCAGCATGCTTAAAGCGTTCGGCTTTCTAGAGACTTTAACAGAGCTCTTCCTACCCCGCTAGCCTGGATTTGGATACCATCATGGCCATGTTGCCACGGCAGAGTGAGACAGGGTGGAGAGAGGAACATATTGAGACACAGGACAGGACGTACCCACACAGTTAGAGGCTTAATACAACTCAGTACAGATGTAGAGATACTGGAGGCAGATGGCAGATACTCATAAAGTACTGGGGGTCTAAAGGCTTTTATGGTGGATACTGTGGAACACTATAAGGGGCATAACTAGAATTATTATACATCTTAAAATTATAGATTTGGACACTGCTTTGACATCAATACTTTACATTATAGTTGAATACATTGTTGTGGAATTGTGATAATTTCTGTGATATTATACACATTACAGTTGCATTAAGGATATACATTGTGTAACAGACATTGTACGTGGCATTAGACAGTGTTGTGGAGAGTTTTCCCCTCACATTGTTTGGAGCTGTCTCCTGCAGGGCACAGTGTTCCTCATACACGTGCCACTGAGGGGGTCAACGTCCTCCACGATGACGAACGGAGCCTCCTCCAGCGTAACGATGGAAAGGTGGTCGTCCTCCCGGCTCTCTGCCCCTGAGTAGATCTCAAAGCGAGGCCAGACGTGGTACTTCATGGACAGGGAGCCATTCTCCCACTTCCCCACCTGAGACAGTAAGCAAACACACTCCATAAGGCTGGCTTCTGTGTTCACATTGGAATTCTGGTTTGGATTCAGATTGATGTTTGCATTTGGGGGGACCTTTTGCCAATGTATATTTGGTTGGCAATAGCGTTATGAAAATGGGCCCCTTGAAAAATTCATTTAAATTCAAACTGCTACTTCTTTGCCAAATTATTATTATAATAAGGAAGCATTAATGAGCCTTAAACATGTCATGATAACACACAAACACCAAAACAGTGGGGGACAGAGTGAGTGAATGACTGAAAGAAAGGAAGAAGAGTGAGTTGAACAACTGTGACTTGTTTTATCACGTCAGCAGGCGGTTGGCCAGAGAGCAACCAGAGACGAGGACTGGGACACATAGCACACTGGGTAGGAGAAAGGTTAACGTGAAGGACGGCAGAGGACCGGGGGAAAGAGAGTTGAATTCAGAACGAGGGGGAACGACAGAGAGAGGTAGAGAGGGAGGAGAGGTAATTCGTATGCAAATGAAAGCACTCCTGGACCAGAGTGTCCAACTCGATTCCTGGAGGACCCTCCAATCCCTCCAATCCCCAGCTCTGAATTAGCACCATCATTTACTCAATTTTCACCATCACTGCCGCCGACAAATCATACCTGAAGACTCTGTCTTTTGCCCTCTACTCCAACAGCAGCTAACGGGCACTTATTTCAGGGAATGGCTGGGTGTAAATGTATATGGATGATCAACTAATGGGGCCTGTCAAGATGGGAGATGGACAAGGAGTTGGTGCACGTCCGTGCATGCACACAGACCCATTCTCTCTCTCTCTCTCTTTCTCTCTCTCACACTCACACACACACATATCTCCAGAGAGGAAAGTTGGCAGGCTGTAGCAGACTGACTCGGCTGCAGAGCCCCGGTGCCAGATGGATACCTCCAGACAGAGAAGGAAGGGTTACAGTCAACTCACAGTGTGTAAACTGGACCGGACACTCCAGCGTTTCAGAACTACTTCAAAAGAGCGGAGGAATAGAGAGAGAGAGGAATAGAGAGAGGAGAGAGAGAGAGAGAGAGAGAGAGAGAGAGAGAGAGAGAGAGAGAGAGAGAGAGAGAGAGAGAGAGAGAGAGAGAGAGAGAGAGAGAGAGAGAGAGAGAGAGAGAGAGAGAGAGAGAGAGAGAGAGAGAGTAGAGAGAGAGAGAGAGAGAGAGAGAGAGAGAGAGAGAGAGAGAGAGAGAGAGAGAGAGAGAGAGAGAGAGAGAGAGAGAGAGAGAGAGAGAGAGAGAGAGAGAGAGGAATAGAGAGAGAGAGAGAGAGAGAGAGAGAGAGAGAGAGAGAGAGAGAGAGAGAGAGAGAGAGGAATAGAGAGAGAGAGAGAGAGAGAGAGAGAGAGAGAGAGAGAGAGAGAGAGAGAGAGAGAGAGAGAGAGAGAGAGAGAGAGAGAGAGAGAGAGAGAGAGAGAGAGAGCAGAGAGAGAGAGAGAGAGAGAGAGAGGCATGCACTTATTAGAATCCAAGAAAGTGGTCCAGCTAGCGAAGAATTAAACATGAGAGTGAGAGGGGGAGCAGAGGAGAGGAGAGGAGAGGAGAGGAGAGGAGAGGAGAGGAGAGGAGAGGAGAGGAGAGAGAGAGAGAGAGAGAGAGAGAGAGAGAGAGAGAGAGAGAGAGAGAGAGAGAGAGAGAGAGAGAGAGAGAGAGAGAGAGGAATAGAGAGAGAGAGAGAGAGAGAGAGAGAGAGAGAGAGAGAGAGGAATAGAGAGAGAGAGAGAGAGAGAGAGAGAGAGAGAGAGAGGAATAGAGAGAGAGAGAGAGAGAGAGAGAGAGAGAGAGAGAGAGAGAGAGAGAGAGAGAGAGAGAGAGAGAGAGAGAGAGAGAGAGAGAGAGAGAGAGAGAGAGAGAGAGAGAGAGAGAGAGAGAGAGAGAGAGAGAGAGAGAGAGAGAGAGAGAGAGAGAGAGAGAGAGAGAGAGAGAGGCATGCACTTATTAGAATCCAAGAAAGTGGTCCAGCTGGAAGTCAAGCGAAGAATTAAACATGAGAGTGAGAGGGGGAGCAGAGGAGAGGAGAGGAGAGGAGAGGAGAGGAGAGGAGAGGAGAGGAGAGGAGAGGAGAGGAGAGGAGAGGAGAGGAGAGGAGAGGAGAGGAGAGGAGAGGAGAGGAGAGGAGAGGAGAAGAGAGGAGAGGAGAGGAGAGGAGAGGAGAGGAGAGGAGAGGAGGCAGAAGGGGGAGCGAGTCACCTTGCTCTCTGATCAGAGGACAGAATATAGATTGCAGACCACGATTAGAGAGGGGAGAAAAATACAGAATAATAGGAGGAAGAAGTAGAGCAAGAGAAAGAAAGAGACATATAGTGAGACGTAGAAATACACACACGCACGCACGCGCACACACACACACACACACACACACACACACACACACACACACACACACACACACACACACACACACACACACACACACACACACACACACACACACACACACACACACACACACACACACACACACACACACACACACACACACACACACACACACACACACACACACAGACACACACAGACACAGACACACCGTACAGAGCTGAAGCCTTACCTTGTCCCACTGCCTCATCTTGTCCAGTAGGATGATGACCAGTTTGGGATGCATCTGGTAGCCGTCCTCACTGAAGGACAGGTTCCGGCCCTCAAACGTGACGTTCATCAGGTACCTGGACAGGAACAGAGATTCAGATTAGTAAGGCTCTTATTCCCACACACAGAGTAGAGTGGCGATATGGGTGCAGTGAAAATAGAATAAAATAGAATACAGCAGAATAGGATAGAAAAGAACAGAGAGCATGTCTACTGTATGGCTGCAGTGAGGAGGCAGACAGGACTGCAACAGTCTCCTGGCTGATCATGACATTGCAACCCCTTCCAATGTGCTTCTGTTTCATGTCAGCGGTTTCTAGTGTGTGTGTGTGTGTGTGTGTGTGTGTGTGTGTGTGTGTGTGTGTGTGTGTGTGTGTAAGAACGTGTTTCTGTCAGGTGAGCTCAAATAATTTCTCTGCCACCTCCCATTCTACTCACCTCTTCTGCCTATCTCTCTGCCTCTCTCTCTCTGTCACTCTCTGCTTCTCTCTCTCTGTCTGTCTCTCTCTGCTTCTCTCTCTGCCTCTCTCTCTCTCTTTCTGTCTCTCTCTGCCTCTCTCTCTGCCTCTCTCTCTCTCTTTCTGTCTCTCTCTGCCTCTCTCTCTCTCTTTCTGTCTCTCTCTGCCTCTCTCTCTGCCTCTCTCTCTCTCTTTCTGTCTCTCTCTGCCTCTCTCTCTCTTTCTGTCTCTCTCTGCCTCTCTCTCTCTGCTTCTCTCTCTCTCTCTGCCCCTCTCTCTCTCTCTCTCTCTCTCTCTCTCTCTCTCTCTGCCCCTCTCTTTCTCTCTCTCTCTCTCTCTCTCTCTCTCTCTCTCTCTCTCTCTCTCTCTCTCTCTCTCTCTCTCTCTCTCTCTCTCTCTCTCTCTCTCTCTCTCTCTCTCTCTCTCTCTCTCTCTCTCTCTCTCTCTCTGCCTCGCTCTCTTTTTTTCTGGGTTGCTGTTTCCATGGCAACACTCTGTCTCAAAACCACGCACACAATACATAGATAAATATATAAATGACAACAATGAGGCATGACTGGAGCTGAGAGTGACGTGTGTGTGTGTGTTCGTACTGCACATGCTCATTGTTGTGCTACCCTCCTGAACTGAATGGTCTCTGCATTGAGAGCTAAGCAGCATGCCCAACAACATGCTCGGCAACACTAGCCAGGCAGACCGGCACACTGCATACCAGTAACTACACATACTGAACCACTAGAAAAGCTCACCACTATCAATGTTCTCCCATCCGCTTCCCTGAGGACCCGACCCCTCACTTCCTCTCCACAGACCTCAGCATGCCAGCATGGAGTCACAGTCACACATTCACACATCACACGTCAGCCCCTGTCATCCACACACATCCACACACATCCACAAACATCTACACACATCCACACACATCCACAAACATCCACACACATCCACACACATCCACAAACATCCACACATATCCACACACATCCACACACATCCACACACATCCACAAACATCCACAAACATCCACACACATCCACACACATCCACACACATCCACACACATCCACAAACATCCTCAAACATCCACACACATCCACTCACATCCACAAACATCCACAAACATCCACACACATCCACACACATCCACTCACATCCACAAACATCCACAAACATCCACACACATCCACACACATCCACACACATCCACACACATCCACACACATCCACAAACATCCTCAAACATCCACACACATCCACTCACATCCACACACATCCACACACATCCACTCACATCCACACACATCCACACACATCCACAAACATCCACACACATCCACACACATCCACAAACATCCACAAACATCCACACACATCCACACACATCCACACACATGTTTGTACATGTAACTGCCAAAATAATGGAAACACTTGAGTAAATGAGGGATTCATAGTATATTGAAAGCAGGTGTGGTTCCTGAGTTAATTAAGCACTTAACATCCCATCATGCTTAGGGTCATGTATAAAAATGCTGGGCAGGCCATTATTTTGGCTACCATGGCTATGCCCCCATAAGATGACAATGCCCTGAGTGGTCACTGAATAGTTTGATGAGCATGACAACGTTTTCCACCACCGTCAAAAAAACATCAAATGATGGAATTTCTCATGGAAGAATCGTCTCACATCCTTCCAATAGAGTTCCAGACACTTGTAGAATCTATGCCGAGGTGCACTGAAGCTGTTCTGGCTCAACTCCCTATTAAAACACTTTATTATGGTGTTTCCTTTTGGCCGTTACCTGTATGTTGCGTAACGAGAGGTATACAGTACACCGCTGCACCTTGGTATGATCTGTGTAGGAGAGTGGGAGAGTGTGGATTCGCTTGATAGAATGACATGATAGGTAAACAGGTAGATGCAAACTGGCAAACAGCATTCTTGTTCTGTGTGCTCCGAAATGTCACGGGTCCAAAACACAGGATTTACAACAGTCCTTTCAACATTTCTCAAATATCCTTCAACCGAATCGTTCTACTTTTATCTCTCTCTACTGCACGTGGAAAGATAAAGTATGAAATATTAAGTGGAGAAGTAATAGAGAACCGTCTGTTAGAAATGCCATGCGAATCAGAGGCAACCTTGGCACCGACGCAAAGCCTATGGAATATGCTGCATAAATGATAAACCATTTACAAGGTGACTGGAGAATGTGTCCTCTTGAACGTTTAGGATGGTGTAGTTATGCATGACAATGTACATGTGGGGTATTTGTGTGCGAATGTGTATACTGTACCATCCTACACACGTTGACAACGGCGACACAGAGACTCACACAAGCATATGTAATGTGTTGCCATGGTACCCACAACCACCAAGATTTCCAAGCCAATCTGCTGCGTTGCTATGGGAACCATAATCTCACAGAGAGAGAGAGAGAGAGAGAGTGTGATAGAAGAGGGGAAAAGAGAGGGGGGAGACGGGCCATATTTCTCTCTTCACTTCTACCCCCTGTTTCTCTCCATCTCTGTAACGATACTGTTCTTTGCTGTGAAATGTGTTTAACTTTCCTGCCTATGTCACCTTCTCCCACTCACTGCCCTCCTAGCTCTCTCTCTCTCTCTCTCTCTCTCTCTCTCTCTCTCTCTCTCTCTCTCTCTCTCTCTCTCTCTCTCTCTCTCTCTCTCTCTCTCTCTCTCTCTCTCTCTCTCTCTCTCTCTCTCTCTCTCTCTCTCTCTCTCTCTCTCTCTCTCTCTCTCTCTCTCTCTCTCTCTCTCTCTCTCTCTCTCTCTCTCTCTCTCTCTCTCTCTCTAAAATCACCATACACCTATATACACCCCTTCCTCTTAGTCAACGCATAAAGCCCAGGGGAGGACGTGTCATTAACGCACACAGGCCACATGTCAGATTATGTAGATACAGTACGGTGAAAACACAGGCCGCATGTCAGATTATGTAGATACAGTACGGTGAACACACAGGCCACATGTCAGATTATGTAGATACAGTACGGTGAACACACAGGCCACATGTCAGATTGTGTAGATACAGTACGGTGAACACACAGGCCACATGTCAGATTATGTAGATACAGTACGGTGAACACACAGGCCCCATGTCAGATTATGAAGATACAGTACGGTGAACACACAGGCCACATGTCAGATTATGTAGATACAGTACGGTGAACACACAGGCCACATGTCAGATTATGTAGATACAGTACGGTGAACACACAGGCCACATGTCAGATTATGTAGATACAGTACGGTGAACACACAGGCCACATGTCAGATTATGTAGATACAGTACGGTGAACACACAGGCCACATGTCAGATTGTGTAGATACAGTACGGTGAACACACAGGCCACATGTCAGATTATGTAGATACAGTACGGTGAACACACAGGCCACATGTCAGATTATGTAGATACAGTACGGTGAACACACAGGCCACATGTCAGATTATGTAGATACAGTACGGTGAACACACAGGCCACATGTCAGATTATGTAGATACAGTACGGTGAACACACAGGCCACATGTCAGATTATGTAGATACAGTACGGTGAACACACAGGCCACATGTCAGATTATGTAGATACAGTACGGTGAACACACAGGCCACATGTCAGATTATGTAGATACAGTACGGTGAACACACAGGCCACATGTCAGATTATGTAGATACAGTACGGTGAACACACAGGCCACATGTCAGATTATGTAGATACAGTACGGTGAACACACAGGCCACATGTCAGATTATGTAGATACAGTACGGTGAACACACAGGCCACATGTCAGATTATGTAGATACAGTACGGTGAACACACAGGCCACATGTCAGATTATGTAGATACAGTACGCTGAACACACAGGCAATATTGTGAAATATTGATTAGGAGGTTTTAATAAATTAACCCTGATATTAATTTTGAAAAAGAATCTATGGAGAATGACAATAGGGTCCATATTGCCTGTGTGTGTGTGTGTGTGTGTGTGTGTGTGTGTGTGTGTGTGTGTGTGTGTGTGTGTGTGTGTGTGTGTGTGTGTGTGTGTGTGTGTGTGTGTGTGTGTGTGTGTGTGTGTGTGTGTGTGTGTGTGTGTGTGAGACAGAGAGAAAGAGAGAGAGAGAAATAAAGACAGAAAGAGAGAAAGAAAGAGAGAACGGCAGTCTGACCCAGTTCCATTAAAGCCCCATCATAAACAGGTACCATTTTACATCCATCGCCCAAAAGCTCTGTGAAGTAGTTCACTTCCATCCCCAGAAACAGATACTCAGCAGGAGTTTATGGACTGCAGCTGCCTACTGACTGGACCTGGCAGAGGCCACTCCAAAGACCATGCAGGGTCAAAATACTGCTCAAGCATTTGTCTTCTCCAACAGACAAACTACCGCAGACCTACATTTCCACAACACTTAAAAGCACTTGACCCCTTTTCCAACACACTGCTCATTTCTAACATGTAACTTGTTCATGTTTAGGTGGGTCAGAGTCAGCTTTGTTAGACCATGATCCAGCTGCCTTCAGGTTCCACCAATGGAACGGTCCATACTATACTCTACCTGTATGTAAAAGTACAGGTAAAAGTCATTCAATGTATTCCATGGTGTGTTTCTACTGACTCTAACATGATTCTCTTATAAGAAAAGAACATATGCATTCATTTAGAATTTAAAAAAACACACCACTCACATATGATACCTTATACCGGTGTCCTAGATCCTTGACAAATACCTCGGGCAAATACAGGATTTCATTTTGTTTTTCCGCACATTACTTTTAGCGCCAGTCAGGTCCCCTAACTCTCCGGGATTCAATAAGTGAAAAACCCTGAAGGGAAGTACAGCAAGGTGTCAACATACGTGTTTCATATTTCAGCTAGAGTCACACAGAAAGGCTGTGTGTAAGTGGCCATAGACTTCTTTATCCGATAAATTAAAAACAACAATCAAATGACGATACATAGTAATATAGGCTGTCATAGGTCTGATAACCCCTGGCATCCCATCAGGCTGCTCTCATAGCCCCATAGTGTTATATCTATCACATGAGAGGAGCACTGATTGAGTTAGCAAGAGTCTACCTGTCTATCTGTGGGCTTGCTGCTAATCAGCTCATTGACCCCCTGAAGACAGAGGTTATCAACAAACAGGTTAGTTCAAGTAAAACCAGAGCATGATCTGAGACCAGTTCAGCATGATTGAATCAAATGCACAGCCTAGTTGATTATGAAACAGTGGGTTAGAGGCGGCGGGGGAGAGTATTACAGAGGGCTGTGCCGTTATCTAAAAGCACTGGGCAGTGGCAAACAAATACGGCATAACGTAAGAGGCCTACGCTGAAATGACATCTGACAGCTTCCTGTGAGACAATACAGCAGGCAGAGCTTCCGAAGTGAGCTAGACTCAGTTAGGCTTTGAACTGCAACCAGAAATGCTTGTGTGAGAGAAAGCTCAGAGCATCCCCAGGTGCTGCCGTGATACAGCAACAGAAATAGCACTCAGCCGCTCCCAACAAGCCCCGAATCAGTGGAGGAAACAGGATTTTTGTAAGCAGCCAAACCCACTTTGGTGTCCCAACAGTATGCCCAACAATCCCCCAACACATAGAGGCAGAGTGGCAAAACATAGAGTAGGGTGGAACTGCCCCGGAATGCAATACCACGCTCAGTTCCACAGAGCAGCGCAACGGGCTACTGTTCTCAGACTGAAACGCCACTGGGACCAATTAAAGCGCTGGCAAAGCAAAGCGCGGCAGAATGCTCTGCATCACAACCAGTTCAAAAGGCCCAGCAGAGGAAAGGAGAGGGTCCGGGTGTGGGGGTGCAGCACGGGGATGGGGGGCTGTTTTGGGAGGGAGATGTGTGTGTTACTCTTTGTGTGTGCAGATGTTGAAAGATTTCAAAGGGTTGACAGGCGATCCGCCCCAGATTTACCTGAGCACCTCATTGGGGTTCCCAGCAATGGGCCCCTTCTTGTCCGTGGCCCCGTGGCACTCAGACTTCATCAGGGTGTGTGCCCCCCTGTCGAGCATCATGGTGGAGGTTGCCATGGCGATGACAGCCACCCCATCGCGCACACGAGCCTCCAGGCCGTAGTCCCACTCGTCATACGACACAGAGATTAAACCTGTAGAGAGACAGAGAGAGAGAGAGATGAGAAGGAGGGGGTGGATAGAGAGAGCAAGAGAGAGAGAGAGAAATGAGGGAAGAGGCAGAAACAGATAGAGTGATGAGAATAGGAAGAAAGGGAGAGCAGAAAGAGAGAGATCCATAACATACAGTCGACAGAGGAGACAGTGACAAGAGGGAGATAGAGAAAGAGAGTAGAGGAAAAGAGGTTATGCACGCAAGGGGCTAAACACACTATGAGGCGTGCGCCACACACCACTGACAGCCACCCCTCTCCTCTCTTCTCAGTCAAACTGCATCCTCACGCCCTCTCTGTCTGCTACGGCCCACTTGACAGGGACTGACCAATCCATTACCAGGCAACTGGACAGAAATAGACAGACAGCATCCAACCTGTAGACCCACAGGGCTCTGGGATGACAGCTCAGTCTCTCCAGGACCATATCTAATGTCACACTCTGTTGACACTTTCTCAAGGTTTTTATATTCACCCTACAAAAATGATATTATAGAGCTAGAGTGTGTGCATGCTAGTGGAAAGGGTTGGTTGGTTGGTAGCCAGTGGGACCTGTCCATCTCAGGACATGAGGAAAATGTTGGAACAACTTAGACAATCTCATCTCCCTTAGCAATGGGGGTAAACAGGAAGAGGAGGACAGTGGCGTTGACTTGGAGGTGTATGAGCACTTGTGCTCTGAGAACCAGACCCCTTGTCCTTCCATTTGAACTGCAGTAGTCCTCTACACCCCGCCCCTCCTTCTCATTCTAACTGTTGATTGGAGGACCTGATTACAAAACCACGCCATTGGTGCCAGACAGCTCATCATTGTCTGTGATGTAAGATTAGGAGGGTCACATGCTAAAAATGTTAGCAATATCTGTGCGTCAAGAGAAGTGTGTTTAAGTGAATTGCGAAAGAGAGAGGGATAGAGGCGGAGGAGAGAGGATAGAGGAGGAGGAGAGAGGGATAGAGGAGGAGGAGGAGGAGGAGGAGAGAAGGATAGAGGAGGAGGAGGAGGAGGAGAGAGGGATAGAGGAGGAGGAGGAGGAGGAGGAGGAGGAGGAGGAGGAGGAGGAGGAGGAGAGAAGGATAGAGGAGGAGGAGAGAGGGATAGAGGAGGAGGAGGAGGAGGAGGAGGAGGAGGAGGAGGAGGAGGAGGAGGAGAGAAGGATAGAGGAGGAGGAGGAGAGAGGGATAGAGGAGGAGGAGGAGGAGGAGGAGAGAAGGATAGAGAAGGAGGAGGAGGAGGAGGAGAGAGGGATAGAGGAGGAGGAGGAGAGAGAGGGATAGTGGAGGGGGAGGAGGTGAGATTGAGATACTGTAGCTCCCCAGAGTGCCACTTAAGGAACGCATCAGTGGAATTACCTATGAGGATTGGAGGCCATCAAACATGACCGAAAAGTATTTAGCGTGCCTGTTAACAAATTAGCATGTTAGCGTGCACCTTGGCTTCACACTGAACCATCGCAAACACCAGGCCTTAACTATATCGCGTACCACATTATTTTTACTCTAAATTAGTTAGTAAGTTCTCCATTAAAGGTATAGGCCTACATGTGCTAGAAATATGAACTTAGCGAGACAATTCACATTCTGAAGGTTACTGTAAGGCCTATACTGTAAATTCATCAAACAGTGATAAACTGAAGTGTTGATTTTGACAGTTTGACACAAAACACCCTTAATTCATGCAGTATCTGCCATCTGTCACAGACTAATGTGCAGGACAAACCTTCTCAAGGGACAGTTAAAACCTGCAGAAAAACATGTTCAATACCCCGCCCACTCGACCATCACACATCATATGATTTACATAGCTAACATGGTAATACATTATTACGGGCAATATCCATCAACTTGAGAAGCAAGCGATTTACGATGATTTATCGTAAATCATGCAGAAATATCAATGTAAGATTTTGCACCCAAAAATGTGTATTGCGTGCATGGATTTCAGGTTAGGATTTGATCAGTACCAGCTACCTGGTCCCACATATTCCCAACTATATATCAACATCAAAACAGCAACCAATCATAGACTTTAAATGGAGATAAATCACATAGAACTTATTCCAAACCAACCTGTAGGGAACTCAGCAGGGATCACTTCAGCATCCCCAGCCACCAGCGAGGGGACGATCCAGGTGTAGCCGTAGCCCGTGATCCCTACGGAGTGGGCCACTTCGAAGATGGTGTTGGCCTCCTCCTTAGTGCAGTACAGCAGGATGACGGGGCTCTGCAGCTTCTTCAGCTGGTTCTGGATCTTAGAGTCTCCATCGTCCACTGACATGTCCAGCAGCAAAACCTCCTCCAGCTCCCAGCCCACAAAGCTGTTCTCTATGGTGCTCCGGATCTACAGGGTAGAGGGAGGGACGGAGGGACCAGGGAGGAAGAAGTAGGTGGGTGAGAGGTAGGGTTGGGTATGATAATATGTAATATTGAGTTATCACAAAAAGTGTTCAACGACATTGAGGAAGATAGAGGTGTGTGAGAGGGCTGAAGGGCCATTTGTCAAGGCCAATCTGATTTCTCTCGACGTAACAGTATTTAAATACCTACTGACACTTCCTGACTACATGAACAAGTTGAGATTAGCCGCCGGCTTAGTAGTTGACTTCCTATCACTATCCTAGAAGTTAAGACTATAAGTCCACGGTGACGTTAGAATCTGCTCATGGACTGCCTGGTGGCAGTATTCAAATGAAGGAGGGAAAAAGAGAGAGCTACCCTGTCGTGAGGGCGTGTATTGGTGAGTTACCTTGGTGACAAAGTCCAGGTATCCGGGGTAGTATGTGGTGACGATGGAGAAGATGTACCAGTCGTACTCCTCCATGATGTTGAGCATGACCGAGGCCTGCTGCTCGATGGACGGGCCGAACTGGAAGAACATAGAGTTGTCATCCTGGGGGAACAGAAGAGTGGAGGTTAGTAATGCTATGTTACATGTCCACATTGAATATTGAACTGGAGAGGAGGCGTCTAGACAACAATCTGCAGTTTTTCCCCCCAATACTGTATGTGTGTGTGTGTGTGTGTGTGTGTGTGTGTGTGTGTGTGTGTGTGTGTGTGTGTGTGTGTGTGTGTGTGTGTGTGTGTGTGTGTGTGTGTGTGTGTGTGTGTGTGTGTGTGTGTGTGTGTGTGTGTGTGTGTGTGTGTGTGTGTGTGTGCGGCCGTGTTTCTGTGTGTGTCAGTGTGTGCGTCGGAGTGTGAAACCAGGCGTGTCTGTCAGCCGGGCAGGGTATTGAAATCTCTTTGGCTTAAGAATCCGTGCTTCACTCAACATCAAAGCCTAACCTCTACAACCCAGGGGACACACATGGGTTGATCCGTTACCTTGTTTCCACATGAATGAGATCAGACTAAACCACTGAAAAGGCACAGTGGAAAGGGGTGAATAAGTATGCTGTGTGTGTTTGCCACTTATATATGATATACAGTACATGCACATAATAACTGTGAATAAACAGTATATTCCACAACAGTATATTCCACAACAGTATATTCTACATGTCTAAGTCAGTGTAAATTTCCACTGTACCCTCCTCTCCACTAAGCCATGATTGACCCCCTAGCCCTCTTCCATGTGTCCCTCTACACACTACCTTCATCCCATCTCATCCCCTTTTGCCACTTTCTTTCTCATGTCCCTCTCTCCTGTGATCTCTCTCCTGTGATCTCCTCTCCCGCTCCCTGTCCCATTTATTCCAGTGAAATTACTGCCAGGACACAGTTATAATTGAATTTCCAGCCCCCCTCCTCCACACGGTCCCCTGCAGCTCCCCTCCTCTCTTTCTAAGAGCAGTGTTAATGTACTGGCCCATGCAGTCATTCAGAGAGCCAGAGGTCCGCAGAATGTTCATTAGCAAAAAAAAGAGGAGAAGAAAAAAAAGAGAAGAAGAAAAGAGAGAAAAAGGACCCAGAGCCAAATAAAGACTGGCTTCATTTACAGCAACAATAATTAAGGTCAGTCCGAATTATCACCTCCCTGAGCGCTGGGGTATCGATTAGCACACATTAAAATGCCTGAGGAGGGAGTGTGTCTCTGTCTGTCCCAAGCAGCCACTGCAGTCTACTGTACTGGACCACAAAACAGAGGCTAAATAATAGGAGGAGAGAGGGAACAACACTGGGGGATAAAGGGAGAGAGAGACAGAGAGAGTAAGCTGGGTGAGGAACGAAGAGGGTAAAAGAGAGAGGAATTGACAGAAAAGAAAGGAGGGAGAGAAATTAGTCAGAGAGAGCAATGGAATTGTGAGAGAAGGTGAGTATGGAGGGAGGGAGGGGGAGGGAGGGGGGTCTATGGTAACAATGAGGGGAGCGGGTGGCTGGTGGGCTGTGACCTGGTACAGACTGCAGAGTGAGTGAGCAGCAGCGGGCCAGGGAGTCAGGACAGCGCCAGCCACAGCTGCTAACCCACAGCCGATTGGTGCTGTCAGAGACAGACAGGATGCACATGTATGCCCTCCTCTCAGCAGCACCCAGAAGCCCTGACAGTAGTGAGGGGGGGAATAACCGATTCAGTTACATATCGCTATATTATTTCTTGACAATATTATATTGATACTTTGACTCCAAGTATCAATTTGTAAAAATAATACATATATATTTTTTTCTAGGTAGCGTTAGCTAGCGCTAGTCAGCTGTACCTGAGCCAAAACTCCTGTATTTTTCATCCTACAGCTTGTTCTCCATCTTCTTTTTAAATAGTGAGCCAACATGTCTTCAGCACTTTTATTTCCTGACTGATCAAAACTCATTTTCTCATGTTCTCTCTTGTCCCTCTGCAGCAGACATATAGTGAGCAATTTGTTTGGAACATAAAATCGCAGTATGGGATCACAATACATATAGAATCGTGGAAATCGCAATACATTTCGGCACCTAACATCGTGAGGTCCCTGACTATTACCAGCCCTATCTGACAGAGCCGGAGATTGGTCCTCTCTCTGCCTGGCTGCCTGCCCCACAGCTGTCCAATGAGAGAGCTCACACACTCACCAAGCTGCCATTTGACTTGGAGGGAGAGAGTCAATAACTCAGGTATTTCAATTACACACGCAGGGACACACCAATGCCTACAAAGAAATGGAGCTTCTCCCAGCCCTGCCTCTGAATACGTGCATACAGGCACAACCTGTATGCAAGAGGCAAAAATATATACGCAAGAGGCAAAAATACACAGGGATACATCTATGCACCATATGCACAGCGTAAGGAGTACAGTATGTTATGTACACTGACTGCACACAAACAGATCTAGGACAAAGTTACCTACAGTACAGCATATACAGTATAGTGAGGACATATAGTCCACGCCACCCGAACCCACACAAGTATTCAATGTACATTGTATTCCGTATGTGGGTGTGCTTTGCATTACTGCAAGCCTGTAAGAGTACCTGGTCTCTGCCTCAGCAACAATATAGATTTTTTGCCGTTTTGAAGAATGTTCAAGTGTATTTGATTTTTTTCATAACCACCATTGCTGTTTTTCTACTTGTGTGAGTGTGCTGTCTGCTCCAAGGTTTTGACAATGCATATTTCTATCCTGCCTATAAAGGGTTCTTTGAACATGAGCGAGGGGGGGTTGCTATTGACTGCTGCTCTGCACTGCCTGATGGGTAGAGATGCAAGAGCGAGGCAGGAGAGCAAGACGAAGAGAAAGAGAGAGAGCGAGAGAGAGAGAGAGAGAGCAAGCGGGAGAGAGAAAGAGAGAGAGAGAGAAGGAACAGCTGGGTCTTGCTAGAAGACTAGCTTGTTTAGAATCTACAGTGCAGGATACACACACACCTCATAAAGTACAGAATTTCTAACAGAATTGTCCAATCAAACATGCTGATATGAACACAAATAATGCATGCACTCAGAATACATAATCAAAATGAGTTTCAAAAAATATAATGAACATGTTCACTCACTTGTGTCTCATTCTGTCCCTCTCTCTCTGTCTCTCTCCAGCTCTCTCACTCACACAAGTATTATCTTTACCACAATTAGACCTGCCTCTCTTCCCCTCTCTTCCCTGCTCTTCCCCTCTCTTCCCCTCTCTTCCCCTCTCTTCCCTGCTCTCATGCTTCATCATCATATTTCTTATCATAAAAACCTCCTTATCTTTAATCAAACACATGCAAACTTAATTAGTTCTCACATTTGTCAGACCATCACCTAATTAGCGCTGACCTTATTCTAACTACTTTTTGAACCCTAATTAAAAAATCCCAGGTCTTGATTAAAATATTTGGCTAATTTTTCCCCTAACATGATTGTGATTATAATGTAACCACCCGTCACAGCAGCCCTTCCAGGGAAAAGAGAAGAGGAACTAACGGAGGACCAAAGAAAAAGAAAAAGGAGAGCTCTTTGTTTTGCCTTTCGACATGAGACGTTGGCTGACTGAAACCCGAACCACTTAACTCACACAGATCGTTTCTCTATGGCGCATTTCTTGTCTAACTTTAACTTTAGACGGCAACCAACTGAGGGCTGCAGCAGTTTGACGTCTTTCCACCCATTACCAGCTCTGTCTTAATAAAAAGGCTGCAGAAATACTGATCAGCCCACAACATCTCCTGTGGTCATGACATGCACTCAAAACCCCCGTCTTAGGTTAATCCTTTGCTGCGCTCTCTCTCTCTCTCTCTCTCTCTCTCTCTCTCTCTCTCTCTCTCTCTCTCTCTCTCTCTCTCTCTCTCTCTCTCTCTCTCTCTCTCTCTCTCTCTCTCTCTCTCTCTCTCTCTCTCTCTCTCTCTCTCTCTCTCTCTCTCTCTCTCTCTCTCTCTCTCTAACTCTCTAACTCTCTCTGCCCTCATCCTAAATTTCACCTGTCCTCTCTCGCTGCCACACCAAGCCCTGAGGCATGGTCATGCTGTGGCCGCGTCTCGCCACTTCACACTCAGACGTCGCTGCGCTAACAGACACTGACTCCCCGTGCCAGCACCCACAGAGCTGGAGGTAACACCAGGTTTGCCTCAATGCGTTCACTCTCACACACACAGGCGGCAGAGCAGGGCAGGACAGAGGCAGTGGTCAGCCTCCGCCCCTAACCCTGCACCCAGAACACATCCCCACCTCATGGACAGCTCAGACAGGTCAACTAGGTCTCTGTGTGAGCGAGTGTCTGAGTTTCTATGTGTTCTTTTTCAGGCAACATGTAAGCACGCTCTCCGTCACTGTCAGTGTGAAAAGACCACCCGCTTTCTCCTTTTTCTCCCTCCCTCGCAGCTCCTCCTTACCCGTGCTCCCACCAATTAGCCCGATTAAAATTCAAATCTGCTTTATTGGCATGACAGGAGTATTTCCAAAGCGGAACATGTTACAAGACAGGGTAAGACAATAAGCCAATCTACACACTCCCTCCTCCTCTAGCTGCCTCTCACTGCTTTGTCACTGAGCCACCCAAGACCCCTCCTCCTTTTTAAATCATTGATACCACAACAGTCCCCTTGCCATGCCATATTCAGGTCGCTTGTCCTGTGTGTGTGTGTGTGTGTGTGTGTGTGTGTATGTGTGTGTGTGTGTGTGTGTGTGTGTGTGTGTGTGTGTGTGTGTGTGTGTGTGTGTGTGTGTGTGTGTGTGTGTGTGTGTGCGTGCGTGCGTGCGTGCGTGCGTGCGTGCGTGCGTGCGTGCGTGCGTGCGTGCGTGCGTGCGTGCGTGTGTGTGTGTGTGCCCTCGTTCTGCCAGGCGTGACACTGGCACACTAACGTGCCCTTGGGCCGTGGCTGGCTGACAAAACTCCTACAAGGCATGTGTCTCCTGTGGCTTAAAGGAGACTGCTCTACAGTGATGTGCTGCTTATCCAGTGTTCAACTGCTTTGGCAACACAGCAGTCATGCCAATAAGCCAATAAAGTTCACCTTTGAACTGAATTTGAAAAGAAGAACAGAGGGAGAGGGGGAGAGGGGCGAGAGGAAGAGATAGCACGAGAAAGGGTAGAGAGTGAAAAAGAGGGTTACTTTTTTATATTTGGCATACATATGGATGAAATCTAAAATTATATTTTAATGAAGTAGGACAATGTAGAATAAAACGAAATGATGTAAAACATTGACGAGATCCTTCCAAAACTGCACAGCTATAATAAAAAGTTGAGTGACCGGGACTTGACCCCAGTAGATATACTTGTTATATAATCATCATATCAGGGTGCCTTCAACAGCAAAATGGTTCATTTCCTGTAATGGACCACATACAGCATACTGAATATCTGTTCATTTCAAGTCGCTTTCCATGGCAACAGAATTACACCCAGATTTTTTTTAAATGTATGCCGAACAAAAAACATTTATTTCAAAGTTTAACAAACTATACAACAATGACTTTTTCAAAAAATCTTTGAACAATTTCTTTAAAAACATTTACTGGGAAAACTGTGCAGATGCAAAGTTAGGTAACAGAATCTCCCTCCGTTTTATTCTGTTACCAAACTTTGTATTTGCACAGTTATTCCTGTAAATGTGTTTTTGTGACATTTTCAGTGGAAATTCTATGTTCTATGGTTTGTTAAACTTTGAAATCAATGGTTTTTGTTTGATATACATCAGCGTAATTCTGTTACCATGGAATTTCCCCAGCATGCTGAATGTGGCCCAGTCTCAGTGTAATTCTGTTACCGTGGAATTTCCCCAGCATGCTGAATGTGGCCCAGTCTCAGTGTAATTCTGTTACCGTGGAATTTCCCCAGCATGCTGAATGTGGCCCAGTCTCAGTGTAATTCTGTTACCGTGGAATTTCCCCAGCATGCTGAATGTGGCCCAGTCTCAGTGTAATTCTGTTACCGTGGAATTTCTCTTTGGGTTAAAGCATCTGCTAAACGACTATATTCCTATCATCACTATTATCAAAATGTGATATTGTTCAAACCCTATTACAACCCACCCTGCATGCATCCATCCACTGGCTATCATCCCTCCATCCTCCTAACAGCGGCAGGCGGACAGAGAGCAGCACAGACGCTGGAGTGAGGCTGCACTTCCTCTCCCACACTGTGACTGCACACTGCCTCACCAGCTGTGGCACAGTACAGACAAGCCTCTGGCAGCCACCTTCTCTATACCTCTCTCACACGCTTTCCCTCTCTGTGTCATTGAGCAGGAAGACAAGTTCACATTCAAACTGGGGTTGAGTCAACATAACAGTGAATTTAGGGAGGCCAGGGCAAAATATACTGTACAGTCGTTTTCAACAACGGCAGCCACTTTAACATATCGACAGTATCAACTCCCACAAGATGCTCGTATGCAGCAGCTATTGGAAACTGAATATCTACAATAGGATAATCTGTCTCTCTTTGGGAATTAATTGAAAACACTTCTCTATTTCAAGCAAAGCTTTTGTTTCTCCACTTTTCCACATGTATCCTTTTCTCCATCTCTCCCTCTATCCTCCGTTCTCTTTCTTTTCCTGCCTGATCTCTGCTCCCATGTTCCATACTCACTCTCTATCTGAGCTGAATACAATAAATACATTTCCCAAAGATTCTAAAAATATATGCAACAAATTGACATCATGAGCACATACTGTACAGTACACACACCCTACAGACACGCACATACACACACACCCTACAGACACGCACATACACACACACCCTACAGACACGCACATACACACACACCCTACAGACACGCACATACACACACACCCTACAGACACGCACATACACACACACCCTACAGACACGCACATACACACACACCCTACAGACACGCACATACACACACACCCTACAGACACGCACATACACACACACCCTACAGACACGCACATACACACACACCCTACAGACACGCACATACACACACACCCTACAGACACGCACATACACACACACCCTACAGACACGCACATACACACACACCCTACAGACACGCACATACACACACACCCTACAGACACGCACATACACACACACCCTACAGACACGCACATACACACACACCCTACAGACACGCACATACACACACACCCTACAGACACGCACATACACACACGCCCTACAGACACGCACATACACACACGCCCTACAGACACGCACATACACACACACCCTACAGACACGCACATACACACACACCCTACAGACACGCACATACACACACACCCTACAGACACGCACATACACACACACCCTACAGACACGCACATACACACACACCCTACAGACACGCACATACACACACGCCCTACAGACACGCACATACACACACGCCCTACAGACACGCACATACACACACACCCTACAGACACGCACATACACACACACCCTACAGACACGCACATACACACACCCTACAGACACGCACATACACACACACACCCTACAGACACGCACATGCACCCTACACACACGCACCTACACACACACCCTACAGACACGCACATACACACACACCCTACAGACACGCACATACACCCTTTACACACGCACATACACACACACCCTACAGACACGCACATACACCCTACACACACGCACATACACACACACCCTACACATACAAACATACACACACACCCTACAGACACGCACATACACATACACCCTACACACACGCACATACACACCCACTCTACAGACACGCACATACACACCCACCCTACAGACACGCACATACACACATACACACACACACCCTACAGACACGCACATACACACCCACCCTACACACATACACACACACACCCTATAGACATGCACATACGCACACCCTACAGACACGCACATGCACCCTACAGACACGCACATACACACACACCCTACACACACGCACATACACACACACCCTACAGACACGCACATACACACACACCCTACAGACACGCACATACACACACACCCTACAGACACGCACATACACACACACCCTACAGACACGCACATACACACACGCCCTACAGACACGCACATACACACACGCCCTACAGACACGCACATACACACACACCCTACAGACACGCACATACACACATACACACACACCCTATAGACATGCACATACGCACACCCTACAGACACGCACATACACCCTACACACACGCACATACACACACACCCTACACATACAAACATACACACACACCCTACAGACACGCACATACACATACACCCTACACACACGCACATACACACCCACCCTACAGACACGCACATACACACCCACCCTACAGACACGCACATACACACATACACACACACCCTACAGACACGCACATACACACCCACCCTACAGACACGTACATACACACATACACACACACCCTATAGACATGCACATACGCACACCCTACAGACACGCACATGCACCCTACACACACGCACATACACACACACCCTACACATACGCACATACACACACACCCTACAGACACGCACATACACACACACCCTACAGACACGCACATACACACACACCACCCTACGACAACGCTATCCATTTCACGCTCAGCATCTTGATGTACTACTTGAAAGAAAATGTCCTTTTATGGATACAACACTAGACCTGAATAATACACTGAGATAAAACACTGGAATCTCAGCTGGTTATTCTCATATTGTGAGAAACTATCCAGACACCATCTGTAATTGAAATACAGACACTTTTGCCAGTGAAGATGCATGGAAGCCACAAACCCCGAATAAATAGCTGTGTCTGAGTCAGATATTGCCAGTAGCTCTATTTTATACATACTAATCTCAGCACATCCACAAGACAACAGTGACTCCCAGCAACCTGCGCTCCACTGCTACCGCTGCTAACAGAGCACTCCTACTGAACCATGCCACTGGCCATTTACACAGTGAGATATCAAATGGAGTGATATTAGTTGGGCGGCGGGTCATCAGATGGGGCCAAAGCCCTTTAAGGTACGGAGGCACCTCTTATCCCTCATTATTCTACTAGCCGTCTGACTCAACACCCCCTGGCCTCCACGCACACTGAGACCATCGCTACAGTGATGTTATGCTTATAGGCCCCTGTGTGTGTTCTCCACTCTCCCTCATCAACTCTTTGCTAATTTGCGTGTGTAAAGCCAAAAGTCAAATATACACAGTTACTAACACACACACACACACACACACACACACACACACACACACACACACACACACACACACACACACACACACACACACACACACACACACACACACACACACACACACACACACACACACACACACACACACACACACACACACACACACATTTAACCCTCAGTTAAATACAAAGGAATGAATCATTCACGGCACAAATATTAAATTCCACCAAATCTAATTTAGCAAAAGAGGCCAGCCGTCCATCTATGGCTTTTCATTTCAATTAGTTCAGCGTATTATCCTGAGAGTAATGTATTCCCATACAGTATTAAAAAAACACTTAATGTTTGTTTTATTTGTCTGGCTGATTCAGTCAATATGTCCAGGGTCACTCGTCCTCAATCAGCAAGCAGTCAGGGAGAGGGAGAGAAGGCAGGGAGAGAAGCAAGGGCAGGAGGGAGGGAGGAAGTTGAGTTTGCAAAAGGAATCAAATGAGACAAATGCTTATAACCTTGTGAGTGTACAGTACATTTGTCTTCCATCTATCTCTCCGCCCATCTTGCTCTCTGTCCCTTCAGATCCATCTATCTCGCTCTCCCATCTCTCTACCTCCCATCTTCTCCTCTTCCAGCTCCTCACGCTCTCACCATCCTGTCTCTCTCTCTGTATCTCCATCCATCCCTCACTCTCCTCTTCTGGTTCCTCCAGCAGACCCTCACACCTTTTTTCTCAATCTCTTTCCATCCTTGTTTCAAATTCTCACATGTTCTCTCAGTGTCCCTCCATCTCTCTTGCACTTAGAACACACCGACAAAATTAGTGTGCAGCATCATCTGGATATGTATGCAACAATAGTTCAACGTTCACCTTCTGCTACCATTTCTGTCAAGCCGTCTATGCAGACAGTTTGACACATACTTTAGATAAATCCAACGGATGCACCACACCGAACGCACTGCAACTGCCTCTGCAACGCAATGCTGCAAGGCAAACGCAGCGTTCCATTGGAAATGAATGTAATTCTGGTGTACCAAAATGCAATGAGGTTGTCGGTGTGATCAAGGCATTAGGAACTTCTTCCACACCTTACCATTATCTTGTTCTCTTTGTCTCTAACCATCTACAGTGAGCTCCAGAAGTACTGGGGCCTTGACATGTGTCGTTTTGGCTCTGTACTCCAGCACTTTGGATATGAAATCATACAATGACTATGAGATTTCATTTGAGGGTATTTTCATATAAGGTAAACGATTGAGAAATTAAAGCACTTTTTGTACATAGTCCCCACATTTTAGGGGACCAAAAGTATTGGGACACATTCACTTATATGTGTATTAAAGCAGTCAAAAGTTAAGTATTTGGTCCCATGACTACATCAAGCTTGTGACTCTATAAATTTGTTGGATGCATGTATTGTTTGTTTTGGTTGTGTTTCACATTATTTTGTGCCGAATTTAAATGAATGGTAAGTAATGTATCGTAATTTACTTTTATTGTAAATAAGAATAGAATATGTTTCTAAATAGTTCTACATGAATGTGGATTCTACCATGATTAAGGATAATCCTGAATGAATTGTTAATAATGATAAGTGAGAAAGTTACAGAAGCATAAATATCGTAACCCGAAAGAATGCTAACATCCCCTGTTATATTAATGGTGAGAGGTTAGAATGTCTTGGGGGTATGATATTTGTGCAGAGCCAAAACAACAAAAAATGTGTCACTGTCCCAATACTTTTGGAGCTCACTGTATCTCTGTCCTACTTAACCCCCCCTTTTTATATCCATCTCTCTGTCCTCCTTCCAGACCCTCACTCACTCCCTCTCTGTCTGACTGCCAAAGCGCCCCTTCGCTCAGCATCCGCCGTTACCCTTCTCTTGCTATCTCTTTGCCAGGTTCTCCATTTCTCTCTCAATCACTCTCTCCACAATGTTAATTCAAATTGGCTGGATTGGGAGGACAGCATTGTTCCAATAATGCCAAAAGCACTTACAAGAGCATAATCAATCTCTCTCTCTCTCTCTCTCTCTCTCTCTCTCTCTCTCTCTCTCTCTCTCTCTCTCTCTCTCTCTCTCTCTCTCTCTCTCTCTCTCTCTCTCTCTCTCTCTCTCTCTCTCCCTCTCTCTCCCTCTCTCTCCCTCTCTCTCTCTCTCTCCCTCTCTCCCTCTCTCCCTCTCTCCCTCTCTCCCTCCCTCCTTTCTATTCTCCCCAAATACATATGGAGCAGAACTCTTCCTCTCTCTCTCTAACTCAATCTGAACTCTTTTGATTTCATTCTTTCTCACCCCATCTCTCCATTCCACCCAACTGTGTGAGCAATTATTTATCCAACTACCCTCTACTTACTCTTTCAGTTTAACGTTTGCCCCGTTTGCCACAATTCTCCATCCATCCTTCTGTCTATTCCTTTACACACATCCACCTCACATCCTCCTCTCTCTTTCAGAGCAACAGTTCTCACAGCTGCTGCTCTCTGCCTCATGACTCATGACCTCTGCCCCCACTCCTCACCTCTAACCCACACACTTTATCTCTCTCTCTCTCTCTCCCTTTCTCTCTCTCTCCCTTTCTCTCTCTCTCTCTCTGATGTGTACACCTCTCAACTGGCATCAGCTGCACTATCAGGTCGGGAGAGAAAGGTAGAGAAGGCGAGAGATAGGAAAAGAGAGAGAGAGAGGCTGAGATATACTTCCAATTCATAGAGACAGGTTGCGTTTCCGTGGTAACGTGGTTTCCATCGTAACGGTCTTGCTAAAGATGCCATTAGTGCGAACAAAAAAATCCACTCGTCGCAATGATGCACTTGTACGCATACAGTTCGCAGGCACACACACACTCTCACCCACACACACAACAGACACACACACACATAGACACACACACACACACACACAGACACACACACACACACACACCGTCTAACCCACATACACACACATCTCACACACCTGAGGTCAATTCCAGTGCCATCCTCATTCCATTGAGATCTGCTGCATCTCGTTCTAGCCAGTGAGCAGGATCAGTCAGGAGAAATGGATAATCTTGAACCTGAATGGCAGCATCCTAATTGTCTTTGTTCATGGCCTTTGCTCTGTATTCAGAGCTGTAAAAGTCTCAATGCCACAGACAGAGCAGCAGGGTCTGATCCTGTACCATGGCTCGGGGCTCTACAGCCACTGTGATTGTATTACACTGTCTTTGACTGTTAGACAGTAAGGTGTTCAAAGACTGCCTTCAACCACAGTGTGCTAGAATGGCCAAACTGATCCTCAACTAACACCGCAGTCTGTCATCAAGCTGTCTAAAAGGACATCATCACATCCACAGGTGGAGGCAGGCGGAAAAATTTAACAAAAGCACAGTGAAAGAAGTGAGAGAGGGATGAGAACAGAGAGAGAGAGAGAAATTGGGACGTGGGAGGGGGGTCTGTTATGTTGTGTTGTGTCTTTCTGGTTTTTGTTCTTGTTTTGGTACACAGCGTTCTGTGTCTTGAGGGACATTTACATACTGTATTGTTTAAAAGCCTAAGTGCCTCATGCCAATAAAGTATTCTAAGCCTGTTTGACTGACTTTAGAATTGCAAATGCAAATCTCTCCACACTATTTACTCCGTCAAACGACTCAGACAACATGAGAAGACCAATACAAAGCATCTGTGGTGTGTGTGTGTGTGTGTGTGTGTGTGGGTGTGTGTGTGTGTGTGTGTGTGTGTGTGTGTGTGTGTGTGTGTGTGTGTGTGTGTGTGTGTGTGTGTGTGTGTGTGTGTGTGTGTGTGTGTGTGTGTGTGTGTGTGTGTGTGTGCGTGTGTGCGTGCGTGGACTACATAATATACAGAATATGAATATATGCAATATGTATACGCCTGACTATAAGGGTTATTATCGTTGAATATCTATGTCTTTGTGATATGTTGATTTGACATGTCTGAGACAGTCTGTGTGTACATACAGTACCAGTCAAAAGTTTGGTGCTCAGCATATGTGGGAACTCCTTCAAAACTGTTGGAAAAGCATTCCTCATGAAGCTGGTTGAGAGAATGCCAAGAGTGTGCAAATTTGTCATTTTTATTTATTTTTATTTCACCTTTATTTAACCAGGTAGGCCAGTTGAGAACAAGTTCTCATTTACAACTGCGACCTGGCCAAGATAAAGCAAAGCAGTGCAACAAAAACAACAACACTGTCACGACTTCCGCCGAAGTCGGCCCCTCTCCTTGTTCGGGCGGAGTTTGGCGGTCGACGTCACCGGCTTTCTAGCCATCGCCGCTCCATTTTTCATTTTTCCATTTGTTTTGTCTTGTTCCCTGCACACCTGGTTTTCATTCCACAATCACACTACATGTATTTATTCCTCTGTTCCCCCTCATGTCTTTGTGTGAGATTATTTTGTGTTACATGTCTATGTGGACACGCTTTACTGGTATGCGATTATTCCGTGTTTTATTTCACGAGGTATGTTATTGTGTTTATACAATATTATTGTGACTGTTTGCACGTTTGCACTTTTGCATTGGCTGGAGGTTTCGACGCAGTGGCGTCCATCTGTTGATTTCTCCTGCCTCAATAAAGTGTGCGCCTGTTCACAACTCTCTGCTCTCCTGCACCTGACTCCGCTCCCAGTACGCAAGTCATTGACAAACACACAGTTAAACATAAACAAACATACAGTCACACAATAGAAAAATCTATGTACTTTGTGTGCAAATGTAGAAGAGTATGGAGGTAAGGCAATAAATAGGAGAAATAATTACAATTTAGCAAATGAACACTGGAGTGATAGATGTGCAGACGATGATGTGCAAGTAGAGATACTGGGGTGCAAAAGAGCAAGAGCATAAATAACAATATGGGGATGAGGTAGTTGGGTGTGCAATTTACAGATTGGCTGAGTACAAGTACAGTGATTGGTAAACTGCTCTGACAGCTGATGCTTTGTCATCAAGGCAAAGGGTGGTTACTTTGAAGAATCTCAAATTAAAAATATTTAGATTTGATTAACACTTTTTTGGTTATTACATGATTCCATATGTGTTATTTCATAGTTTTGATGTCTTCACTATTATTCTACAATGTAGAAAATAGTAAAAATAAAGAAATACCCTTGAATGAGTAGGTGTGTCCAAACTGCTGACTGGCACTGTACATCTGTCTGTATATATATTGGTGTTTGTGTGTATGTGTGTGAGCGCTGGGCGGGGCAGGGTGCTCTGTATGGAGACAGTTGTGGGTTCTGGTTATTTGTAGATGGAAGGAGTGAGGAAGGTAGTGTTTGCTCTAATTGAGGAGAACAGGGGAGGGGCACCATTTACATTCATCACAAGAGCTCACTTTGTCTCAACTCAGAGAACAGGAGAGACGAAGAGGAAGTGAATGGAGAGATCTTTCTGCGTGAGTGAGATTTCACTGTTTTTCAGAAACCTCATAACGAAACTATGGCATTAATTGTGTTTCGTCGGTCTAGTGGACTGTGGGCCGGAGGCAGGACTTTTGTCCCACCTGGTGTATGGCTGTTTCTTAGTCACGAACATGGGTCACTTGAGATGGAGATAGCCTCTGACACCTGAATAGATTGAATTGTCACCTGGAATCGGTGTGGTTTGTTTGTTTATGTGTGTGTGTGTGTGTGTGTGTGTGTGTGTGTGTGTGTGTGTGTGTGTGTGTGTGTGTGTGTGTGTGTGTGTGTGTGTGTGTGTATGTGTGTGTGTGTGTGTGTGTGAGATATGGGTTGGTGTTTCAGAACATTACTGTGTGTGTATGCGCTTGTGTTTCTTAGTGTGTGCACATGTGTGTCTCGCAGTGTGAAGCTTTTCCAGGGGCCAGCTTGGCACGGCGCTGCTGGGTAATTGACTGAGCCCATCTTGTGGTCTTCACTCATGCCTTCTGTCTTTCACACCCCTTCCTCCGTCTTCCTCCATTGACAGAGAGCCTGTGATCTTTGTTCGACACAGGAGGCCGAAGGAGGAGGCAGGACGGAGCAAGGGCAAACAAGAGGAGACGAGAAGAGGAGCCAAAGGAAGGGGGAAAGATGGGAAAGAGAAGTGCAAGGCAAGTGAGAAAGAGGGTGGGTGTAGAAGCAAAAAAAGGAGGGATAAAAATTAACACCCTGTCGAAACTGAATGGGTGGATAACAGGTTGATAGTACGGAGAGAGGGAATGAAAAGAGAGAGTAGTGAGGGAGAAGACAGAGGAGAGAGGAGAGCAAAGGATGACCAGGGCTGGTCAGAGGGTGGACATGGAGCGACATGGCCCTGATCCCCTCATGGCAAGGGCAGCAAGCCGGTGATAACACTGGGGCTCTGT